>NC_135235.1:618470004-618776879 GCF_051348905.1 Ranitomeya variabilis
TTCCCTCAGTTTGCACCCAGCTGGGTCGTTAGTTCAGGGGTGTTGCTATATAAACCTCCTGGAACCTTAGTCCAGTGCCTGGCATCGTTGTAATCAGACACATTCTGTTTGCTCCTATCTGCTGGTCCTGGTTCGTGCAAAATTAAGCTAAGTCCTGCTTCTTTGTTTTTTTTTGGGTTATTTGCTTGCTCTCATTTTTGTCCAGCTTGTACTAAATGTGATTCCTGACCTTGCTGGAAGCTCTAGGGGGCTGGTGTACTCCCCCCGGGCCGTTAGACGGTTCGGGGGTTCTTGAATTTCCAGTGTGGATATTTTTGATAGGATTTTTGCTGACCATATAAGTTATCTTTCTATATTCTGCTATTAGCTAGTGGGCCTCTCTTTGCTAAATACCTAGCTCATTCTGATGTTTGTCTTTTCCTCTTACCTCACCGTTATTATTTGTTGGGGGCTTCTATCCAACTTTTGGGGTATTTTCTCTGGAGGCAAGAAAGGTCTTCCTTTTCCCTTCTAGGGTTAGTTAGTTCTCCGGCTGGCGCGAGACGTCTAGGATCAACGTAGGAACGTTCCCCGGCTACTGGTATTTGTGGTGCTAGGATTAGATATATGGTCAGCCCAGTTACCACTGCCCTATAAGCTGGTTTTCTGTGTTTGCAGACTTAGCAATTATTCCTGAGACCCTCTGCCATTGGGGTCATAACAGCTCAGCCACCTCCATGGAACTGGAGGCAACCTCACCCCTGGTCTTACATGGGCCCTCCGCATCATCAGTTGTTAATTTCCTCTGCTTGACATTTGTAATAATGCGCCGCTGATCTTTAGCTGCTGTGAGATGATGCTGATCCTTTGCATCAAGATCTTGCTGACCAGTGGTGCCAACACAGAATAACCTTTGGTGGGATGGCCAGCATTCATACCCCCAGCAGCTTTCTCATACTGCTGCTGCTTCTCAACTAAGTGATCAGTGGCAACTGCACTCATAGGCGCCTAGGTTAATAGAGCAGCCCCCGAATCAGGGCTTCTCCCTCCTCCCACTGAGGTGAGCACCAGAGTATCATGTTTGTCCGAACTCCCGCAGCCCTCACTGTCCAACCTCTCGGCTGATGCCTTTCCTGCTACGTCACCCCTCATACATGCAGAGACTGAGCTCCTCCCCTACCTACCTCTCTTTGTGATCTAACCATGCTTTTGCACCAAATCCACATCAGAACCCGGGCTGGGCTGGGCAACAGGGCTTATACAGCAAGCTGACCCTGCGGCCAACTCAGGGAGTACAGAAAGTGGGTATATACATAGCTTACTGCTTCCTTCACTTTTGGCCTCATCTTCTTAGCCTGTTTCTTCTTGTCACCAGTTGCCTTCTCTGGTAGATCATCACCAAGGACTCAAGGAGCTTTATCTCTGCCACTAGTGACCCTTACTGGGCGCTGTTGTCACTGTCCTCCCCAGAGTCGCACGCGGCCTGTGGGTAACTTTGCAGGCTGCAAGGTGGGGCTTTCTGCTGGTCATCATCACTCATGATCCACCTGACTCTCAGGCTGCAGCTTTATCTGCATTTGTTTTCTGGTATCAGCCATGTATCTAAATCTGTCCTCATTCATCAGTTTTTCCTTGAAAGGGCAACTCTTCTCTCTTATAAAAGGTTTTCTGATTTCAAGTTCATTGATATCAATTTTCAGCCTCTTTACCTCTGCCTGGAGCTGATTTTTCTTCTTCTTGGAGGCACCTCCATCTTTGGCGCTTCTGCAGCGCAGCTCCTCCTGGAGTCTTCTGATGGTCTTAAGGTACCGTCACATTAAGCGACGCTGCAGCGATATAGGCAACGATGCCGATCGCTGCAGCGTCGCTGTTTCGTCGCTGTGTGGTCGCTGGAGAGCTGTCACACAGACAGCTCTCCAGCGACCAACGATGCCGAAGTCCCCGGGTAACCAGGGTAAACATCAGGTTACTAAGCGCAGGGCCGCGCTTAGTAACCCGATGTTTACCCTGGTTACCATTGTAAATGTAAAAAAAACAAACAGTACATACTTACATTCCGGTGTCTGTCCCCTGGCCTCAGCTTCCCTGCACTGTCTCAGCGCCGGCCGGCCGTAAAGCAGAGCGGAGACGTCACCGCTGTGCTTTACGGCCGCCCGGCGCTCACAGTCAGTGCGGGAAGCTGACGGCGAGGGGACAGACACCGGAATGTAAGTATGTACTGTTTTGGGTTTTTTTTACATTTACAATGGTAACCAGGGTAAACATCGGGTTACTAAGACCCTGCGCTGGTACCCTGGTTACCAGTGAAGACATCGCTGGATCGGTGTCACACTCACCGATCCAGCGATGTCAGCGGGTGATCCAGCGACAAAATAAGGTGCTGGCCTTCTAGCTCTGACCAGCGATGTCACAGCAGGATCCTGATCGCTGCTGCGTGTCAAACACAACGATATCGCTATCCAGGACGCTGCAACGTCACGGATCGCTAGCGATATCGTTGTTACGTCGCTCAGTGTGAAGGTACCTTAACTTGCCCCTTCATACGAAGGTGGCTCACGACCCGGAAGCCATAGGTGGAAACAGACTCTCAGGGTATCTGCAGCCACCAACCTTCCTCAGTGAGGTCAGACTCACCTCTGTGAGCACTCACCTTTCCTCCGGAAAGACTGCTATCACACATGCTTGTGACCCCGTGAGCATCTCACCCCCAAGTGCTCCAGTGTGCAGGCCGGTGGCTGGTTTCTCTAGTTCCCCCGCCGGCCTGGTTTGGGGAACAGAAGCATCAGTCTTGCTCCCTCGATCATCACAGGAAACCCACTCCCTCCCTGGGCAGGAGAGAGGAGGCTCCCAGGTGGAAAGGTCTTGGCTCTTAGAGCTCAGGAGTAGAGATGAGTGAACTTGTTCAGAAAACGTTTGCCAATTTCAAATTCAGCATGAACATATCACATTCGGATTTGTGTTCAGTTTCATGAGCATCTTTACTCAAAGTTTGCAAAATTCCGTCACAGTTCAATAAATCATTACGATTCCACTAATGCTTTTGTTATTACTTTGGCTAGGATAGTGGTGCTGTATGATGAGCAGTGGGGTCGGGGTGATATGTTTGATGAAGGGTGGGGGTGTGGAGAGGTTAGAGGAGCAGCATGCTCTTTTTTTCCCCTTAACTTTATGTGGGTTGATACCGGCAGCCAATCAGGGTGCAAAAATCATCCAAAAAGTCATGACACAAGGTCTTCTGTGATTGGCTGCCGAAGTCACATGTCCATATAAAAAGCGGACATCTTGTTTTGCTGACAATATTTTCTCAATGTCACAGTGCAGAAAAGCCGCTCCTGATAGTCCTTCAAGTGAATTTGCAAATCAGAAGGCCAGATTTCTACTTAAAATCGTGAGGCCTAATATTGGGGTGCAGCTACGAGGCCCAATTAGCTAATCAAATCATTTGTGATAAGGCTGTGTTTCAGTGACACATCAGAAGGCCAGATTTCCGCTTAAAAATCGTTAGGTATAACAGTGTTCTTCAGGCACACTATCTAAGAAAAAAAAATAGTGATCGGTCTTTGTCAGGTGACTGAAAGCTGTGGGCCTAAAGTTGTGAAACAGCAGGTTACAAGAGGGGAAAGCTTCTTACAACATGAGTGGGAAAAAGCAAGGTCGGGGTGGAAGGGGGAATATGCTTGATGTTGTTCGACGTGTATGTGGGTTAGGTGTTAATGTTAATGAAAGCTCAGCTGAGCAAACACAGTCTCATCCTCTCCACCACTGACAACATCTGTTACTGGATGGGCTACTTGACTCCCTTTCTTTGGCAACCACACAGTGGTACGCCTTGTAGATGAGGCTCAGAAAGAGCACGTGCTCCAGTTGATGGCAAGCACTGTATCAAGTGGCCTCTTCCTACACCTTAACATCACACACAGTACAATACTCAGAGGTGGCACCCCAATCACCTTGTTTCCCTCCCATCACAAATTTCCAAATGCCCTACTGACTGTGGGGAACCACAGATGGGCCATTCTTCAGCGCTGTTCACACATTTTATTCCATGGCTATCAGAGGTTTGCCCTGAAGATTCACAGAATCCAGAGGAAGAATGCCGATGCCCAAAATTTTTTCATGTTTGATCCAGAGCCAGACAAAGTAGGGTCCGAGCAGAATCTGGACCCTCATTACCAGAAATTAACTACCAGGGCATGGAGGTGATCCTGATGAGACTCAGATACCAGAGGTGCACATGGGCTGTACTGTGGTGTCAGGGCAGGAAGAGGAGGAGGGTGACTTTCAGGGTGAGGAGTGTGAGAACAGAGAGGATGATGATGAGATGGTAGATCCCACTTGGTGTGAACCAAGAGGTACACAGCAGAGTAGCTCAGCAGATGAGGTGGAGGAGGAGGAAGATGAGGTTACGTTGCAGCTTCCCACACATTCACAAAGTGATGCAACCATGACAAGCACTGCTGTGGCTGACACCGATCGTGAGTGTGCCGTTTGTAGGGGTGGCAAGGGTTGCCTAGCATGGGCCTTTTTTGAGACCACAAAGGATGACCCATCCCGTTATTTGCCAAACTTGCAAAAAAAAAAAACTCATTAGAGGCAAAAATTGCAATAATTTGACAACTACATGCACGAAACGGCATATGCACAATCAACATGCCTTAGTGTGGGAATCTCACTGTGCTAAAATGCACACTAGCAGGCCTCGCCAACCACCGGCTGTCTCATCAATCCCAACTGCTGCTTCTTCCTCCTCCCTCAGCATGCCAAGTCTTTTCACACAGGTCTCCAGCCGCAGAAACTCCACTTGTTTACCCCTAAAGTCAGGGTGAGTGAGAGCCCAACAGCTGCTACAGAACTGGACATAACTGCTTCTTTTGGGTCACAAACATCTTTCTCAATGCACCATAAAATCTCTGCCTGCACCTCACTCACAGTCCAGCAATTTGTCCTGTTCTCCGTACGCCACCCTCTTTCAGCACAGCAGCCAGTTCAAATTAATATGCCTTAGAGATCACGGTTACACAGCAGAAGAATTGTGGACAGCTATCCAGGCCGAGTTAAAGCAATAGCAGTCTCCACTGAACCAGGGAAGGTCGTTTGCGATAACGGTGCAAACCTGGTGGTGCCCTACACCGGAGCAACTTCACACACATGCCATGCATGGCTAAAGTTCTCAACATGGTGGTACAGCAATTTCTCCCCCACTATACTGGCATGGATGTGCTGATGCAGAAAGCAGGATTGCTCTGTGCTCTCTTTTGACAATCACACTCCACAGGTTATCAACTTGCATCACTACTGAGGTCTTTTAGCCTACCAGTTAACCGTTTGATATGCAATGTTCTGACATCCCACTCTGCACATGTTGCTGCGACTGTGGCAGCAGCAACAAGCCCTGGTGTAGTATGTCCTTTTGCATAGACTGGGTCACTGCAGTATGGACATGGTGCAAATAATGCTTGTGAAGTGGGCACAGATGAAGGACCTCTGCACCCTTATACACAGTTTTGAAATAGCTACTAAGATGGTTAATGGTGATGATGCCGTCATCATCATCACAAATCTGGTCATCTACATGCTGGAGCATACTTTGAATAGTCTGCGTAAGAAGGTGGTGGTCCCACCGGGCGGCGCTCATAGCAAGCCAGCAGTGACAACCATAGATGTCTCCAGGAGACCTCTGGTGGTAATGCCAATGAACCAGTGACCCACGATCACATAACGGGGGTCACCGGTGGGCAGATTTCCAGCCCGATGGCTGGAAGTGCGAGTTTAATGCTGCTGTCAGAGTTTGACAGCGGCATTTAACGGATTAATAGCCACGGGTGGATCACTGCTGGAGCCCACATCAAAGGGAGGGTGTCCAACATCGGTGTACATTTACACCCGATGTCGGAAAGGGGTTTAAGACCTTTAACCTAAGTACAGCCTTAGTGAAAACTTTACTAGGACTATACTCTTTTGGGAAAAAAAAACTGGAAACCAATAAACGCAACATCACAAAAAAAACTTAACTTTCAACTATTGAGTGACAAGGTAGTTGTGTGTTAGTTTACATTGTATATCTAGTATTATGTTCATGAAGCAGGCAGCACCAGATGAATGTTTCCAGAATAGAGTTTTTTTATGTATTTACTTTCTGATTCTGAGTACTCTTTGTGTAGCTTACAGAGAGTTAAAATGGGAGAAAATTAATGGCTAATGAAAATAAGTAAAATAAAAAAATAAAAAAAGGCGGCAGATTATGTAAGCACTCGAGCAGCCACTACACAGAACGGACAATGATTTTACATAACGCCGCTGTAAAGCACTTGATACAGGCAAGTGAAAAATTACAAAGAAGTAGCGGCTAAAAATAAACGCAAATGAGGTTTATATAAATTAGGTCAATGAGGTGAGATGAGGGGAACAAACAGTTTCTTGCCTATTATATGGACTTTTGATGGATGCATATGACGTTGTTTCATCTCTCTGAGTATTACGACATGTAGTTCTCCTCTTATGGCAAATCAATTGGTGGGCTTCTTATAACTATTAAAAAAATTTCAAAAAAACCCATACAACGTATGTATATACAGGTGAGTCTCACAAAATTAGAATATCATCAAAAAGTTACCGTAATTTATTTCAGTTCTTCAATACAACAAGTGAAACTCATACATTACATAGAGTCATTACAAACAGAGTGATCTATTCCGAGTGTTTATTTCTGTTAATGTTGATGGTTATGACTTACAGCCAATGAAAACCCAAAAGTCACAATCTCAGTAAATTAAAATTAGCAAAAACACCTGCAAAGGCTTCCTAAGCATTTAAAAAGGTCCCTTAGTCTGTTTCAGTAGGCTCAACAATCATGGGGAAGACTGCTGACTTGACAGATGTCCAAAAGACAGTCATTGACACACTCCACAAGGAGGGTAAGCCATAAAAGGTGATTGCTAAAGATGCTGGCTGTTTACAGAGTGCTGTATCCAAGCATTTTAATGGAAAGTTGAGTGGAAGGAAAAGGTGTGGTAGAAATAGGTGCACAAACAACCGGGATAACCGCAGCCTTCAAAGGATTGTTTAGAAAAGGCCATTCAAAAATTAGGGGGAGATTCACAAAGAGTGGACTGCTGCTGGAGTAATTGCTTCAAGCGCCACAACAGACAGGTATATCCAGGACATGGGCTACAGGTGTCGCATTCCTTGTGTGAAGCCACCCATGACCAATAGATAATGCCAGATGCGTCTTACCTGAGCCAAGGAGAAAAAGAGCTGGACTGTTGCTCAGTGGTCCAAGGTGTTGTTTTCAGATGAAAGTAAATTTTGCATTTAATTTGAAAATCAAGGTCCCTGAGTCGGGAGGAAGAGTGGAGAGGCACACAAGCCAATTTGCTTAAGGTCTAGTGTGAAGTTTCCACAATCAGTGTTAGTTTGGGGAGCCATGTCATCTGCTGGTGTAGGTCCACTGTGTTTTATCAAGATGAAAGTCAGTGCAGCCATCTACCAGGACATTTTGGAGCAATTCATGCTTCCCACTGCTGACAAACTTTTTGGAGATGGAAATTTCATTCTCCAGCAGGACTTGGCACCTGTCCACACTGCCAAAAGTACCAATACCTGGTTTAAAAACAACAGTATCACTGTGCTTGATTAGCCAGCAAACTTGCCTGACCTTAACCCCGTAGAGAATCTACAGGGTATTGTCATGAGGAAGCTGAGAACCACCAGACCCAACAATGCAGATGAGATGAAGGCTCCTATCAAAGCAACCTGGGCTTCCATAACACCTCAGCAGTGCCACAGGCTGATCGTCTCTATACCACGTCGCATTGATGTAGTAATTGATGCAAAAGGAGCCCTGACTAAGTAATGAGTGCATTTACTGAACATGCATTTCAGTAGCCTAACATTTTGGATTTTAAAATAATTTTTCAAGCTGGTGTTATAAAGAATTCTAATTTACTCGGATAATGACTTTTGGGTTATCATTGGCTGTAAGCCATAATCATCAACATTAGCAGAAATAAACGTTTGAAATAGATCAGTCTGTTTGTAATGACTCTATATAATATATGAGTTTCACCTTTTGTATTGAAGAACTGAAATAAATTAACTTTTTGATGATATTCTACTGTATATACTCTAGTATAAGCCTTAGGTGGGAAATGCAGCAGCTACTGTTAATTTCAAAAATAAAAATAGATACCAATAAAAGTAAAATTTATTGAGACATCAGTAGGCTAAGTGTTTTTGAATATCCATATTGAATCAGGAGCCCCATATAATGCTCCATACAGTTCATGATGGGCTCCATAAGATGCTCAAAACAAAATATGCCCCATATAATGCTCCATAAAGTTCATGATGGGACCCATAAGATGCTTCATTTTAAAATATGCCCCATATAATGCTGCATAAAAGGTTAATGATGGCCCCATAAGATGCTCCATAGAATATTATGCCCCATGTAATGCTGCACAAAGGTTGATGGCCCCATAAGATGCTCCATAGATTATTCTCGAAATAATGCTGCACAAAGGTTGATGGCTCCATAAGATGCTCCATAGATTATGCCCCATATAATGATGCACAAAGGTTGGTGGCCCCATAAGATAGTCCATAGATTATGCCCCATATAATGCTGCACAAAGGATGATGGCCCCATAAGGTGCTCCATAGGTTATGCCCCATATAACGCTGCACAAAGGTTGATGGCTCCACAAGATGCTCCATAGCATATTATGCCCAAAATGCTGCTGCTGCAAGTAAAAAAAAAAATGACATACTCACCTCTTGTCGCTCAGGCCCTTGGCACTTGCGATATTCACCTGTCCCTGTTCCACCGCCGCACGCCGCTGTGTCTTCCGGGTCTCTGTAGTGACTGTTCAGGCAGAGGGCACACACTAAACACGTCATCATGCCCTCTGACCTGAACGTCACAGCCAGAGGACACGGAAGATGGAGCCCGACGGTGGAACGGGGAAAGGTGAATATCGCATGGCTCACCCTCTCCTGTCATACTCACCCTCCTGGCGCGGTCCCTGCTTCTCCGATGCGATGGTCTCTGGCGCTGGCAGCTTGTTCCTGTGTTCAGCGATCACATGGTACTGCTCATTAACCCCTTAATCCCATATGACGTACTATCCCGTCGAGGTGACCTGGGACTTAATTCCCAGTGACGGGATTGTACATCATAGTCGATCGGCCGCGCTCATGGGGGGTGTCAGCTGATTATTACAGCTGACATCTGGCACTATGTGCCAGGAGCGGTCACGGACAGCTCCCGGCACATTAACCCCTGGAACACTGAACCCCTGGAACACTGCGATCAAACATGATCGCAGCGCTCTGGCGACATAGGGAAGCATCGCGCAGGTAGGGGCTCCCTGCGTGCTTCCCTGAGACCCTCGGAACAACACGATGTGATCGCGTTGTTCAGAGGGTCTCCTACCTCCTCCTCCCTGCAGGCCCCAGATCCAAAATGGCCGCGAGGCTCCTTCCGGGTCCTGCAGGGAGGTGGCTTGCAAGTGCCTGCTCAGAGCAGGCACCACCAAGCCTCCAGCAGTGCCTGTCAGATCGCTGATCTGACACAGTGCACTGCAAAGTGTCAGATCAGCGATCTGATAATATATAGTGATGTCCCCTGTTATGATCCGGTGACCTTGGAGCCGCATGAGACTTTCTCTGGAGTAGGTGGTACCTGTACTGACCGCAAACCCTAAACTGACACCGCAACTAGAAGTAGCTGTGGGGTGTGCCTAACACGTCCTAGACACCTCGACACAGCCGGAGGACTAAATACCCCTATAGATGGAAATGGGAATTCTATCTTGCCTCAGAGCAGAACCCCAAAGGATAGGCAGCCCCCCACAAATATTGACTGTGAATATAAGAGTAAAGACACACACAGGCAGAAAAACAGGATTTAGCAAAAGAGGCCCTTCTAGCTAAATAGAAAAGGATAGGACAGAATTCTAAGCGGTCAGTATTAAAACCCTAAAAATATCCACAGCAGATAATACAAAATTCTACATCTAGCTAAAGACATAGAATGTATATCTGCATCTCCAGCGAATCCAGCATGACTGAAAAATCCAAACAAAGTCTAAGCTGGACAAAAACACAATGAATTGCACTGAATTGCAAAGCACACTGCATGTGTGCTACAGAGACAAAAAAACAGACACTTATCTTAGCTGAATTGACAGCAGGGCATGAGGAGCCAGAGAGAGATGCAATCCCTCCAAGAACAATGGACAACTGGCAAGGACTAATGGATCCTGCACACCTAAATACATAGTAGAGCTGCAATCAGCAGAAACACCTGCCCTGGCTTACAACCCAAAGACAACTGCACTACCACCAACAACCACCGGAGGGAGCCCAAGAGCAGAATTCACAACAGTCCCCCCCTGGGGCAATGTTATAAAATAAAATAAAAAATATTTACATGTGTAAAAAAAAAAAAAAAAATTCCTAAATAAAGAAAACAAAAATATTGTTCCAATAAATACATTTCTTTATCTAAATAAAAAAAAAAACAATAAAAGTACACATATTTAGTATCGCTGGGTCCGTAACCACCTATAAAACTGTACCACTAGTTAACCCCTTCACTGAACACCGTAAAACAATAAAAAAAACAAGGCAAAAGACAACAAACTCTTTATTATTATACCGCCAAACAAAAAGTGGAATAACACGCAATCAAAAAGACGGATATAAATAAACATGGTATAGCTGAAAATGACATCTTGTCCTGTAAAAACTGAGCCACCATACGGCATCATCAGTGAAAAAAAAAAAAGTTATAGTTCTCAGAATAAAGCGATGCAAAAATAATTATTTTTTATATAACATAGCTTTTATCGTATAAAAGCGCCAAAACATAAAAAAAGATATAAATGAGGTATAGCTGTGATCGTACTCACCCGAAGAGTAAAACTGCTTTATCAATTTTACCAAACGTGAAACAGTACAAACGCCCCCCCCCCCAAAGAAATTTATGAATAGATAGTCTTTGGTCATTCTGCCTCACAAACATCGGAATAAGAAGTGATCAAAAAATATCACGCACCCAAAAATGGTACCAATAAAAACGTCAACTCGTCCCTCAAAAAGCAAGACCTAATATGACTCTGTGGACCGAAATATGGAAAAATTGTAGCTGTCAAAATGTGGAGACGCAAAAACTATTTTTTGCAATAAAAAACGTCTTTTAGTGTGTGACAGCTGCCAATCATAAAAATCCGCTAAAAAAATGCTATAAAAGAAAATCAAACCCCCCTTCATCAACCCCTTAATTAGGGAAAAATAATAAAATTAAAAAAAATGTATTTATTTCCATTTTCCCATTAGGTTAGGGTTGGGGCTAAAGTTAGGGTTAGGGCTACAGTTAGGGTTGGGGCTAAAGTTAGGGTTAGGGTTGGGGCTAAAGATAGGGTTACGGCTACAATTAGGATTGGGGCTACAGTTAGGGTTGGGGCTAAAGTTAGGGTTGGGGTTAAAGTTGGGGTTAGGGCTAAAGTTAGGGTGTGGCTTATATTTACGGTTGGGATTAGGGTTGGGATTAGGATTAGGGGTGTGGTTAGGGTTATGGTTGGGATTACGGTTAGGGGTGTGTTGGAGTTAGGGGTGTGGTTAGGGTTGAGATTAGGGTTACGGGTGTATTGGGGTTAGGGGTGTGTTGGGGTTAGAGGTGTGGTTGGGATTAGGGTTAGGGGCGTGTTTGGGTTAGGGGTGTGGTCAGGGTTATGGTTAGGGTTGGGATTAGGGTTAGGGGTGTGTTTGGGTTAGGGTTTCAGTTAGAATTGGGGGTTTCCAATGTTTAGGCATATCAGGGGCTTTCCAAATGCGACATGGCGTCCGATCTCAATTCCAGCCAATTCTGAGTTGAAAAAGTAAAACAGTGCTCCTTCCCTTCCGAGCTTTCCCGTGCACCCAAACAGGGGTTTACCCCAACATATGGGGTATCAGCGTACTCAGGACAAATTGGACAACAACTTTTAGGGTCCAATTTCTCCTGTTACCCTTTGGAAAATACAAAACCGGTTGCTAAAAAATAATTTTTGTGACAAAAAAAATAATTTTTATTTTCACGGCTCTGCGTTATAAACTGTAGTGAAGCACTTGGAGGTTCAAAGTTCTCACAACACATCTAGATAAGTTCCTTAGGGGGTCTACTTCCAAAATGGTGTCATTTGTGGGGGGTTTCAATGTTTAGGCACATCAGGGGCTCTCCAAACGCGACATGGCGTCCCATCTCAATTCCAGTAAATTTTGCATTGAAAAGTCAAATGGCGCTCCTTCCCTTCCGAGCTCTGCCATGCACCCAAACAGTGGCTTACCCCCACATAAGGGGTATTAGCATACTCAGAACAAATTGCACAACAACTTTTGCTGTCCAATTTCTTCTGTTACCCTTGGAACATAAAAAATTGGGGGCGAAAAGATCATTTTTGTGAAAAAATATGATTTTTTATTTTTACGGCTCTACATTATAATCTTCTGTGAAGCACTTGGTGGGTCAAAGTGCTCACCACACTTCTAGATAAGTTCCTTAGGGGGTCTACTTTCCAAATGGTGTCACTTGTGGGGGTTTCAGTGTTTAGGCACATCAGGGGCTCTCCAAACGCAACATGACGTCCCATCTCAATTCCAGTCAATTTTGCATTGAAAAGTCAAACGGCGCTCCTTCCATTCTGAGATCTGCCATGCGCCCAAACAGTGGTTTACCCCCACATATGGTGTATCAGCGTACTGAGGACAAATTGTACAACAACTTTTGGGGTCCAATTTCTCCTGTTACCCTTGGTAAAATAAAACAAATTGAAGCTGAAGTAAATTTTTTTGTGAAAAAAAGTTAAATGTTTATTTTTTTTTAAAAAAACATTCCAAAAATTCCTGTGAAACACCTGAAGGGTTAATAAACATCTTGAATGTGGTTTTGAGCACCTTGAGGGGTGCAATTTTTAGAATGGTGTCACACTTGGGTATTTTCTATCATATAGACCCCCAGAATCCTAGTGGGCCTCATAGAAAGATACTAGATTGTCGAGAGGTCCCTAAGGAAGCCAGGAGATGGGGCATCTCCATACTGGGGTCCTCAACACGAGCCCAAGTATCAAAAGAGGTGTAGTGCCAGAAATGCTGTGTTTTTGTTACTATTTTTGCTTTATGGTTTATGAAGCAATAAACTACGCAGACTTTAACATAAAGTGTTCCTATGTCTACCTAGGGGAGCAACTGAGTGAGCTGACCTTCCACATTATATACAGTACAGACCAAAAGTTTGGACACACCTTCTCATTTAAAGATATTTCTGTATTTTCATGACTATGAAAATTGTACATTCACACTGAAGGCATCAAAACTATGAATTAACACATGTGGAATTATATACTTAAGAAAAAGTGTGAAACAACTGAAATTATGTCTTATATTCTAGGTTCTTCAAAGTAGCCACCTTTTGCTTTGATGACTGCTTTGCACACTATTGGCATTCTCTTGATGAGCTTCAAGAGGTAGTCACCGGAAGTGGTTTTCACTTCACAGGTGTGCACTGTCAGGTTTAATAAGTGGGATTTCTTGCCTTATAAATGGGGTTGGGACCATCAGTTGTGTTATGCAGAACTCTGGTGGATACACAGCTGATAGACCTAGTGAATAGACTGTTAGAATTGGCCTGTACTTTATTGCAAAGACTGTGCTGTGTCGTTTACCGCCAAAAGTTCCCGCCAAAAACCGCCGCCATTGCTACACCAAAGAAGAAGGGGGGCGTGCCATGGGAGGGGACTACCAAAGTGGCGCCAGAAGCGGCGACCGCCCCCTGCACCTCTTGCTGCAAAGCGAAGACCTGCCCCAAAGCAGAGGGCGACCCCTTGGTTTGCAACGGCGGGAAGCGGGTGACGGAGAAGCTCGACCTCGGAGAAATGGCGGAGTCAGGTGCATGCACTGCCACCGACTATCAGGCAGCGATGATGAACAGCAAGTGCCTGAACGAGGAAGGAGCGATCCCGGCTTGTCCTCTTCCACCAGAGGCGGACCTACGTCCACTGCAGCGGAAGGATCTGAATTCCTTGGAACCGGCCGCGGAGCTGAACCTACCCATCCCGTCCTCGGAGCTAGTGGAGGAGGAACCATGGTGGGCGGAGCCACACCCGGGGACCGCAGTGGAGGAGCTGCGGTCCGGACTGCCGCCGACTCCAGCGTCCTCGTTGGGGGACCGGGACGACATCGGTGGAATCAAAGCAGGCGCAGGTATGGAAGACGCCCCTGCTCCCTCGCTCGATCCCGCTCCCGCGACCGGCCCTCACCCCAGTAAGAGCCGTCTCCGCTCGGCAGAGTTAATGGTGTTACCTCCTGATGCAATGGGGAAGCTGGTACCGCCGCTACCGACTAGGATGGGAGAACCCATAGACGTGGGGCCAGATGGGGTGATCCTCCAGTGGGACACCCCCCGGGTTGGGCCAGATGGAGTTCGGGAAGAAGGATTCACCCTTGCTGTACTTACCTGGGAACAATACAAACAATGCTTGATCTTACATTGGAAACGGCAAAAAGAGGCAGAACCGACTGACCCACCGAGGGCGCAACCATCGCCTCTTGTATGTGATGACAGGGACATGGTAAAGCGGGGCACGGTATTGACCTTCCACCCGAGGAGGGGATGGGGTTCCATACAGGAACCGGGGTTACCAACTGACGTCTTTGTTGCTAGTTGCAACGTGAAGACTCCCTGCTGCGGCCGAAGTGGTGACCCATTGAAAAAGGGGGATCAGGTGACTTACACTCGTCATCGGAATGCATGCGGATTCTGGGGGTCTCCCTGGGCAACCCAGGTCTGCACCGGCCTGGGGAGGGGGGAATAAATCTATCCATGACCACCTGCTCGACCATCTGGGCTGGAGTAGAGGACTCCGGCTGCAGCCATTTCTGGACCAAATGCAACAAGTCAAACATCTGAGAGCGGGGATGTTTGTCACCATAATACGCCCAGTAATGAACCCCTGAGCATGCCAATATCTCTGTTTTTAACTTGGCAAATTCCCGGGTATCCTGTAAGGCCAAGTCAAAATAAACTTTCTGAGGTTCACCTGTCAGATAGGGGGCCAGCACCTCTGCCCACTGCTCCGGGAGCAGCCTCTCCCGCTCTACAACCAGTTCAAACACAGTCAAAAACACCTCTATATCATCCCCTGGGGTTGTCTTTTGCTTGTCTTGTCTTACCACTTTCTGTACTTACGAAACATCACCTTGATGTGGGGAAGAGGCAGACTCTCTGCTGCGGACATCTCCCACCAGGAGTTCCATCTGTTTTTGTTGATGTTGAATCTGTTGCTTCAGGACCTTATGTGTCTCCTGCTGTACCTGCTGCTGATCACGGAAATGTTGCTCTTGGCGTTGCTGTTGCTCTTGATACAGCTGGTGTTGCTGCTGATGACCCAGGATCAGGTGCTAGTGCAGCGCCCCAGAGTCCTGGTCGTTGCAGTACTATGGCTCCGCCACTAAGGGGAGCTATGGTGCGTCCGATGGCACTGAAGGAGTTCATCTGATCAGGTATCACAGACACCAATACATTTCACAGTCGGGCCTCCGGGGGGAGCTAAGGGTTCTATTCATTAGGCCACTCCCCACCATAGTGGGTAAACTGGGGGTCAGGCAGGAAGTTAGATCAGAAAGCTGACTGGGTTGGAACCAGGCAACACCTTGTGGCAGAGGGTGTTGTGGGGGAAGATACAGTAGGGTCTCTGTCAGGGGTGGGATCCTGACAGAGGCTTGGCAACTTGAACGAACGTAACGGGACCGTGCCTGCTCCGGATAGCGGCGGTGCCCAAGGAAAGACTAGAAGAGAGATAGATTGTGCTGAGTGAGAAACGAGATCACGCAAAAGGAGAAATACCAGTAGGGGTCGTGCTGTAAGACCGAGGCAACATCCTACTGAGGCGCACTACCGGTGGCCGGAACGCCGAGGGAGTATAATAACATTCAGCTTCAAGGAATACTCCAAACAGCGGCAGGACAGTCAGTCTAAGGCGGGCTGTCTAACTTAAATCACCTATGCAGTCTTGGGGGGCAACTTGTGGAGAGGGGCGACTCTAGGGTCCCGGAAGAGCTCCGAGCCTACCCGTCAAATGGGTGCCGTCCCAACCAGAACACCAGGGAGGGACGGAGGATTAGCAGAACATCATCTAATTGAGTTGTGAGGGAACTTAAGAAACAGACACAACAGTTGTGGGGACTTTCCGTAAGCACAGCAGGGAAGGACCACAACACAAAGCGCTAGAAGGAAGGCACCGATTTCCACCTGTGAGGAGAACTCTGGAGGTGCCATTGGACCGGCCGGACTTGCGCAGCCTGGTGAACCGTATTCTGGACTGAGGACCCAGAGATCTTCAGTAAAGAGGTAAAGAGACTGCAACCTGGTGTCCTCATTATTTACTGCACTGCACCACCACAGCCTCATCACCAGCATCCGTTATATCTATTACACTGTGCGCCCCTCGGCAGGGTCACGGACCGGGCCTAGCCACCGTGACAACCCCAGAGCAGAGACTCAGAGGCCCGGCACCGGGTACCGCTCGGCCCTGCGGCAGTGGGGGCGCTACAACTTGGCGTCACGAACAGGATCTACTTAAGCCTGAAGAATCAGGTCATGTGTGCCTTGGAACTGTGATTTGTTGTGCTTGGACTGTACTTTATTGCAAAGACTGTGCTGTGTCGTTTACCGCCAAAAGTTCCCGCCAAAAACCGCCACCATTGCTACACCAAAGAAGAAGGGGGGCGTGCCATGGGAGGGGACTACCAAAGTGGCGCCAGAAGCGGCGACCGCCCCCTGCACCTCTTGCTGCAAAGCGAAGACCTGCCCCAAAGCAGAGGGCGACCCCTTGGTTTGCAACGGCGGGAAGCGGGTGACGGAGAAGCTCGACCTCGGAGAAATGGCGGAGTCAGGTGCATGCACTGCCACCGACTATCAGGCAGCGATGATGAACAGCAAGTGCCTGAACGAGGAAGGAGCGATCCCGGCTTGTCCTCTTCCACCAGAGGCGGACCTACGTCCACTGCAGCGGAAGGATCTGAATTCCTTGGAACCGGCCGCGGAGCTGAACCTACCCATCCCGTCCTCGGAGCTAGTGGAGGAGGAACCATGGTGGGCGGAGCCACACCCGGGGACCGCAGTGGAGGAGCTGCGGTCCGGACTGCCGCCGACTCCAGCGTCCTCGTTGGGGGACCGGGACGACATCGGTGGAATCAAAGCAGGCGCAGGTATGGAAGACGCCCCTGCTCCCTCGCTCGATCCCGCTCCCGCGACCGGCCCTCACCCCAGTAAGAGCCGTCTCCGCTCGGCAGAGTTAATGGTGTTACCTCCTGATGCAATGGGGAAGCTGGTACCGCCGCTACCGACTAGGATGGGAGAACCCATAGACGTGGGGCCAGATGGGGTGATCCTCCAGTGGGACACCCCCCGGGTTGGGCCAGATGGAGTTCGGGAAGAAGGATTCACCCTTGCTGTACTTACCTGGGAACAATACAAACAATGCTTGATCTTACATTGGAAACGGCAAAAAGAGGCAGAACCGACTGACCCACCGAGGGCGCAACCATCGCCTCTTGTATGTGATGACAGGGACATGGTAAAGCGGGGCACGGTATTGACCTTCCACCCGAGGAGGGGATGGGGTTCCATACAGGAACCGGGGTTACCAACTGACGTCTTTGTTGCTAGTTGCAACGTGAAGACTCCCTGCTGCGGCCAAAGTGGTGACCCATTGAAAAAGGGGGATCAGGTGACTTACACTCGTCATCGGAATGCATGCGGATGGTATGCCCGGAATGTGCGCCGCTGTGGGCCTGGGAGAGTGTCATCTGTTACTCCAACCATGATGGAACCAGACGTGACGGATCTTACCAATATTGCCGCCGTACGTCTCATTGCAGCGACTGAGCTGGCAGCTAGAGTCCGCCTGCAGGTTCAGACCTCAGGAGGTCTGACTGCCCTGGGGAAATCCGCCAGTGACACTGGTGCGGCATCAGCTGCTGGCCAAGGATCGAAGCTTGCACAGTCGGAGGGTGTCCACTTTCGGCTGATGTCTTGTGATTTGCTATAAGGATAAACCTCGATACCACGAACATGTAAATAGTTAACTGTTTCTCTGCTGTTTTGCTGCTAAAACCCGTCCAGGGTTAACTCTCAAGGGGATCCTTCTGTTGACCCGGGATCCCTATTGTTTTGTTTTTTGTTTGATTTTTCCAAGTTTTTGCACAAAGTTTCCAGAACTGCTGAAATCATGAACAGTGCATGATCCGAACTTCTTGTACATAGTTTGCACCTTATTAAAGGTGCTCCCTACTGGTTTTACTTAAAGAAGGACTCTTTGTGAAGATACCACACTGGAACCTTTGTTGAGTATGGACTGGTAGCTTGAGAAGGCGTGCTACCTCATAGAGACTTGGTCCCCTCTTAAAGGGGATGTTCAATTGTCGCACTTAAACGATGATATTGCTTTAAGATAAGTAGCAATAATGTTTGACGAAAGAAAATGATGATAATGTTTACATGAGTAAGTTATATGTGTTCGACTAGTTAATTGTGAAGAAATGCTGATGATGTTCTCTAAAAAGGAAAAGTGAAAGATAGTAGAGGGATGCAGTGGGCCCGTAGGGGTATACGTGGTGTCCAGCATGCATGTTAGTGAGAAAGATAATGAGAAGGTTTGATGTTGTGTAAAGAAAATGGTTGATAACGTTGGTAGATAATTAGGATAGAAGGTAAACCCTGAGTCCTCATAGGAGTCATGTAGAGATGGCTCAGTGCTCTTAAACTGAAAGTATGTTATGTTCTATACTGTGTATAGTAGTTGAAAAGACAGAAGGCTCGGGCTGAAAGGAGCGGTCCTGTAAGAAAGGAGAGGCAGTAGGTCTGGCGCCGTTAGGACAGGCGGTCCTGCAGATTTAAAGAAGGAGAATGAAAAAGTTAAATTGCCTTATAATGTGATTATAAGAAGGTCTTTAGTGGATGCAGAGTGTATGTCCTTAAAGGCAATGTTAAATTATTGTTCAACAATTTTGTACTTAGTAGAATACCCGGTTGGGTAAAAGGAAAGTTATTTATAGCCTGTTGCTATGATATCTAACCATGTTTGTAACGTTCAAGTGTCCTCACCTCCCATAAAGGGAAGCTCTGTTTAAGTATACTTAATGTTCTTGCACTCAACAAAACTGTATGTCTTTTTGCTAACTTGTATTGTTGTTTTCTTCCCAGTCCCGGAGTACTGTGTTTAACCAAGGGGGAGTGCAGCGCCCCAGAGTCCTGGTCGTTGCAGTACTATGTCTCCGCCACTAAGGGGAGCTATGGTGCGTCCGATGGCACTGAAGGAGTTCATCTGATCAGGTATCACAGACACCAATACATTTCACAGTCGGGCCTCCGGGGGGAGCTAAGGGTTCTATTCATTAGGCCACTCCCCACCATAGTGGGTAAACTGGGGGTCAGGCAGGAAGTTAGATCAGAAAGCTGACTGGGTTGGAACCAGGCAACACCTTGTGGCAGAGGGTGTTGTGGGGGAAGATACAGTAGGGTCTCTGTCAGGGGTGGGATCCTGACAGAGGCTTGGCAACTTGAACGAACGTAACGGGACCGTGCCTGCTCCGGGTAGCGGCGGTGCCCAAGGAAGGACTAGAAGAGAGATAGATTGTGCTGAGTGAGAAACGAGATCACGCAAAAGGAGAAATACCAGTAGGGGTCGTGCTGTAAGACCGAGGCAACATCCTACTGAGGCGCACTACCGGTGGCCGGAACGCCGAGGGAGTATAATAACATTCAGCTTCAAGCAATACTCCAAACAGCGGCAGGACAGTCAGTCTAAGGCGGGCTGTCTAACTTAAATCACCTATGCAGTCTTGGGGGGCAACTTGTGGAGAGGGGCGACTCTAGGGTCCCGGAAGAGCTCCGAGCCTACCCGTCAAACGGGTGCCGTCCCAACCAGAACACCAGGGAGGGACGGAGGATTAGCAGAACATCATCTAATTGAGTTGTGAGGGAACTTAAGAAACAGACACAACAGTTGTGGGGACTTTCCGTAAGCACAGCAGGGAAGGACCACAACACAAAGCGCTAGAAGGAAGGCACCGATTTCCACCTGTGAGGAGAACTCTGGAGGTGCCATTGGACCGGCCGGACTTGCGCAGCCTGGTGAACCGTATTCTGGACTGAGGACCCAGAGATCTTCAGTAAAGAGGTAAAGAGACTGCAACCTGGTGTCCTCATTATTTACTGCACTGCACCACCACAGCCTCATCACCAGCATCCGTTATATCTATTACACTGTGCGCCCCTCGGCAGGGTCACGGACCGGGCCTAGCCACCGTGACAACCCCAGAGCAGAGACTCAGAGGCCCGGCACCGGGTACCCCTCGGCCCTGCGGCAGTGGGGGCGCTACACTTGATCAGCTGCTCCATTTTGTCCGAACGTTGTTCCATTCCTGTAGCCTCCTTCATCCAGGACAAATGATTTGTCCATAGCTGCTACACGTGTTCCTGGAATGCTGCCCACATCCGAAACACTACTTGTGGAAGGTTGGCTCACTTAGTTGCTCCTAAGATGAGAGAGGCCTGTAATTGACATCATAGGTAGGCCACATCAATGAGAGTCAAAGTTGAGAAAACAAATCCGGAAAAATCACCTTGTCTGATTTGGCAAGATTAATTTTGCATATTATGGTGGAAAATAAGTATTTGGTCACCTAAAAACATGTAAGATTTCTGGCTCTCACAGACCTGTAACTTCTTCTTTAAGAGGCTCCTCTGTCCTCTAATCATTACCTGTAGTAATGGCACCTGTTTGAACTTGTTATCAGTATAAAAGACACCTGTCCACAACCTCAAACATTCACACTTCAAACTCCACTATGGTGAAGACCAAAGAGCTGTTGAAAGACACCAGAAACAAAATTATAGCTCTGCCCCAGGCTAGGAAGCCTGAATCTGCACTGCAATAGGCAAGCATCTTGGTGTGATGAGATCAACTGTGCGAGCAATAATAAGAAACTGGAATACATACAAGACCACTGATAATCTCCCTCGATCTGGGGCTCCACGCAAGATCTCACCCCGTGGGGTCAAAATGATCAAAAGAACAGTGAGCAAAAATCCCAGAACCACACGGGGGGGACCTAGTGAATGACCTGCATAGAGCAGGGACCACCGTAACAAAGGCTACCATCAGTAACACACTACGCCACCAGGGACTGAGGGACTCTGCAGTGCCAGACGTGTCCCCCTGCTTAAGCCATTACATGTCTAAGCCCATCTGAAGTTTGCTAGAGAGCATTTGGATTATCCAGAAGAGTATTGGGAGAATGTCATATGGTCTGATGAAACCAAAGTAGAACGGTTTGGTAGAAACCAAACTCGTCATGTTTGGAGGAGACAGAATTCTGAGTTGCATCCAAAGAACAGCATACCTACTGTGAAGCATGGGGGTGGCAACATCATGCTTTTGGGCTGTTTCTCTGCAAAGGAACCAGGACGACTAATCCGTGTACATGAAAGAATGAATGGGGCCATGTATCGTGAGATTTTGAGTGCAAACCTCCTTCCATCAGCAAGTGCATTGAAGATGAAATGTGGATGGGTCTTTCAGCATGATAATGATCCCAAGCACACCACCAGGCAACGAAGGAGTGGCTTCGTAAGAAGCACATGAAGGTCCTGGAGTGGCCTAGCCAGTCTCCAGATCTCAACCCCTTAGAAAACCTTTGGAGGGAGTTAAAAGTCTGTGTTGCCCAGCAACAGGCCCAAAACATCAAGGCTCTAGAGGAGATCTGCATGGAGGAATGGTCCAACATACCACCAACAGTGTGTGCCAACCTGATAGTTGTGGTCTACCTTTGATGTCAATTACAAGCCTCGCTCATCTTTTTAAGTGGGAGAACTTGAACAATTGGTGACTGACTAAATACTTTTTCCCCAAACTATATATACATATTCAGCTCTGGCAAAAATTAAGAGACCACTGCAAAATTTTCAGTTTGTCTGATTTTTCTCTTTATACTTGTAGGTATATTTTTGAGTAAAATGTACATTGTTCTTTTATTCTATAAAGTACTGACAGCATGTCTCCGAAGTTCCAAGCAATTAATTTTGTATTTATTTTCTGAAAATGAGAAATGGTCAAAATAACAAAAAAATGTGCAGCGCCCCAGAGTTCTGGTCATTGCAGTAATGTCATTCTTCCACCAGGGGGGAGTGATGTTACGTCTGAAGGCAATAAAGGAGATCTTCCTACCAGGTATCACAAGCCATACACCACCCTTCACACTCCAGTCCACCAGGGGGAGCCTTGCTCCTATCTACTAGGGCACTCCTCACAATTAGGTAAAACTGGTGGGCTGGATAGAAAGTTAGTCAAAAGCTGACTGGGCTTGACCCAGGCAGTATCTAGGAGTCAGATGCTGACTGGGCTTCTCCCAGGCAGTTCCTGTCAGGCAGACGGGGGGAAAGGAGGAATATCGGAGCTGTAGACAGAGGTCCCTGACAGGGGTGCGATCCTGTCAGAGGCCTAGATAGAAGGCCACGGAGCTGCGCCTGCCCCACGTGCAGCAGCATCCTAAGGAAGGACACGAAAGAGAATTGTATTGTAGAGGGTGAGAAACGAAGTCATAGCACAACGAGAGTAATCCAGAATGAGTTCTGCCCTGCAAAAGGCTGCCTCCTTCTGAGGCGCAGAATCCAGTAGCCAGTACACCGAGGGAGCAATTGTCTCCAAGCCTTGCTCCAGAGACTGGCAGGACAGGCAATTCCACGTTACCTGCCCGACCTTTTACTCAGGAGGCACGGTGGCAACTTGTGGGGGCCGGGGCATCGTAGGGTCCCTGTAAAAAAGCCTCAGGCCACCAGTCATATGGGTTTGTCCTATCTACACCATCTGGGGGACAGAAAGGAAGACATAGCATCTAGAACATCTACAACAGTTGTGAGGACCTTACCGAGAGGCTCAGCAGGGAGGTACTACAACACACAGGCGCTAGAGGAAGGCTACTGATTTCCACCTGGATAAGGGGACTCTGGATTTGCCTTTGGATCGGCTGGACTCTGCCTGCCCTGTGGTCTGTGCCCTGGACTGTGGATGCTGAAGTCTTCAGTAAAGGTAAAGACCCTATGTCCTCGTTCTTCACTGCGCCTTACATCATCCACCATCACCATCTACACTTCTGAGAAGCCCTGGGGATAGGCTTCACCTGTGGGAAGGTATACCATCTAGCTGCCATCACATCACCTGTTGTGAATTCTGCTCTTGGTCTCCCTCCGGTGGTTATAAGTGGTAGCGCTGCTGTCTCTGGATCACAGCATTTATCAGGTGTTTCCACTTTTTGCATTTCTGACTGGGCTATTTAGTCTTGCTTGACCCTTTAGTCAGTGCCAGTTGTCCATTGTTCCTGGAGGATTCACATCCCCGCCTGGTCTCTCCTGCTTGCTGTTCATTCCAACAAAGATAAGTTCTGGCCTTGATTTTTGCTGTCCACATGCTGTGGGCCTTATTGTTCAGTTCTTTTCCATGTTTTTGTCTTGTCCAGCTTGGTCTGTATAAGGATTTGTTTAGCCAAGCTGGTATCTCTGGAGATGCAAGTATACCCTCCATATCTTTAGTTAGATGTGGAGATTTTGTATTTTCTGTGGTGGATATTTTCTAGTGTTTTAATACTGACCGCATAGTACTCTGTCCTATCCTTTCTATTTAGCTAGAAGTGGCCTCCTTTGCTATATTCTGATTTCAGTCTGTGTATGTTTTTTCCCTCTCCTCTCACAGTCAATATTTGTGGGGGGCTGTCTATCCTTTGGGGATTTTCTCTGAGGCAAGATAGTTTTCCCTTTTCTATCTCTAGGAGTAATTAGTCCTCCGGCTGTGTCGAGATGTCTGGGGAGTGAAAGGTACATTCCATGGCTACTTCTAGTTGCGGTGTTAAGTTCAGGGTCTGCGGTCAGTACAGGTTCCACCTTCTCCAGAGTACGTCTCATGCTGCTCTTAGGCCACCAGATCATAACAATCACCCCAGCGGACCCTTAAGCAGCGTCAGTCACCCTGACCGAATACCACAGGTGGTGTCACGAACATTATCCCTTTAAAGACCTTTCTCCATCGTTCCCCTAGGCCATGGACCGGGTCAGCCACCGTGACATCCCCTGAACTGAAGGACCCGGTGCCGAGTACCCCATTGCCCTAACGTGAGGGCGCTCCAAATGCATTGCATGCAGACCTCAAATAATGCAAAGAAAACAAGTTTATAATCATTTAGAAATAACAATACTAATGTTTTAACTCAGGAAGAGTTCAGAAATCAATATTTTGTGGAATAACCATGATTTTTAATCACAGCTTTCATGCGTCTTGGTATGCTTGCCAGCAGTCTTTCACACTGCTTTTGGGTGACCTTATGCCACCTCTGGTACAAAAATTTAAGCAGTTCTTCTTTGTTTGATGGCTTGTGACTATCCATCTTCCTCTTGATTAAATTCCAGAGGTTTTCAGTGGGGTTCAGGTCTGGAGATTGGGCTGGCGATGACAGGAATTTGATGTGGTAGTCCTTCATCCACACCTTGATTGACCTAGCTGTGTGGCATGGCGCATTGTCCTGCTGGAAAAAACAGTCCTCAGAGTTGGGGAACATTGCCTGAGCAGAAGGAATCAACTGTTTTTACAGAATAACCTTGTATGCAGCTAGATTCATACATCCTTCACAAAGATTAATCTGCCCAATTCCAGCCTTGCTGAAGCATCCCCAGATCAACACCTGGTCATCTGATGGTTAGATGGAGACCTGGAGAGTCGTACAAGCCACAGTGTCTTGTACCCACTGTGAAATTTGGTGAGGGTCAGTGATGATCATCAATAGGATCAACTGAAACATGCCATTTGGAAAAGGCAACCATCAAACACGAGACAACTGGAGCAGTTTGCTCTTGAGGAGTGGGCCAAAATACCTGTCGAGAGGTGCAGAAGTCACATTGACAGTTACAGTAATCGTTTGATTGCAGTGATTGCCTCAAAAGGTTGTGCAACAAAATATTAAATTAAGGGTACCATCATTTCTGTCCAGGCCTATTTCATGAGTTTTATTTATTTTTTTAAATTCTGTGAAAGCATGGATGAAAAGCAATGTCTGACTTTCATTTGTTCATTTTCATAGATTTTTTTTATTTATTATTACTTTTGTCAGATTCAAGTTATTTCTGTGACCACTGTGGGTTTTTCTGTCATTAAACGAGGGGTACCAACAATTTTGACCACGTGTGTAAGTATGTGTCTGCATGACTTTCTTCTGTATATACTTGAATTTTACAATTTAATTTGGAACAGGCAAAACATTTCAGAACGTCCCACATTACTTGGAGATGACAAAACCGGGCGCAACAAACAGGGACCTGCTAATTCAAAATACCGCTTGATCCAAACTCTTTGCAGCTCCCAGACAGATAGTCAACTTGGGACAACTACAGCAAAGGGTAAGAAGCTTTATTTTTACACCACCTGAACTTGTTTCTCTGCCTTGACCCCTGTTTGCTTTGGATAAGTGTGTTGCAGGTCATTCGATCTGTTAATAGTAAGTAGGTCCATTATTTTAGACAGAGAACCCTGAGGAGACCATGTGTACTGTGTTGAATTCCTGTGTTGTATGTTGTATGGGAAATGTAGATTTGACATTTTACCGGTCAATTGTAAGTGGCGTTAGATTGTAATGATTAGTTGATTGTTCCCGGAGGAGCCAACGTTGGTGATTGCCAACAGCAGCATTTTGTAGTGCTAAGGAAATCTATATGGTTCTGGCACCTAGATGTATGGGCCAATGATTTTCATCTGATTATATATGTCAGGCATGGAGTGACAGAGAAAGTGACCATAGCGAAAGGTAAGAGTCCCCGCTGGTTTACCTCTCTAGTCCAGTATTCCTGTTGTAAAAGACAGAATCTGTTCACCTGGAGCTCGTACTCATCTGCGTTTGAAACATCGCTTGATGTTGATACAGAAAAGTAAGATGAGTGTCATGCGAGTACAATGTAATTTTTCACATATAGCATCCATATGACATTCATATGACCTGCGTATGCAATGCTTTTCCTTTCTCTGCCATATTATTTTACAATCATTTACAGGACCATTTACAGCGTTCTATGCTTCAGAACGGCATACGAATGGTCCGTGAGCAGTCCGTTTTTTTTCTCGCATCCATTGACTTGCATTGGTGAATCTCGTCCCATATACGTTGCCACTAGCAGCATGCTGCAATTTTTTCTCATCCAGATTCCAGCTTAAAAAAAATAGCAGATGAGCACTAAATCAGTGAATAACATTAGTCATAGTGAAATCCGATTTTTTAGCGGATTTCACTTGTCAGATTTATACGCAGATGAGTATGAGCCCTAAGGAACAGACTGACAAAGGTAGAGCTGCTGTCGAAGTGGTGAAGGAGAAAGAATGAAATAAATTTATGCAGAAAATAGTTAAATTTTGTTCAGGGTCTGGTTGTCCATTGGATGGCATACTTAATGAGGGTTTGTGGAAAAGTGTATTAAACAAAAGAGGATGTTTAAATGATGCTGGCTTGTTAGTTTTTGTATGCAGCAAAAACGGCACTGATCCATCTGCCACTCCCAAATTGACTCCACCCCTTACATTGTCCCTGAAGGATGGACATGTTGTGTATGTACGTTGGAATCAGAACCCAGATTGGGTGGAGACCTGCCGTTTTTGTGGTGCCCCCTGTCAGCATATAGAAACTGATGAACCTCCGACTCCTAAGACAGGATTGTACCATTTTGTTAACGCCCCACAATCCATTTGCATACTATAAGCACCCAGAGTCAAGCCAGTGTGGCCCCCTGGCCAGTGCCCCAAGTGCTACGCCCCCCACAAGTCTCGGCCATGCCCCCAATGAATATCATGCCTGCACTAGATGAGACCAATGCCCCTTCAGCCACTGCCATGCCCTCCACCTCCTCTCCTGACACCACCCAAATGGATGCAGCAGTTAGGCTAAGTTCACATTTGCGTATATGTGCGCAGCGTGTCATCTGCATGCACAAATGCATGGCAAAACGCATGCAAATGCATGTTTACGCAGCGTTTTATCTGCATCAGCTTACCCATGACGGCAAAAAAACGCGTGTGCATGCGTTTATATGCATTTTTTGCCTGCGTTTGCGTTGTTTATGTCCGATATTTCCAGGAGGGCTTGTCTCAATAGGCGTGTCTCAAAACAGTTCCTGGACATGCGCAGTCCGAAGTACGCAAGCACATCGAACGCATGCGTGCGCATGCATTCCCATAGACAGTAATGCATTTTTTAACACACTCTTCCGCATGTACATGCCTGTGCATATTTTACGGATTTTTGACGCCTCCAAAAATGCAACATGTTGCGTTCGCCGCGCCCAGCCGCACTCCGCGAATTGATGCATGTGTGCTAGTGATGAGCGAATATACTCGTTACTCGAGATTTCCCAAGCACGCTCGGGTGTCCGAGTATTTTTCAGTGCTCGGGGATTTAGTTTTCATCGCCTCAGCTGAATAATTTACAGCTATTAGCCAGGCTAAGTACATGTGGGGGTTGCCTGTTTGCTAGGGAATCCCCTCATGTAATTAAGCAGGCTAGTAGCTGTAAATCATCCAGCTGAGGTAAAAAAACTTAAATCTCCGAGCACTAAAAAATACTCGGAGGACACCCGAGCGTGCCCGGGAAATCTCGAGTAACAAGTATATTCACTCATCATTAATGTGTACGCAAAATCATGAGAACATATGCAAACGCATGTCCATGCGTACACCATGTTGAATATATGTACACATGACGCATGTGGATCTATGCGGATCAAACGATGCGCACAAAGACGCAAATGTGAAACCAGACTTATGCAGCGCCCCAGAGTCCTGGTCGTTGCAGTACTGACGCTCCGCCGCTAAGGGGAGTGATGGTACGTCTGATGGCACTTAAGGAGTTCACCTGACTAGGTATCACAGACACCAATACACTTCATAGTCTGGCCTCCAGGGGGAGCAAAGGGCACTATGTATTAGGCCACTCCTCACAATCTGGTAAAACTGGGGGTTGGATAGAAAGTTAGAGAGAAGCTGACTGGGTTGGAACCAGGCAACATCCTGTGGCAGAGGGTGTTGCAGGGGAAGATTCAGAGGGGTCCCTGTCAGGGGTGGGATCCTGACAGAGGCCTAGCGAACAAGACAGAACGTTAAGGAACCGCGCCTGCACTACATCGCGGCGGTATCTCAAGAAAGGACAAGAAGCGAGGTTTATTGTGAAGAGTGAGAAACGAGATCAAAGCAAAAAGGAGATAACACCAGTAGGAGTCGTGCCGTAAGATCGAGGCAACATCCTACTGAGACGCGTAGCCGGTGGCCGGAACGCCGAGGAAGTATTGGGCTCCAAGCATTACTTCAAACCAACGGCAGGACAGTTAATTATAGGTTGGCTGTCTCACCTAAATCACCTAAGCAGACATAGGGGGCAACCGTGGGAGAGGGGCCTCACTAGGGTCCCGGAAGAACTCCAGGCCTACCCTTCATACAGGTGCGTCCTAGCCATATCATCTGGGGGACGGAGAAGAACATCAGAACAGATATAAGTTGTGGGAAAGAACATCAGAAACAGACACAACAGTTGTGAGGACTATCCCGTGGTGCTCAGCAGGGAAGTACTACAACACACAGGCGCTAGAAGGTAGGCACAGATTTCCACCTGCAAAGGGAGCTCTGGAGGTGCCATCAGACTGGCCGGTCTCAGCCAGCCCTGTTAACAGTACTCTAGATTGAGGATCTTGAAGCCTTCAGTAAAGAGGTAAAGAGACTGCAACCCTGTGTCCTCATTATTCACCGCGACCTACACCACGCACCACCACCTACAGCTTTCATTGGACGCCCCTTAGCAGGGTCACGGACCGGGCCTAGCCACCGTGACAACCCCAGAACTGAAACAGAGAGGCCCGGTACCGAGTACCCAGCGGTCCTGCGTCTGGGGGCGCTCCAAACTTAGCGTCACGAACAGGATCTACTTACTGTGATTTATTGTGCTTGAACTGTGATTTATTGCAAAGACTGTGTATTGCCACTTGCCGCCAAAAGTTCCCGCCAAAACCACCGCCATTGCAGCGCCACGGGGGGCGCAGAGGAAGAAGGGTGTGCCATGGGAGGAGACTACGAAAGCGGCGCCAAAAGTGGCGACCGCCCCCTCCGACTACTGCTGCGAGATGACAACCTGCCCAGAAGCAGAGGAGAACCGCCCCCTGATTTGCAACGGCGGGAACGAGGGGAAGAAGGAGCTACGCCCTCGGAAAATGGAGGGGCAGCGTGCATATGCCACCGAAGAAGATCCCGGAGCAGGGATGGCGACCAGCGAGTCCCAGAGCGACGGCGAAGTGATCCCAGCCTGTCCTCGACCACCGGAGACGGACCCGAACCCACCGCAGCTGGAGGATTCGGACCTCTCGGAGCCACAGGCGGCGGAGCCGAGCCAGCCTATCCCGAATGTGGAGCCAGCCGATGCGAAGCAATGGAGGTCGGAGTTGTGTCAGGAGACCGCCCTGGAAGAACCGCGGTCCGGGCTGCAGACGATTCCAGTGTCCTTGTCAACGGAACAGATCGACATCGGTGGAATCACATCAGGCGCAGGTATGGAAAGCGTCCCTGCTCCCCCGACCGATCCTGCTCTCCCAACCGACCCTACTCCCGTGACCGCTCCCCAGCCCGACAATAATCGAGTTTTCACCGCTGAGCTAGTAATACTAACCCCAGGCACCATGGAGAAGCTGGTGCCTCCATTACCAACAACAATGGGGAAACCGCTAGATGTGAGCTCAGAGGGGGTGACCTTCCAGTGGGACACCCCACGGATTGGGCCGGATGGGGCCAGGCAGGAGGGCCTCAGCATTGCTGCGCTCACCTGGGAACAGTATAAGCAATGCTTAATTCGACAATGGCAAAACCAAACAGAGACAGAACCAAATGACCCACCGAGAGTACAGAGACCAAAGACTGAACACAACAGGAGGAACTCAGCAAGGCAGGGGACTGTACTAGCCTTCCACCCGAAGCGGGGTTGGGGCTCTATACAAGAACCGGGACTGCCGACTGAAATCTTCTTTACCAGCTACAATGTGAAAACCCCGTCCCGCAATCGATATGACAATCAGCTACCATGTAAAGGGGACCAGATGACCTACACTCGCCACCGGAGTGCGCAGAGGTGGTGCGCTCGAGACATCCAACGATGCGAGCCGGCCGTAGCGTCACCTGCTGTCCCGACTACGACTAACCCAGATTTGACCAACGCCACTACTGTCGCCACAGTGTGTATTATCGCCGCTACTGAACTTGCAACCACAGCTGACATCCGAATCCAGACACCGGGTGATCTGACCGCGCCTGGGAGACCAACCAATGATACAGATTCTGCATCCGCCGAGGACAGAGGACCGCAGCCTTCCCGGCCGGCGAGTGTCCGTCACCAGTTGATGCAGTGTAACCTTCTGTGAGGATAAACCTCGGAACCACGAGTATGTACATAGCTAACTGTTTGTTCCCCTGCTTGTTGCTGCTAGTACCTGACCAGGGTTGTTCTTAGGCTACGTTCACATTTGTGTTGTGCGCCGCAGCGTCGGCGACGCAACGCACAACGCAGGAACAACGCATGCACAACGCATGCACAACGCTGCGTTTTGCGACGCATGCGTCCTTTTTTTGCTTGATTTTGGACGCACAAAAAATGCAACTTGCTGCGTCCTCTGCGCCATGACGCGTGCGCCGCAGTGACGCATGCGTCGCAAAACGCAAGTGCAACGCATGTCCATGCGCCCCCATGTTAAATATAGGGGCGCATGACGCATGCGGCGACGCTGCGGAGCCCAATGCTGCGGCGCAGAACGCTAATGTGAACGTAGCCTTAAAGGGATCCCTTTGTTTACCTTGGATCCCTATTGCTTTTTATTTCTGCTTTTGTTTTCCTTTTTTGCTCCTTTATACCCCCTATTTTGAAAAGACTGCCGAATCATGGACAGTGAATGGTTCACAAACTGTAATGTAAATAGTTTGCACCCTATTAAGGGTGCCCCCTACTGGTTTTACAAGAAAAAGAACTCTTTGCGAAGAAACTGTTCCTGGAAACAGTACAGGAGTTCCTGCCTTACACGGACTTGCAACTTGAGCAGTTGCACTACCTCAAAGAGACTTGGTTCCCTCTTAAAGGGGAAGTTCACCAGTTGCACTTAATGTACAATGTTGCTTTAAAAGAGAGTGAACAGTAATAATGTTTTACATAGCAAGTTATATGTAGCCAGCTAGTTAGTTATAGAAAATGTTTGATAATGTTGCTAGAGATTGAGGACAGGAAGTGAACCCGTAGGGGTTAGTGGGTGAGTCCTCCTAGGAGCCATAGAGAGATGGCTCAGTGATCCTGTACTAAGAAAAGAGGCAGTAGGCCTGGGCAGATAGACAGGCGGTCCTGCATAAGACAAATCAGAGAGTCAGAAGAAAATGTTGCACTTAGAAGAGAAAAATGAAGAAAAGTTAATTTATATTTTAGGAGTTTATTAGTAAGCCTTTAGTGGATCCAGCTTATACGTCCTTAGAGGCAAAGTTAAATTATTGTTCAGAATTTGCACTTAGTAGAATACCCGGCTGGGTAATAGAAGTTATTTATAGTATGTTATTTAACATATTTAACCATGTTGTGTTTGTAACGTTTAAGAGTCCTCACCTCCCATAAAGGGAAGCACTGTTATTATTACTTGTTACTTGTTTATTGCATTTTCAAAATTTGTATGTCTTTTTGCTGACATGTATTGTTGTTTTCTTCCCAGTCCGGGAGTACTGGATTTAACCGGGGGGGAGTACAGCGCCCCAGAGTCCTGGTCGTTGCAGTACTGACGCTCCGCCGCTAAGGGGAGTGACGGTACGTCTGATGGCACTTAAGGAGTTCACCTGACCAGGTATCACAGACACCAATACACTTCATAGTCTGGCCTCCAGGGGGAGCAAAGGGCACTATGTATTAGGCCACTCCTCACAATCTGGTAAAACTGGGGGTTGGATAGAAAGTTAGAGAGAAGCTGACTGGGTTGGAACCAGGCAACATCCTGTGGCAGAGGGTGTTGCAGGGGAAGATTCAGGGGGTCCCTGTCAGGGGTGGGATCCTGACAGAGGCCTAGCGAACAAGACAGAACGTTAAGGAACCGCGCCTGCACTACATCGCGGCGGTATCTCAAGAAAGGACAAGAAGCGAGGTTTATTGTGAAGAGTGAGAAATGAGATCAAAGCAAAAAGGAGATAACACCAGTAGGAGTCGTGCCGTAAGATCGAGGCAACATCCTACTGAGGCACGTAGCCGGTGGCCGGAACGCCGAGGAAGTATTGGGCTCCAAGCATTACTTCAAACCAACGGCAGGACAGTTAATTATAGGTTGGCTGTCTCACCTAAATCACCTAAGCAGACATAGGGGGCAACTGTGGGAGAGGGGCGTCACTAGGGTCCCGGAAGAACTCCAGGCCTACCCTTCATACAGGTGCGTCCTAGCCATATCATCTGGGGGACGGAGAAGAACATCAGAACAGATATAAGTTGTGGGAAAGAACATCAGAAACAGACACAACAGTTGTGAGGACTATCCCGTGGTGCTCAGCAGGGAAGTACTACAACACACAGGCGCTAGAAGGTAGGCACAGATTTCAACCTGCAAAGGGAGCTCTGGAGGTGCCATCAGACCAGCCGGTCTCAGCCAGCCCTGTTAACAGTACTCTGGATTGAGGATCTTGAAGCCTTCAGTAAAGAGTTAAAGAGACTGCAACCCTGTGTCCTCGTTATTCACCGCGACCTGCACCACGCACCACCTACACCTTTCATTGGACGCCCCTTAGCAGGGTCACGGACCGGGCCTAGCCACCATGACAACCCCAGAACTGAGACAGAGAGGCCCGGTACCGAGTACCCCGCGGTCCTGCGTCTGGGGGCGCTCCACTTATATCAGTCTTTTGATTGCATCCAGGACTCGCTAGGACAATTACTCAGACAAGGTGTGCAGCTCACCTCCACCCCTGTAGCTCGCCCGCAGCTCTTGCCCAGATTGCTATCACCAGACCTCTAATGCCATTCTAGGGGACTCGATGCTGTATAGCCCCAGGAGGGTGTTTGGCTTCCCTGGAATCCTAGTGAAATGCTGGCCATTATGAGTAGAATGCCAGACCCTGAAATGCTTCCCATGCCATTTGTTAGGGAGAAAGAGAAAATTAGAAAGCCATTCTCCTGTTGTTGGTGGAATTTAGAGGGCCTGGTGTCATCAAAGGTTCTGGCAAAGATGGCAGGACTTAGGATACGAGAGAACATCCACATCCGTTTACTGCCCTATGCCTGTGTTGAAGGTATAAAACGCATGATTAAAGAGCCACTAATAATGTCCCGCCCGGAGTACCGGACCATGTCCATGGCTGTGATACCTCAAGTAGACAAGGGCATGGGAGCAACCAATGCCCTGAATAACAAGGCAAAACCTTGTATACGACCAGATCCAGCAAGGGAACCAGACCAGGATGACTAAATCTCACATTATAATTGTGCAAAGCCTGGACACGTAAGTCTAAAGTACAGACTCTCACCTAGACTCAGAGGAGAGCATGATAATTTCCCTTCTCCCACTTCTCCAGCGGTGGAGTCAGAGTCCCACTAATCAATAAATGCTGTGCAGCTCCTCCTAGATTAGTCTGCTGAAATTGTTCTGACTTTCGCCCTCACTGTTTATGTCCCTTATGATGTCACTGCCATTTTTTCTCAAGAACAACCAAAACATCTCAGTACTGCTCGCCATCTTAGGCTTCAATTTGCCCTCCTTATGCCTAATAACATCACCATTCATTGTTGCACTACTCTGAATCAAGCCACCTTGTTGCCTGTGGAGGGGGATGGCAGTGGTAACCTGGGTGACCTGTGGAGGGGCTGCTGGGAGGACACCATTATTTTTTCTGAAGGTGATTCATCTTAGTGGTGCCCACAGATATTATTCTATGGGGCTCTGCATAGACAACATATTGGTCCACTGGTCTGGCTCAAAGGGATCTTTTAACCACTTCATCAGTTAATTAAATATGAACAACATTGGTCTGTGGTTTACTTCTGATTTTTGATACAATCAACGTTCTTGATTTAAAGATAGGAAAGGACATTGCAGGGCATTTGCTCAGAGAATTCTTCAGGAGCCCCACAAGTACAAATGACTTATTGAGATGTGACAGCCATCACTCTCTGGCTCTCAAAAAAGGGATACCGAAAGGTCTGTACTTTCGCATCAAAAGGAACTTTTCTTCCTTCTCCAAATTTTTTGACCAGGCCCTTGATTTGCATAACTGATTTAAAGAAAAAGGATATCCAGCAAGGAACTTAAATGATGCTTTTAAAACAGTATTATCATATGAGAGATTGGATCTGTTAAGGCCAAAAAAGAGGGCAGAAGCTGATTCTATCCTGAAAATAATCGGTACCTTTGATGACAGAGCTGGGGAGATTAGGGAGATATTGAGACATCATTGGGCTATCCTGAGGGCGGACCAGAATTTGTGCGATTTAGTTCCCCCCTCTAGAGCAATCAGCTTTTGTAGAAGAAGGTCCATTAGGGACCAGTTGGTCCATAGTTTCTACTCCCCCCCATTTGGAGGATTGCAGGATAACCAATGCTCACCTTTTCTTGCTCTGATAAACTTATTTACCATCTGAAGCTTCTCTTCTTTTAAGGTTGGAACCAGGCAACATCCTGTGGCAGAGGGTGTTGCAGGGGAAGATTCAGGGGGTCCCTGTCAGGGGTGGGATCCTGACAGAGGCCTAGCGAACAAGACAGAACGTTAAGGAACCGCGCCTGCACTACATCGCGGCGGTATCTCAAGAAAGGACAAGAAGCGAGGTTTATTGTGAAGAGTGAGAAATGAGATCAAAGCAAAAAGGAGATAACACCAGTAGGAGTCGTGCCGTAAGATCGAGGCAACATCCTACTGAGGCGCGTAGCCGGTGGCCGGAACGCCGAGGAAGTATTGGGCTCCAAGCATTACTTCAAACCAACGGCAGGACAGTTAATTATAGGTTGGCTGTCTCACCTAAATCACCTAAGCAGACATAGGGGGCAACTGTGGGAGAGGGGCGTCACTAGGGTCCCGGAAGAACTCCAGGCCTACCCTTCATACAGGTGCGTCCTAGCCATATCATCTGGGGGACGGAGAAGAACATCAGAACAGATATAAGTTGTGGGAAAGAACATCAGAAACAGACACAACAGTTGTGAGGACTATCCCGTGGTGCTCAGCAGGGAAGTACTACAACACACAGGCGCTAGAAGGTAGGCACAGATTTCAACCTGCAAAGGGAGCTCTGGAGGTGCCATCAGACCAGCCGGTCTCAGCCAGCCCTGTTAACAGTACTCTGGATTGAGGATCTTGAAGCCTTCAGTAAAGAGTTAAAGAGACTGCAACCCTGTGTCCTCGTTATTCACCGCGACCTGCACCACGCACCACCTACACCTTTCATTGGACGCCCCTTAGCAGGGTCACGGACCGGGCCTAGCCACCATGACAACCCCAGAACTGAGACAGAGAGGCCCGGTACCGAGTACCCCGCGGTCCTGCGTCTGGGGGCGCTCCACTTATATCAGTCTTTTGATTGCATCCAGGACTCGCTAGGACAATTACTCAGACAAGGTGTGCAGCTCACCTCCACCCCTGTAGCTCGCCCGCAGCTCTTGCCCAGATTGCTATCACCAGACCTCTAATGCCATTCTAGGGGACTCGATGCTGTATAGCCCCAGAAGGGTGTTTGGCTTCCCTGGAATCCTAGTGAAATGCTGGCCATTATGAGTAGAATGCCAGACCCTGAAATGCTTCCCATGCCATTTGTTAGGGAGAAAGAGAAAATTAGAAAGCCATTCTCCTGTTGTTGGTGGAATTTAGAGGGCCTGGTGTCATCAAAGGTTCTGGCAAAGATGGCAGGACTTAGGATACGAGAGAACATCCACATCCGTTTACTGCCCTATGCCTGTGTTGAAGGTATAAAACGCATGATTAAAGAGCCACTAATAATGTCCCGCCCGGAGTACCGGACCATGTCCATGGCTGTGATACCTCAAGTAGACAAGGGCATGGGAGCAACCAATGCCCTGAATAACAAGGCAAAACCTTGTATACGACCAGATCCAGCAAGGGAACCAGACCAGGATGACTAAATCTCACATTATAATTGTGCAAAGCCTGGACACGTAAGTCTAAAGTACAGACTCTCACCTAGACTCAGAGGAGAGCATGATAATTTCCCTTCTCCCACTTCTCCAGCGGTGGAGTCAGAGTCCCACTAATCAATAAATGCTGTGCAGCTCCTCCTAGATTAGTCTGCTGAAATTGTTCTGACTTTCGCCCTCACTGTTTATGTCCCTTATGATGTCACTGCCATTTTTTCTCAAGAACAACCAAAACATCTCAGTACTGCTCGCCATCTTAGGCTTCAATTTGCCCTCCTTATGCCTAATAACATCACCATTCATTGTTGCACTACTCTGAATCAAGCCACCTTGTTGCCTGTGGAGGGGGATGGCAGTGGTAACCTGGGTGACCTGTGGAGGGGCTGCTGGGAGGACACCATTATTTTTTCTGAAGGTGATTCATCTTAGTGGTGCCCACAGATATTATTCTATGGGGCTCTGCATAGACAACATATTGGTCCACTGGTCTGGCTCAAAGGGATCTTTTAACCACTTCATCAGTTAATTAAATATGAACAACATTGGTCTGTGGTTTACTTCTGATTTTTGATACAATCAACGTTCTTGATTTAAAGATAGGAAAGGACATTGCAGGGCATTTGCTCAGAGAATTCTTCAGGAGCCCCACAAGTACAAATGACTTATTGAGATGTGACAGCCATCACTCTCTGGCTCTCAAAAAAGGGATACCGAAAGGTCTGTACTTTCGCATCAAAAGGAACTTTTCTTCCTTCTCCAAATTTTTTGACCAGGCCATTGATTTGCATAACTGATTTAAAGAAAAAGGATATCCAGCAAGGAACTTAAATGATGCTTTTAAAACAGTATTATCATATGAGAGATTGGATCTGTTAAGGCCAAAAAAGAGGGCAGAAGCTGATTCTATCCTGAAAATAATCGGTACCTTTGATGACAGAGCTGGGGAGATTAGGGAGATATTGAAACATCATTGGGCTATCCTGAGGGCGGACCCGGATTTGTGCGATTTAGTTCCCCCCTCTAGAGCAATCAGCTTTTGTAGAAGAAGGTCCATTAGGGACCAGTTGGTCCATAGTTTCTACTCCCCCCCATTTGGAGGATTGCAGGATAACCAATGCTCACCTTTTCTTGCTCTGATAAACTTATTTACCATCTGAAGCTTCTCTTCTTTTAAGGTGGTTTTGTGCACCAGACAACCAATAAACTCCATGGTCTTTATTGTATAGGCTTCAGTGTGTAGGGCTCACTGACCTGAATCGTAATCGCATTTTGTTAGGAAGTGATCTCCAAGAAACATTTTGAAATCTATGTTCATAATGTACAGTAGTTTCTCCCTTATGATCATTTGTATCTGCAACAGCCACGAGTGATCCCCCTCACTTGTTGAATGTCCCATAATTATCTATTAATTTTACTTTGCAAACCTTTCGGGTTTCACAACTATCTGTGCACCGTATATATAAATTTGTAGACCAGTAGACATTATTAAAGTATCTATGTTTTTCATAAAATCTGCTTATTAATGGCACTGCTATCTGTACTCATGGGTACGGGGGGCTTTTTATCCTCAGGTTTACCTATTGGCCTCTTTTTGTGCATTGCCTTCTCTGTGGCAGGAGATTAATGTTGCCATAACACAAAACTACCGTGGCCATTTTGCGCATGTGCATAGCATATGTAATGCTTCAATGACGTGGTGGTATGAAGTAACTGCGGCCATTTTGCACATGTACAAGGCATTTAGAACACGATCCTGTGTTCCGATTGCGACACACCGGATATTAAGGAATTTCCAGTATACAAGCTTTGCATGGTAGGTTTTAATTTTGGTTATTCCTTAAATAAAGGCACCAATCATATGCTAACATGGCGTGCAGCATGGTGGGGACAGCCTGACTGTCCATTACGGAACAGACCTTTCCATACTTAGATATCCACCTAATACACACGGCACTTTACCATCAATATGGTGGAGATAATCTCTTGACCTGCCATTGAGCAGGTCTCCACACAGCTGGCTAAGGGTACCGTCACACCGTGCAATTACGATCGCTACGACGGCACGATCCGTGACGTCGCAGCGTCGTATGACTATCGCTCCAGCGTCGTAGACTGCGGTCACACTTTGCAATCACGGCGCTGGAGCGATGCCGAGGTTCGCTGGTAACCAGGGTAAACATCGGGTTACTAAGCGCAGGGCCGCGCTTAGTAACCCGATGTTTACCGTGGTTACCAGCGTAAAAGTAAAAAAAAAAAAACCGTACATACTCACCATCTGATGTCCGTCAGGTCCCTTGCAGTCTGCTTCCTGCTCTGACAGTGCCGGTCGTACACTGAGAGCAGAGCGCAGCGGTGACGCCACCGCTGTGATCTGCTCTCACTTTCCGGCCGGCGCTCACAGTCAGAGCGGGAAGCAGACTGCAAGGGACCTGACGGACATCAGATGGTGAGTATGTACGGTTTTTTTTTTTTTACTTTTACGCTGGTAACCACGGTAAACATTGGGTTACTAAGCGCGGCCCTGCGCTTAGTTACCCGATGTTTACCCTGGTTACCAGCGAACTCATCGCTGGATCGCTGTCACACACAACGATCCAGCGATGACAGCGGGAGATCCAGCGACGAAAGAAAGTTTCAAACGATCTGCTACGACGTACGATTCTCAGCAGGGTCCCTGATCGCTGCTGCGTGTCAGACACTGCGATATCGTAACGATATCGCTAGAACGTCACGAATCGTACCGTCGTAGCGTTCAAAATTGCACTGTGTGACGGTACCCTTAGTTATCCAAGTTTTGCACTTTACTGAGGGGGTCATCATTCCCATGAGATAAGTGCCAGGAGCCTTAAGGTATTTCACATGAATGTTGTCTAAATGAACTTACACAATATGTGCTCCTGATGAGTCGATAATCAAAGAGAAACGCTTCGAGCTAAACACACAATGTCCTTCTTTACATGGCCTTGCATAGTACACTAATCTGGAGTTAAGCACATTATGTACTCGGTCTATACTTCTTGGTATGGAACATCAATCTTGTTTATACTTTGCTTAAGGGACTAATATAGTCAAATATATTACATCATACATAACATTAATTACCTGTTACTGATAGCATTACATTTTTTGGTTGTTTCACACTATATGGATTCTTCTGGGTCTTGGCATAATTTAGCTGCAATATTTTTGGCTGCTCATTGACTGTATCTATATGGTAAACCATCTGCCCTAATTGTATGGCCCAGGAACAATATTTTACTTACTAAGTTTACTGAAGCAGCTCAGGGGTAAGCAGTGATTGACTTGAGTTTGGTTTACTTATTGAAACTAGTGATGAGCGAACATGCTCAGGTAAGGCGTTATCCCGCATGCTTGGGCGCTAACCGAGTGTCTTCAGCGTGCTCGAAAAATATGTTCGAGTCCCTGCGCCTGCATGTCTCCAGGCTGTTCGACTGCCGCAACACATGCAGGGATTGCCTGATTTATGATCTGGATGCACATCATGTGCCTTATCCTTTTTTCCTTTATAAATGGGGGTTGATTGAGGGCTATTTCCTGAGGGAGAAAGACTGGGGAGCTAGTTACCACTTTCTAGTTTAATGCCTCGGACCCTGTAGTCAGTTTTAAATTTGACTTGCATAACACGGTCTTCTGCCCTAGGGTAGGGTGGCAGTGTGAGGACACCTACAGACTCACCCAAAAGTATATATGTGTCACAACCACTAATACTGGCTATGGGTCTGATTGTGAGTTCTGGAATATGGTGGGGTGGAACAATGGGGAAGACTTGGCCTACAACTCTTCCATATCCTGAGAAAAGATAAATCGCAAGGGAAAGAGCCTCCTTACTATAATAACTTTGTCACAACCAGAATACGTGTCCAAAGGGTGTACAGTAGGGTCCTGTCTGTAAGTCTGGCAACTGTCTTCCCCTGTACTTGTTGATAGAAAACCCCTCTGTTAAGGACGCTGGAGTATATGTGATGAGCATAAATATCCCAGGTGACACTGACTGATTAGGACCCTTTTTTCTTAAGGATTTCAGGGAACGACCAATTCTAAATAAAACTGAGACCCCGCAACCCAATACTTACAAAGATTTATTCATAGTGCCCCTAACCTATAGGATAAACTATCTGTGGAAACGGGATACTGTGAGACCAATTATTAGTTTGAATGGGTAAAATATTCTGCACCCGCCATGATCAAGAGTGATTGTATATATAGTCTGCGCCCCAGCTAGACCTTAACTAGGCACGGTGCCCTTCCCTATAAGCAGACAAACTCCATTGCTTTCTTTTGCCTAATTCAGCTATTTTCTACTACAGAAGGAGAAAATAATTCATCTGCTCAGGACATTGCATCCCGCCATAAACCATAAACACATAAGGGCCAATGGAGTTAGAACCTATCCCAAGAATTACACCTGTTTCCAAAGTTTAATGGGAGTCATAGACCTAAAGCATTTAGGCTCCTCATACTGCAGTTCAACCATGCTCTCCTGAATCAGATGATAGCTGGGCTATACTTGTGGTGGATGTGTGGAAATGGTGACTTTCATCCAGTACTGCCAGCGAAATAGGAGGGTACATGTGCTATTGTTAAATTCCTGATACCATTGCAGATTGTGATTCCAAATACAAACAAGCTCCATGAATATGAAATACAAAACCACACACAAGTGTGAAACCAGTATTCCTACTTTTTTTGACCCTCACATGTACATTAACGCTATTATACTCCCAAGAGGAGTGCCAAACCAGTTGAAAGCCAGTGATCAAGTTACAGTGGGACTTGAATCGCTATTACCCATTGTAACAGTGAATAAAAATGTGGACTGGATAAATTATATTTACTATAACCAACAGAGATTTCTTAATTTTAGTAGGGATGAATTCCGAGGGATAGATGAACAGTTGAGTGCCACCTCCACCATGACCTCTCAGAATAGACTTACCCTTGACATGATCCTGGCAGAGAGGAGAGGGGTCTGTAAGATGGTTGGGGCATCATATCTTTATTTATAAATATACTTCTCTAGATGTTGACCCTTAAGAATACTAAGACCCTTAAGGTGGGCGTAGACAGTATTAACTTTAGCCAGTTAGACGTATATACGCTAATGCCAGCACACATGTAGAGAGAAGCTGAGCCAATTATACTGCTACAGTGTATGTCCAGTAAAAACCTATATAAAGACTGATCAATGATGTAATAAACAGAGTTCTCTTCATATACCTAAGTGTATGTCTGCGTAACTCTCACCTATATATTTGGATTTTACAATTTAATTCGAAGCAGGCGCAATATATCAGAAAGTGGCAACAACAGGTTTATACCGTGAATGAAAGATATCCCATATTCAAACAATAGGATAGAACTTACTGATCGCAGAGGATCTGACTGCTGAGGGTCACCACTGATCCAGAAAACTTTGCTCCCATTCATCACCTATAGGGCCATATTAGTTCCACAAAGTTTCCCCCCAAAAAAGATATAACTGATAAACAGTTAAATTTACCACAATCTGAAAAAAGGAGGACACATGAAAGAATATCTATAGTAGAAATTGTTTTTAATAAATTAGATTGCTTATGTTCGGGTCTGCGAAGCCCGATTCCGCTATCCTTTGTATCCACAATGCATTAATGACGCTTTCAAAACTCTTGTATTTGGGTGAAGTGATGTTGTGAAGTGTTTTCCATAGAAACTGGCTGCCCGCATCTATCTAATGTCAGCAAGCGAGGTGGACTGCAGAGCAAAGCACAAAGTGAACGTATAGCACGGGAAATAACTGTACGAGAAAATAATCGGATATAGATTACAGTATATGTACAGTATGTATGCTCTTACATACTGGACATTTAGTAATTTTTATTTATACTTCTATAGCACCATCATATTCTGCAGCACTTCACAGACATTATCATCACTGTCCCCATTGGGGCTCACAGTCTACATTTCCTATCAGTATTTTCTTTGGGAGGAAATAATCACTAAAAAGGGGAGAACATACATACTCCTTATAGATTAAACCAGCGCTGGCGCTGAAAGGCTGCAGTGCTAACCACTGAGCCACTATACAGTGCTAACCACTGAGCCACTGTGCTGCCCTGTACAGTAGTTCAATTCTGGTACAAAGAGGTTGTATTATAGTAGTTATACTCTTGTACATAGGGGTCTGTAATATTGTAGCAGATATATTCTTGTACATAGGGACAGTATTATAGTAGTTACTAGATTGTGGCCCGATTGTAACACATCTGGTATTCTAGAATATGTATGTAGTTTATTTATGAAGTTTTCAGAATAATGCAATTTATACACAGGTTTCGTCCAGCCGGGCGCGACCAATTAGCGAAGCGTGGTTCAAATTCCGCACCAATTCGCGGCCGGACTGCGCCAGTTGCTGATTGTTCACTGCCAGGCATGACCAATCAGTGAAGCCAGGGCCAGCTCCAGGTTTTTGAGGGCCCCGGGCGAAAGAGTCTCAGTGGGCCCCCCTCTTTAACACATACCACGATTCATGATGCACAGATACAGCAGAGAAATATAGCACACCCACGTAGTATATAACACAGCCATGTAGTATATAACACAGCCCACGTAGTATATAACACACCCCATGTAGTATACAACACAGCCACATAGCATATAACACAGCCCACGTAGTATATAACACAGCCCACATAGCATATAGCACAGCCACGTAGCATATAACACAGCCACATAGTGTACAGCACAGCCCATGTAGTATATAGCACAGCCCACTTAGTATATAGCACAGCCCACGCAGTATATAACCCGGCTACGGGTATATAGCACAGCCACATAGTATATAGCACAGCCACATGGTATATAGCACAGCCACTTATATTGCACAGCCACATAGTATATAGCACAGCCCACGTAGTATATAACACAGCCACGTAGTATATAGCACAGCCACGTAGTATATAGCACAGCCACGTAGCATATTGCCCAGTATATAGCACATCCCACATAGTATATAGCACAGCCACGTAGTATATAGCACAGCCAAATAGCATATTGCGCATCCATGTAGTTTATAGCACCGCCCACGTAGTATATAGCACAGCCCACATAGTATATAGCACAGGCCACATAGTATATAGCACAGCCCATGCAGTGTATAACACAGCCCATGTATTATATCGCACAGCCCATGTAGTATAAAACACAGGCCACGTAGTATATAACACAGCCTATGTAGTATATAGCACAGCCACGTAGTATAATGCCCAGCCACGTATATTGCACAGCTACTTAGTATATAGCACACCCCACGTAGTATATAGCACAGCCCACGTAGTATATAGCACAGCCCACGCAGTATATAACACAGCCACGTAGTATATAGCACAGCCACGTAATATATTGCTCAGCCACGTAGTATATAGCACATTCCACGTAGTATATAGCACAGAGACGTAGTATATAACACAGCTCACGCAGTATATAACACAACCCATGTAGTATCTAACACAGCCCACGTAGTACATAGCAATGTGGGCACCATATCCCTGTTCAAAAAAAGAATTAAAATAAAAAATAGTTATATACTCACCTTCCGGTGGCCCCCGGATCCAGGCCAGGCATTTACTGATGCTCCTCGCGATGCTCCGGTCCTAAGAATGCATTGCGGTCTCGCGAGATGATGACGTAGCGGTCTCGCGAGACCGCTACGTCATCATCTCGTGAGACTGCAATGCATTCTTGGGACCGGAGCATCGCGAGGAGCGGGAAAGGCGCAGGAAGGTGAGAATATAATGTTTTTTTAAAATTATTATTATTTTTAACATTAGATCTTTTTACTATTGATCTATGCAGCATCAATAGTAAAAAGTTGGTCACACAGGGTTAATAGCAGCGTTAACAGACTGCGTTACACCGAGTTATGCCGCGGTGTAACGCAGTCTGTTTAACGGACTGCTAAACCGCTAGGGGGGCACTGACTGGGGAGTAGGGAGGGGGCTGGGATGGGAGGGGAGAAGGGAGGGGGCACTGACTGGGCGGAAGTAGGGAAGGGCGAATTCGCGTCTGGACTCTGCCCGTCGCTGATTGGCCTGCCGGCCGCGACCTATCAGAGATGCGGGATTTCCGTGACAGACAGACAGACAAACAGACGGAAGTGACCCTTAGACGATTATATAGATAGATAGTCTTGTACATAAGAGCAGTATTATAGTACTTAAATTCTTGTACATAGTGGGCAGTATTACAGTAGTTATATTTTCTGTGCATGGGGCAGTATTATAGTAGTTATATTCTTGTACATAGTGGGCAGTATTATAGTAGCTATATTCTTGTACATAGGGGCACTATTATAGTAGTTATATTCTTGTACATAGGAGCAGTATTATAGCAGTTATATTATTGTACATAGGGGCAGTATTATAGTAGTTATATTCTTGTACATAGGAGCAGTATTATAGTAGTTATATTATAGTAGATAGGGGAAGTATTATATTAGTTATATTGTTGTACATAGGAGGCAGTGTTATAGCAGTTATATTCTTGTACATAGGGGCAGTATTATAGTAGTTATATTCTTGTACATAGGGGACAGTATTATAGTAGTTATATTCTTGTACATAGGAGCAGTATTATAGTAGTTGTATTCTTGTACATAAAGGACAGTATTATAGTAGTTAGATTTTTGTACATAGGGGCAGTATTATAGTAGTTATATTCTTGTACATAGGAGTCAGTATTCTAGTAATTATATTCGTGTACATAGGGGCAGTATAATAGTAGTTATATTCTTCTACATCGGGGCAGTATTATAGTAGTTTTATATTTATACATTATCAGAAGTGTTTATATTCTTCCAGTAAAGACAATGAGTACGTGTCAGATGTTGAGGATGAAATATTAAATGGGGATAGAATGGTGACTGGATAAAGGAAACAATAGAGCAGTTTTGTCATCTTCCTCTAAACCTATGAAATAGTAGAAAGATACAGTCATAATATATACTGATCACAAAAATAAAGGGAACACTTAAACAACACAACGTATCTCCAAGTATTTCACATTTCTGTGAACTCAACCTCTCCAGCTATGAAGCAACACAGATTGTGAAGCAATTTCTCCTGCTGTTGTGCAAATGGAACAGGTAGAAATGATAGGCAATTAGCAAGACAACCCCTATAAAGGAGTGGTTCTGCAAGTGTGACCACAGATATTTCTGGTTCTGCAAGTGTGACCACAGATATTTCTCTGTTCTCATGCCTTTTAGCAGTTGTTTTGGTCATGTTTGCGGAGTGCACGCTAGGACCTTGGGAAACTCGGGCCGGGTCCGGTGGTCATTAGAGATGTAGTCAAGGTGGCGGTGACCCGGTCCGTGGCCCTGGGCGTCAGAGTTAAAGGGAAAGTCTTTAAAGAGAATGTTTTGCGAGAAATAAAGAATGTTCGGATGCCACCTGTGGTATTTGGTCAGGGATGACCGACGCTGCTTAGAAGAGGGGTCCGCTGGGGGCTGGTGGATTTGCAGCAGAGTTGGAATGGCTTCCCACAGGTGAAGCTTAGTCCCCAGGGCTCCCGATGTAGTTGGTAAAGGGTGATGGGTGTTAGGGTGCAGAAAGGAATTGCAAGACACAGGTTTTGCAGTCTCTTTACTTTGACTGATGCATTCACGGTCCAAGACACAGGTTACAGGTTATCGAGGGATCCGGGCAGCCTGGAAGCGATTTGGAGCACCCTTATCCAAGTGGGGTTGGAAACCTTCCTTACTGCGCTGAAGTGTGAGTCCCTTGCTGCCCTAGGCTTCTCACAAGGTCTCGTGATGACTCTGGGCTCTATCTGCTGCTGTGCCTTCGGGTGTAGTGGTGGCCAGGAGACTTGGAATCTCCTGCCCAGTAGTTTCTGCTGTGGGGCAAACAGTTACCCCCACAACCTCAGAATTCTGGCCTTCGGTTTCTTGTGCTTGATCCTGGAGGGAGCCCACTCACAGCTCCCCTCCAGTTTCTCTCTCTTCTCCTTTACTCCTTCTCCCCTCAATGTCTCTTACAGACTGTCTGACTCTCCTGCCAGGAGCAGCAGAACCTCGTGTCTGCACGGTCCAGCTCTCCTCACAGACTGACCACTAACTCCTCCAGCCAGAATATATAGGAAAGCTACCCTCAAACCAGGTCTAGAGCTCCCCCTTCTAGTCTGGAGTCAGAACAGTGTGGCGTGTACATGTTACCTGTTAAAGAGATACTTGTCGCTTCCAGGCATGGCATCACCCTCCCCAGGAGGAAGGCAATACCACTGTAACAACCGAACTCCTGGGATGTTACATTTGCATTTTGTCATTGCTCTCATTCCTAGAAATACTGTACAGTAGCATGAGGCACTGTCTACAACCCACAGAAGTTGCTCAGGTAGTGCAGCTCAGCTAGGATGGAACATCAATGCGAGATGGCAAGAAGGGTAGCTGTGTCTGCCCACACAGTGTCCAGAGTATGGAGCAGATACCAGGAGACAGGCTAATACACCAGGATAGGGCACTGATCCAGGGAACTAGTCTGATTGCCATATGTGGAGTTGGGAAGGAATTTTTTTCTCCAATGTGGAGCTTACTGTTTGCCACATGGGTTTTTTTTTTGCCTTCCTCTGGATCAACATATTAGGGCATGTTAGGTTAAGATATGGGTTGAACTAGATGGACTTAAAGTCTTCCTTCAACCTTAAAAACTGTGTTACTATGTTAGTATGTAGAAGACATGGAGGGGGCCACAGGAGGGCAGCAACCCAGCAGCAGGACCGCCACTTCCTCCTTTGTGCAAGGAGTAACAGGAGAAGCAGTGCCAGAGCCTTGAAAAATAACCCCCAGCAGGCCACTAACATCCATGTGTCAGAAACAGACTCCATGAGTCCATGAGGGTGTTATGAGGACCCGACATCCATAAGTGGGTGTTGTGCTTACAGTCCAACACCGTGCAGGACGATTTGCCAGAGAACACCAGGATTAGCAAATTCGCCATTGGCACCCTGTGCTCTTCACGTATGAGAGCAGGTTCACATTGAGCACATGTGATAGATGTGACCGAGTCTGGAGACGCCGTGGAGAATGTTCTGCTGCCTGTAACATCCTCCAACATGACCGGTTTAGCAGTGGGTCAGTAATTGTGTGGGGAGGCATTTCTTTGGAGGGCTGCACAGCCCTCCATGTGCTAGCTGGAGGTACCCTGACTTCCATTAGGTCCCGGATTAGATCCTCAGACCCATTGTGGACCATATGCAGGTGCACTGAGCCCTGGGTTCCTTCTGATGCATGACTAAGCTAGGCATCATGTGGCTGTAGTGTGTTAGCAGTTCCTGCATGATGAAGACATTGATGCTCTGGACTGGCCTGCCTGTTCCCCACACCTGAATCCAATCGAGCACATCTGGAACATCATTCTATCCACCAACGCCACATTGCACCACAGAGTGTCCAGTTGTTGACTGATGCTTTAATCCAGGTCAGAGAAGAGATCCCTCAGGAGGGCAGCTGCTCATGCTCAGGAGCATGCCCAGGCATTGTAGGGAGGTCATACAGGCACGTGAAGAACACACACTACTGAGCATCATTTCCTTGTCTTGAAGAATTTCCACTGAAGTTGGATGAGCCTGTAATTTGATTTTCCACTTTGATTTTAAGTATCATTCCAAATTCAGACCTCCATGGGATATTAATTTGGATGTACATTGATAATTTTTATGTTAAATTGTTCTCAATGCCTGCCACTGTGTAATGAATAAAGATTTGCAACTGGAATATTTCATTCAGTGATATCTAGGATGTGGTATTTTACTGTTCCCTTGTTTTTTAGCACTGTTCTTCTTTTCATCTCCCTGATGAGCTTATACAGAAATTACAAAACCTACAAGAAGCAAAATTAACAAAAAAAAGCCATCCCACTGTCGGCAAGGTGACCCACTTCGGGATGGTCCTACTTTGTCTAATATTAAAAATCTTACCATGTGTCAGAGTTGACTTCATTATGTGAATAAGTGCAGACAAAGGACCACGTCCAGCTCAAGGAAGGGAAGCCACACCCCAGCTTGCACAAAAATATGAAGAAAAAACACATACAAATAAATAAAGCATACAAAACCTATAAGAAGCAAAATGAACATAAACCCTGATGTAACTACAAATAAATAAGTAAAAAAGTAAAAGTGCATTGCTGACCATGGGATGGCTTTTATGCTATTTTTGATTAAAAAACTGTTACTGAGCACCCTATACTATTTTAATGCACTTTTTCTTTTTACTTATTTAGTTACAGCAGGGTTTATGTTAATTTTGCTTCTTGTAGGTTTTGTATGCTTGATGGCCAATGTGAACATGCATGTATGTGCTGCATGTATACCAACTTAAACAAAGCTCAGTTTTTGTGTTTTTTCTTTATACAGAAATGAATAATAAAAATGTTTCAGGTTTTTAATCAATAGTATGCCAATTTTGTTGCAGACTGAGCTTGGATTTCTTGCCCATTTTCTTCAATGATCCATTACATTTTTCATAAGAATAGGGGCAACTAAGCTCCCCAGAGTAACCTCGCGAATAAGTTAAGATGCTCACTCTAAAGAATAGACTGCCCTCTTCATCCAGGACCTGTCTGGCTAGAGAAAGGTTAAGAACATGTTCTTCTGACGAACCTGATACCCCTGCAGAACTGTTCACGGGTTTAAGGTTTCCATCCATCTTGTCTTTGTAAGACAGAAAAGAAGGAAGAAAAAAAAATCCCTACCAGCTTTATTACTCTTGGCAGCTATTAATTTTCCTACCTTGGGAAAGTGAGCCCTTATAAATGAAATTAGCATTACGAAGGCCAGCACGAGAAGTTTCCATTCATTTAAGCTGCTCTTGCTTCCTCTCCTTTCTTCCTATCAGGTAATTGTCAGACCTCCAGCTGGTCTCAGCATCTCCTTGTTTTGTCTATCCCGGTGAACTTACGCTCAAGTTTTCCTTCTTGGGTTGGTGAACCTGTCTGCTTTCTAAAAGCTGGAATGCGATGAGGGAATTGTGCCAATAAAAGGCTTGATTTTATTGTGGTAGACCAAGTCTTCCTGTTAGAAGCAAAATGAAAAATGATATCCTTGTGCCAGTACCAAGGAATATACTGAATTAAGGCAGCTCGAAAGAAGAGCTGAGGAAATTTCCAACCTTGGTGCCCATTGACCTTGTCTTGACATTCCTCTCAAAAAGCTCTAAAGAGCGGATGGTAGCTGCACAGAAATGGGTGGTAAGAGCTGAACGAACAAGAAAAATTGAGGTTTTAGTATTTTACTTTGACTTTATTCTATTAAAATTTTCTAAAATTATCAGTCCTTATCTTCTTCAAGTGCTGATTTCAGCCATTAATTTTATTCCTGAAGGTGAAGCCATCTGCTTGCTAATGTCCTGGGCTTTTAGAGGTTGTCACCAAGCTTAAAGGCAAACTCTAAATTTGATTAGCAACGTATACAGAGCCAAAGGATCTTTATTAAACTTTTTTGCTGTTTTTAGTTATAGCTTTAGGTTTATGTAGAGTAAAAAAGCTGGAAACTATCAACAAACTGGCAAAAGTGCATTTACACTGGCTGATAATAAGGAATAAACATTCCTAGGAACACTTTTTCCTAATTGCCGACATGTCTAAACAAGTTTCCAGTCACTAGGCGAATGAAGAAAACTATTTGTCAGCAGGTATAACGATTTTTAAGCTTGCTTAAAAAACATCGTTCTCAGCAGCACAGAATTCTTTGTCAATGGAACAATCTATGCGCACAGAACAACCGTGTTAACGATTGCTCTGACCTACCAGTTTTATGTGCTCAAATCAGAGAATATTTATTGACCTTGATCAGCCAGTGTGAATGAAGCTTTAAAGTGTATTTTCATCGGCAGATAATCAGCAACCCAAAGCTGATCACCAACATGATGCGAAGCCCTCGTTTCTCAGCTGATTGGATGGGTGGGCCATTAAGTCAACACAACGCTGATATAAACACGGAATGTGTTCCTAACAACATACATGTTGTATGGAGACAGAACGATCATTTTAACAATCAATCTGCCTCCATGCATTTTTGTCACCCCTTGTGAAGAGCACCAATCCACTTGAATATAATTGGCTGCGCTCATTTATAGACAGAAATTGTCCCTTGTAAGGACCTTTTGGGTTCTGTTCACTCTTACGATGGATTGCTTGATCTGTCGCATACCACCAGGGACTGACTGATTCCGGATGGGTCTCCCAGTTTTTGGGGGTTTTAGTTACATATTAAACCACGCGCAGAGTACGCAGAGTATAAAAGCTTCTTTAACACTATTCCGGCTTCCCTGCATGATCCCTTTCACTTCTCCAGGCACTACCTGAACCCTGAAGCTGCACCCACGGTACCTGGTACCTCAGCCCTGAAGCCGCACCAGTGGTACCTGAACCCTGAAGCTGCACCCACGATACCTGAGCTTGATAACATTTTGATGTTATTGGAACCAGCACCAGAGTCTCCTCTGGTTAGCGTTCCTGAGTCTATTCTGTCAGGGTCTGTTCCACTGTCTGAATCCAGCCCTGCCTGTGACTCCATGTCAGTATCCATTCTGCTTGATGACCCGGTTCCTGTGTTGTCTGAACAGAGTCCAAATTCTGTCCAGCCAGTGACTCCAAGCCCTGTCCGTGTCAACAATCCTGACCGTTGGGGTCAGCAGCTGCAGTAGTGGGGACTGCCTAGGAGTGGTACCTGGCAGCTACCTGCAGCTCAAGTGTAACTCCACCATCAGAAGCTCTAGCGAAAACCATGTAGCCGCTTAACTACGCACCTCCTAGGTAAGTCCAGATGGTGGCACAATGGGTCCTTGATCCTTGCATGCGTGACAGCTTAAAAACAGCAACAAGCAGCATAGGGGTATGTTCACACTTGGGATACATTGGTGAATCCGGCATGCGACTTATACTACCAGGACCTGACAAACTTGGAAACTTGGCATGGTGATGTCAATAGCACTTCATCCATTCAACTTACATGTAAACAAAGCGCCATGGACTTTGGCCCTGATTTTTGTCATCTGTTCAACAGTTTTTTGTTTTTTTTTTCAATTTTATGTAATTTAAAGTGGATGCCCACTTAATATATATTTATATTTTTTAAATGGCTTGAAAGCCATAAAAAGTGAAAGTGATGCCCACCTCACACCTGGTTTCTCTCTTTCCGACCCTTTTGCTTACTGGTCTTCTCTCAACACAAAGGAAATAATCACTCATCACCGCCCACATGGATGTCCTGCCTCAATCAGTAATTGGTTGTGTCTGGTCACATGTCACTATGTTAGAGCAGGAAGTAGAGACCAGGAAGGGACAGCCCAGTATCAGAGAGGGATCATGCGCAAGTGTATCTTCTTTTTATGTCATCGAGAATTTTTTCTAATTCTAAGTGGGCAGCTTTTTTTAAGTTTAAGTTTTTTTGAGCTCCGTTTTTTTGCCATTTTTTTAATTTCTCCTGGCTCTCCATGATTGGAGACATTTTGTCTTGCCCTCCAATGGCGGGCGTTTTAGCTACAGGGTTAGCTTTGCTATACATTTATTATACATTTTATCCGAAATTGAAACAGCAAGAACTATCACAAATCAATGTTGCGTCTCCTTGTTGTGACTATGCACCATAAATAAAGGCAGACCTCAAACTGAGATGAAACAATAATAACTATGACCCCTTAGGCTAGCTCCGTAGTCTTCCATCTTTTACATAACGCCCTCATTAGCTGAATGACTTAAAGCATTAACAAGACGGGCACTTTTACTATGGAATGGATTGGTGCACTTGTACGTTTTTTTCATGGGCACATTGCATAAATGTTTATGTAATATTGATTCGCTTCATTAGATGCGAGAAATCTGTTGGAGGGTCGAGTGGGAACTTAATCAGTCAGAGAACATAGCTCATAAAAGGAGAGAATGAAAATAGCCTAAAACACAGTGAGGCATAAGAAGAGGCATAAGATGCAGCATAAGATCAATATGTTGTGTTTTTAGAAATTGTACAATGTGATAAATGGAATAGAAATCTAATTTAATGGGATAGTATGATAAAAATGATATAACCGTGTTCTTTCTGGTATGGCGTTATTCGAGAGGGACTGAGTTGCAAGTCCAGATACAGCCGGTACAAAACATTGCTGCTGTCCATTTTAGAAATCTCATTCTCATATACTCTTTTGGGAATAATAAAAGGATGGGGCCCTCTGTTCAGGATCCACAGCTCTTGGCCAATGTGGCGGAGCTACGAGGAGCAACTCTTGCCCCAGAGGACCTGTCTGATCAAGCAGTGCACATGCAACCCATTGATGTGCATGGGAATCGTCTAACACTTTATTTCATCTGCACGGAAAGTGAACACTTATTTTGGGAAATCTACCAACAGATCACCACTGATCGCTAGGATTTACTGCAGGTGGTCATTTTTTCATCAGCTTTTTAACATGTGACTCATTTAACATTGTTTAAAGCAGAGGACCTCCCTTAAAGTAGACATGCTACTTTCCCTAATATGTATTTGTTTTAATTTGGTGTAAATGCCGCTGTTCTCCTGAATCCGGCGTTGTTTTTCTTTTCTTCCTGCGACCCTCCATTCCTGAGATATGGCCCCCTCTACCCTGTATATAAAACTAGTCTTCTTTACCAACTGGGCATGGCCCGCTGCAAGATGCCCACAAAGAATAGTTGAGGACGACTCCCACTTGGCTAAGAAGACAAGATTTATATCCAGAGAAGAGGAGGCCATATCTCAGGAACGGTGGGGCGCAGGAACAAAAGAAAAACATCATCGGATTCAGGAGAACAGCAGCAATTACACCAGGTCAAAAAATGACACCTTTATGGGAAGCGAAAAGAATGGGTCCTTTGTAAAAAAAACTGATGATATGCAAATAAATACATATTCATGGCCAGGGAAAGGAGGTTTCTAAAGGCCTGACTCCAACGTGTTCCCGGGCCATTGCTTGTTGGGAAGCAGGGTGATAATTCTAAACAATAACTGATCTGCAGGCCCGATGTTGTGGAGCAGGAAACGCTGATCAGATTGGTTTTCCTTTTTTGTAGGAACATTTTCAGTAAAAACAAATGTTGAAATCCCTAGTGATTGTTTTCCTATAAGTCCACTGGGTGGAACTATCAGTGATTGACAGTCTTCCCTATGACTGTGTCAGTGATTAGGACCGCCCACTGGACTCATGCACATACAAACACCTGGGATTTCAATGAATAAAATACAAGTTTTACTAAATCTTTTCCAACAAACCAATACATCATTCTGCTCAGCTTCTCATTCTGAGTACAAAGCTGTATGGCATGTACAGAGTTAAAGGTCACCCTTTAAAGGGGTTGTGCCCATCCACCCACCTTTAATCTGTGCTGCGATCAGCATGTTTTCGGCTCCTTCGGGGTGAATGTTAATCAGTGCCCTGAAGAGATTAAAATCACAACTTGCAGTTCACTGTGTGTTACAGCAACTGTCACAGACTAGGTGAGGCCGGAATATACCAGCAATGATACACCGCCGCCATCGCCGTGCCTTTCACAAGGTCATGGAGGTATTTGTGTGCTGGGAAGTCAGTAGCAGGGTTGAAGGAGGGTCATCTGAGTCCTGTGTAAAAACTCATGTGTCACACCACATATCCGCTACATATGTAGTCTTTCGATTGTTTTGAACCTGCGCTTGCTATCTTTGCTGACATTTTATTACTTTTTTTTAATTAAACAGATAGATTTTTTGGTGGATAAAATTAATTTTTTCAACAGGGTTTCATGAAAAAAAAATTGGGCAGTTTGTCTTCTGCAGCCTTTTTGTATCAAAGCACAGAAGGAGTTAGCGGTGAATCCGTCATTGAGCTGATTCTGAGGACTTGTCTCCCTTTTTCTGAAGTTAAGTGGATATGATTTTTATAGTTTTAACTCAGTCAGGTTTATTAGGGCTGAAGGTAAACCTATTAAAGGGGTTGTCCACTACTCAAACAATGGCTTGTCAATCAGCATGTTTCCCCTAGTAAAATTATAACACTTATACTCACCTCCGGTACCGGCGCTGTTCCAGCGGGGTTGACACTGACTCTCCCACAGCGAGAGCTGCCCACTCACCTCCTCTTGGTGCCTGATTCATCCGATGGTGGGTTAGTGAAGCAGTGCTGACTGGCTTCAAGAAACGCATGACTTAGTCAGGGAGGGCTAGTACCAACACCGCTGGAACAGCGCCAGTACCAGAGGAGACTATAAGTGTTATTATTTTACTGGAAAGCGGATCTGTCATCAAATTTTACAATCTAAAATACATCGGTTATCACAAAGATCTCTTAGACTAAATAAGTTTGGTATGCTTACTTTGAAAATCCTTGCAAAAATGGCTGTGTAATTCTGATATTAAAATGAGTACTCCTGAGTCCAACTCAAGAATGAGAGAGATCATGAATTCAAGAGTATTCAGTCTCTTCCCAAGCAGCCTGAGTGACAGCAGCAGCTTGTACTGAGCAGTGTGAGATCTCAGCAGCAACAGGGAGAAGAGACACTGAAAAGCTATGTTATGTGGGCAGACGTTCAGCAGAAACACAATGGAAAGACAGCGAGGAGCTGTCAATCAGACTAGGGGGACAGAGATTTAACAAATCAGGTAAGGAAGGGTACCGAGGAGCTGTCAATCAGGCTAGATTGGCAGAGATTAAGTTAAACTTTCATAAAGGATTGTACAGCTTTGGATACAAATTGGAAATACATTTTCCCCATCAGGTCTATTTCATAATATATTGTGAAATCGGGTGACAGATACTATTAACAAAATTATTAACAAATTCAGCTCTGCTATATTTCCTGTGTGTTCAAGATGGGACCCGAGAGTAGAAACCAGAATGGATTATGTGAGCACTGGAACAGGAGCTATAAGGGTTCATGATTAGGTTGTTTATGGGTTGTTTTTTTCTCTTTTTACTCTATGGCCAGATTAGGAACGATCTCTCACCCCCCAAAAAATGAAGATTAATGCTGCTGTAAGAGAGAAGGGGCAGGTGACCAAAATAGATGAAACCTACTACTCAAAATAAAGCAAACAAAAGCTTATAAAGGCATAAGTACATACCAAAAAATCAGATACTAGCAACCCATAATAGGTTGGGCCTGTTTTCTTTACTCATGGGTGGGGTAAATCAGTTCAAGTCCCTCCCCTGAGCTTCTACCATTCTAAACAAGTATCCAAAGGTACTGCTGCCCTTTTTTCTACCAACGGATCTGCTCATATGTATACAGAATTAGTTGGAATGGGTGTGTAGTGTCTTTAATCAATACAATAACAACTGGGTTCAGATCCTAGAATGGTGGTAGGATATAAAAGATACATATACAGATAATAGGCACACATTTTTCCCCTTTTTTTCCCCTATCCACTGGCATTACTAAAATATTTTATTTTATTAGGTATCATAATGCGATATTCCCAACACTAACTACATCGTTAAATTACACCTGGTGGACAAAGTCACTAATTTGTGGATTTTTTTATCATTTCTGTCTAATAGATAGCACTAATTCTCAACTCTCCTATTGCTGCAAAAGTTATGATATAGTACACATACCTTATTTATGCAAGGAATATCCCCTGGAATTGTTAAAAACTACCTTACAAGCCCTCTCACATGTTTCGCCAGTAATCTTGCTTCTTCAGGTGTGTAAACACAATGTGCCCCTGATGAAGCCCAACCAGCAGCAAAAAGCGATGATGGGCTTGTGTGTTAGGTTTTAACAATTATGATGGCTTTCCCTTGTACAAGTACGTCGGTGTGTACTGCCGACATACCACTAACATCACTATTACAGCAATAAGGCAATTGAGAAATATCCACAGAAGCATTAATCTTCTACTTTTAGGTTAAGCTTTTTTTTTATAAAAATAAAAAATAAACAAAGTATAAAATGATGATGGTTATATAACAAAATGTAACTAAGTCAGTTATGCTTATCACTCAGACCTAAAGTATGTGACGCCCATGTCAAGCTGTCAAGGACTGTCTGTCAGATGAGGCATCCCATACAAATCACTCAGAGCAGAATGTGGGATAAATCACAGTAGAGTAGTAGTAGACGTAATGGGGTTCTATTACTTGGTGTTCCTGTGACAATTGTGTGACATTGTTTTAATGTGGGTGAAATTATCAAAAGAATAAAAATAGAAAATCTGATAAAAATAAAGCAAAGTTACCAAGTAAGGGTTTATGTTACTGTAATGTTTTATACAACCCCTAGTAGTCAAAAACGGAATGGCAGTTTCATACCTGAAGGTCTTATCTTACCACTGACCCAATGTATTTTTTTTATCCCTGGTGGCCTAGTGTTACCTTGCTCCCAGTGTTAACTATTTTTCTTATCCTTCATGGTCTAGTGTTATCACAGACCCAGTATCACAATTATTTTTTCTAACCTTATTGGTCTAATGTTACCAGCCACTGACCCACTCTATTTTTTTTTTTTCATTTCATCCCTGGTAGTCTAGGGTTAACACTAACAGGTCTAAAAAAAAATTTAATTGCCCAATCCTGATAATTTTTTTCCCTAGTAGTCTATTGTTAACATGACAGGTCTAATTTGTGCTTGTATCCCTGTGGTCTAGTATTACTATTAAATCATTCTGACTTTTTTTTTGCCTTAGTGCTTTAATGATATCACTATCTGTAAGTTTTGGGGATTTTTTTTACTCCTGGTAGTGTAGTGTTAACATTGGTCTATTTTTTATCCTTTTGGTATAGTGTTACCACTAACCCATTCTGACTAATTTTGGAGGGCACAGACAGTTGGCCCATTTCCCTTTTTTATCCCTGTTGGTCTATTTTGACCACTGACCAAGTGTCATTATTTTTTTATTTGACCCAGTTTGATTATTCTTTCTTAGCCCTGGTTGTCTAGTACTACCAATGGCCCAGTCTGACTATTTTTTTGAATCCCTGGTAGTCTAGTGAAGGGTTGAGTTAACTATTGGATTGATACATAGCTAGGTTGCTGGATAGGGTATGTGACTGTTTTCTGCACATGTTATTATACTGTCTGTACAATTATACTGATGTATGGAGTCATACCTGAGACCCATGCATTACCTTTGGCAACTGAATTTAGACTTAGCACAGAATTTGAATGAATGAATTTTTCAATATTGTTTTCTAATTGAGAACACTATTTCTCAGCTCACGTATTACTATAATAGTTATGTTGGTGGTTTGACAGCAGTACACACTGCTTTACTTGTGCAAGAGAAAGCCACCACATTTGTCAAAACCATGTTTGATGCTAATTGAGCTTCATCAGGTGTACAGGGATTTAAACCCCTGAAGAAGCCAGATTACTGGCGAAACATGTCAGGAGGTTTGTAGGTTTTCATAACGGTCGTCGCTACCCTTGCAGAGTAAAGTTGTATGTACTCTAACATTACTATTGCAACAACAGGATAGTTGAGAAACAGTGCTTTCAATTAGACAGCAATAATGAAAAATCCACAGATTAGGGATTTCGTAAACCAATTGCATCATAGAGATGTAGTTGGTGTTGGGTATATCATATTATTCATGTTAAATGATACCTAATAAGTAATTTTATAATAATGCCAGTGGATATGATGGAAAAAAAATTTCTGTCCATGTGGACAATTGCATCATTTTAGACCATATCACCATTCTAGCATCTGAACCCTGTTGATATTGCATTGGTTAAAGATGCTACACACATTGCACCCAATCCTGGACATATAGGCTCATCCTTTTCTAGCAAGAAGGGCAAATGTACCTTTGGATGCTTATTTAGTATTTTTGACGTTCGGGGGAGGGACTTGCACTGACTCTCCCCGCCCATGAGTAAAGAGTTAAATATAGAGAACTCAAGGCACGGTACACAAAAACAAATCATGTGAAGGAGGGAACCATCACCACCAATGTGCACCAATAGGATATAAAATGGACAAATCGGTAATTAAAACAAAAAACACAAAGAAAAACCCGAAACAAAGTCCGATGTAAGATATATAACAACATTTATTAGAATATATGGTGATGTGGTAGAGTGGGAAAAATATCAGAAATAGGCACTACACCAGGGACACACAAATGGCAAAAATAATTAATATAGCCACAGTGAAAATTCAACATATATATGTATATCTATGTATATATGCCATAAAAATGTGATTAGCAGAAATACCAGAAACTATATAGATTGATAAAGTGCATGTGCATAATTAATAAGGTGGCAAGAAAACCGATAGCAAAGACCAATACAAAACAAGTTAATGTATAACACTCCGATCATAGTGGTGCCAGTGTAATGTAAACCAATGTACTGTCAGATAAACAAGAGAAAGAGCCACCTGGTATTTACCTGCTGTATTAGGAGATAGTCCCTAGGATGCGCCGTGCCCCGACGTGCGTTTCGGCGTCTGCCGAAAGAGAATAGTCTCATACAGGATGATAGCAGCTGACATTTTGGTATGTACTTATGTCTTTATAGCCTTTTGTTTGTTGTATTTTGCATGGTAAATTTAGTTTCTTTTGGTTACCTGCCCTTACATTAATCATACTGTTTATGTCACAGTAGCATTAATCTTCTGTTTCTAGGTTTTTCTAGGTTAAGGGTTTTTTTGCATTTTTTTTAATAAAAACAAAGAATAAAATGATGCTGGTTATATAACAAAATATAACTGAGTCAGTGACACTTACCAGACTTAAAGTATGTGACAGCCATGTCAAGCTGTCAGTGTAACTATGAAAGGGAACATAGGACTCTCAGTAAGAAGAGGCATCTCATACAAATCTCTCATAGTAGAGTGTGGCATGAATCATGGTAGAGTAGTTTCAGACATAATGGGGAGTGATTTCTTGGTGTTCCTGTCACAATTGTGAGGCATTGCTTTAAGAGGCATTGACCAGACATCAATTTTCACCTGAAATGCTGCTTAACGTATATAATATACACTGTGTTCCAAATTATTATGCAAATGACATTTTTCTCTGATTTTCCTAAATGGTTGGTGCAAATGACAGTCAGTCTAATAAAAGTCATCACCCGTTAGAGTATACATCGAATTTAATTGAAGAAACCTCCCAATGATAACAGTATAATCTCCAAAATGAATAAAAACTTAAAATGCACTGTTCCAAATTATTAGGCACAGCAGAATTTCTAAACATTTGATATGTTTTAAAGAACTGAAAATGCTCATTTGTGGAATTTGCAGCATTAGGAGGTCACATTAACTGAACAAAAAGCTATTTAACACCAAAACATCCTAACGGGCCAAGTTACATGTTACCATAGGACCCTTCTTTGATATCACCTTCACAATTCTTGCATCCATTGAACTTGTGAGTTTTTGGAGAGTTTCTGCTTGTATTTCTTTGCATGAAGTCAGAATAGCTTCCCAGAGCTGCTATTTTGATGTGAACGGCCTCCCACCCTCATAGATCTTCTGCTTGATGATACTCCGAAGGTACTCTATAGGGTTGAGGTCAGGGGAAGATGGTGGCCACACCATGAGTTTATCTCCTTTTATGCCCATAGCAGCCAATGACTCAGAGGTTTTCTTTGCAGCATGAGATGGTGCATTGTCATGCATGAAGATGATTTTGCTCCTGAAGGCACATTTCTGCTTTTTATACCATGGAGGAAAGTTGTCAGTCAGAAACTCTATATACTTTGCAGAGGTCATTTTCACACCTTCATGAACCTTAAAGGGCCCTCCAGCTGTTTCTCCATGATTCCGGCCCAAAACATGACTCCTCCACCTCCTTGCTGTTGTTGCAGCCTTGTTGGGACATGGTGGCCATACACCAACCATCCACTACTCTATCCATTTGGACCATTTGGAGAAAGAATGTTTGGAAATTAGTCTTCATGTATGTGTGGACCCAATGCAACTATTTCTGCTTGTGAACACTGTTTAAGGGTGGCCGAATAGTAGATTTATGCACCACAGCAAGCCTTTGAAGGAGCCTACACCTTGAGGTTTGATGGACTCCAGAGCCACCAGCAGCTTCAAATATGTTTTCTGCTTTGTAATGGCTTTTTAGCAGCTGCTCTCTTAATCTGATGAACTTGCCTGGCAGAAATCTTCCTCATTATGCCTTTATCAGCACAAACACATCTGTGCTCAGATACAGCCACAAATCTCTTAACAGTACGATGATCACGCTTAAGTTTTTGGGAAATATCTAATGTTTTCATCTCTTCACCAAGGCATTGCGCTATTTGATACTTTTCAGCAGCAGAGAGATCCTTTTTCTTTCCCATGTTACTTGAAAACTGTGACCTGCTTAATAATGTGGAACATCATTTTTAAGTAGTTTTCCTTTAATTAGAATCACCTGGAAAACTATTTATCCCATGTGTTTAAGATTGATTTCAGTGATCCATTGAGCCCTGAGACACAATACCATCCATGAGTTTATTTGAAAAACAAAACAATTAAATCTTTATCACACTTAAATCCAATTTGCATAATAATTTGGAACACAGTGTATATTATGCAGGGCAAGAGCATAAAAAGAGAAAATCTGGTAGGAATAAAGCAAAGCTACCAAGTTGGTGTTTATGTTGCTGTAACGTGTCTTGCAACCCCTAGAAGTCAAATAAGAAATAATATTTGCATACCTGGTAGCATTGTCTTACCACTGACTCAATTTATTTTTTATCTCTTGTGGTCTACAAGTGTTAACTGGCCCTTCAACTGGGACTGCGATGTTTCTAGTTTCTGGTGTTCCTTGGCCAGATCCTCAACCACCTGGGTCAGATTTGTCATCTTATCGTACAGTGTGAGAATAGGGGAAAAAAGTGTCAGTTCAGATGTACTGTGACGCTAGTCACTACTCACAGACAAGCCATGAGGCTGGGTAGTCAAGAAGTCTGAGGTCAGATACCAAGAAGGCTAGTCATAAACAAACGGGAAAGGGGTAAGACAAAGGCATATTTAGGTAATAATCTGAAGTCAGAATTCAAGAAAAGTAGCGGAGCAATAGAAAAGGGCAAGTCAAATGGATGGTCAAATACTAGGTCCAAGGTCAGGCAACAAAGATGAAATACATTGACACAGAGTACAGAGCAAGTACACACCATTTGAGCTAAGCTACAACTGGCACTAATTGGAGACAGAGAGTCAGCTAAATAGCTAGGTAATTTCTTGAACAGGAGACACATGACAGGAAGTCACAGCACATCACAGCCCTGATTGGTTGAATTGTCACTCAACACACTGACAGCTCAGCACGCCCCAGCCTCCCCTTGGAGGTCTGAGCTATGCAGCACCGTACTGGCAGCTCAGCACGCCCCTGTCCTAGAGTGGACAGCTGAATTGTCACTCACTGCTTCCAGACACACCGATAGGCGGAATCATGACGCTAATGTTACCAAAGAAAAATATTTAGAATTGAGAGTCCTCAGTGGTTGATACCTTTTAATGGCTAACTGAAAAGATGGTAACAAATTGCAAGCTTTCGAGACTACATACGTCTCTTCATCAGGCAAAGACTAAAACAAATTCTGAAGAATCACATATTTATGCACAACATAGTATAGAAAAAAAAAAAAAGGGAGAGGGGAAAAAACCATGGATAAGCCAGGTGACATGAAGCAGAATTACCATGGGTGATAAACAGTTACGTCCATAAATATTGAGCCAATTCTTAGATAAGGATTGTTTTATTGTCCTGTGATTAGGGTCTGGTTCTGTTGTGATGACCCCACATGGTCTGATGGGTAAGTTCATTAGTTGATGTAAAAAGACATAAATCCGTGTGACACATTCATTCCTGCATTTAGAGTGTCAAAGGTCGTCATCAGTTTATATTCCCAGACTCTCCTGTCTTTCTGCGATTTGAAGTTACCCTTTAATACAAGTAATTTCATGTCCATAATGTTATGATTTGGGAGACAGAAATGTATTGCCACAGGTATATCCATTCTTTTTTCTCTTATTGTATGGCGATGAGAGTTCATCCTTGTTCTCAGTTTCTGCCCTGTCTCCCCCACATACAGACCCCCAGTTGGACATTTAGTACAAATAATTAAGTACACCACATTAGAAGTGACGCAGCTGAATGTACCTGGTATCTTGTAGTCCTGATGTGAATTGGGGATCTTTATCTTGTCCGTGGTCATTATAAATGGACAGGTTTTACATTTTTTCTGGTTGCAAGGAAAGGTACCTGCAGCTGTTGGAGACGACAGGGAGCTCTTGACAATGATGCTTCTTAGATTTGGGGGCTGCCTAAAACACAGTAGTGGGGGGTCTGGAAAAATTGCTTGTAGTCGGGCATCTTTTTGCAGTAAAGGTTGTAACTTCCGTGCAGCTCCCCTTAGTGCCTCCAGATTTGGATTGTAGGTAACTACTAGAGGTACCCGGTTATTTTCTTCTTTAGTTTTGTAATGTAGCAGGTGATTCCTTGATATTCTGGTGGTTCTTGTGATCTGATTTTCAATTGTTCTTGGATGGTAGCCCTGATTCAAAAAGGTCTTTCTGAGGCGACCAAGGTGTTCATCTCTATCCATTGGGTTGGAACATATACGATTGTATCTGATGGCTTGGCTGTAGACAATGGAGTTTTTTATGTATTTTGGATGGAAACTGTCCCATTTAAGGTATGTTGGACAGTCGATTGGCTTCTGATACAGTGATGTCTCTATTTTATTGTTCTGCAGCTTAATGATGGTGTCCAGAAAGTTAATTTCAGTGCAGGAGTAGTTGAGTGTCAAGTTGATGGTGGGATGAAATTGATTAAACTGTTCATGGAACATCTTTAGCTGTAGCTCAGACTCCGTCCAGATGATTAAAATGTCATCAATGTAGCGGTAGTACGCCAGAGGCCTGATGGGACATGAGGACAAAAAGTCGCTTTCAAGCTTGGCCATGAACAGATTTGCATACTGTGGGGCCATTTTACTTCCCATTGCTGTGCCAGTCTCCTGTAGATAGATCTTCTTGTCAAACTCAAAGTAATTGTGGGTGAGGATGAATTTTATAAGTTTCACCACAGACTTTGCATCAGTCCCTGTGTTTTCCAGGAATAATTTGCAGGCATTTAATCCATCCTGGTGTGGGATATTGGAGTACAAAGATTCCACATCCATGGTGACCAGGATGGTTCCTTTTGGTAGAGGACCTATTGCTGATAGTTTATTCAATAGGTCAGTTGTGTCCTGAATGAAGCTGGGTGTGTCCTTTACCAAGGGTTTAAGAACACCCTCTACCCATCCAGATACCTGCTCAGTAAGGGTGCCCACACATGAAATAATTGGTCTTCCTGGGTTTCCAGATTTGTGGATTTTGGGAAGCATGTAGAATGTCCCTGTTCTTGGACTTTCTGGTATCAGGTCATTGGCTCTTATGGATACGTCGGGCAGACAAGATACTAACTTGTTTAGTTCCTTGTAATAGTCCTGTGTAGGATCCGACTCCAACTTTTTGTAGTAGCGTGTGTCCATAAGTTGTCTGTTTGCTTCCCTCATATAGTCTGATGTGTTCATCATGACTATTGCACCACCCTTGTCAGCAGGTTTGATGATGATTTCTTTGTTGGTTTTTAGAGACTGTATGGCCTTTCTCTCCTGGGCACTGATGTTGAATGCTTGTGTCCTGTTAGTGTCTATGATGGTGGATTTTATCAAATGTCTGAAGGAGTCTATATAGTTATCCAAATAAGGGTTGCATCCCGGTGGAGGTGTCCAGTCTGACCTCTTCTTTGTTGTTAGGATCCCTTTTCCTTCAGTCCAGGTGGGTTCTGAATCTTCTGTATCATTGAAATATTCCCTCAGACGCAGTCTCCAGAAAAAATGTTCCATATCAAGGGTGGTGCAATAGTCATGATGAACACATCAGACTATATGAGGGAAGCAAACAGACAACTTATGGACACACGGTACTACAAAAAGTTGGAGTCGGATCCTACACAGGACTATTACAAGGAACTAAACAAGTTAGTATCTTGTCTGCCCGACGTATCCATAAGAGCCAATGACCTGATACCAGAAAGTCCAAGAACAGGGACATTCTACATGCTTCCCAAAATCCACAAATCTGGAAACCCAGGAAGACCAATTATTTCATGTGTGGGCACCCTTACTGAGCAGGTATCTGGATGGGTAGAGGGTGTTCTTAAACCCTTGGTAAAGGACACACCCAGCTTCATTCAGGACACAACTAACCTATTGAATAAACTATCAGCAATAGGTCCTCTACCAGAAGGAACCATCCTGGTCACCATGGATGTGGAATCTTTGTACTCCAATATCCCACACCAGGATGGATTAAATGCCTGCAAATTCTTCCTGGAAAACACAGGGACTGATGCAAAGTCTGTGATGAAACTTATAAAATTCATCCTCACCCACAATTACTTTGAGTTTGACAAGAAGATCTATCTACAGGAGACTGGCACAGCAATGGGAAGTAAAATGGCCCCACAGTATGCAAATCTGTTCATGGCCAAGCTTGAAAGCGACTTTTTGTCCTCATGTCCCATCAGGCCTCTGGCGTACTACCGCTACATTGATGACATTTTAATCATCTGGACGGAGTCTGAGCTACAGCTAAAGATGTTCCATGAACAGTTTAATCAATTTCATCCCACCATCAACTTGACACTCAACTACTCCTGCACTGAAATTAACTTTCTGGACACCATCATTAAGCTGCAGAACAATAAAATAGAGACATCACTGTATCAGAAGCCAATCGACCGTCCAACATACCTTAAATGGGACAGTTTCCATCCAAAACACATAAAAAACTCCATTGTCTACAGCCAAGCCATCAGATACAATCGTATATGTTCCAACCCAATGGATAGAGATGAACACCTTGGTCGCCTCAGAAAGACCTTTTTGAATCAGGGCTACCATCCAAGAACAATTGAAAATCAGATCACAAGAACCACCAGAATATCAAGGAATCACCTGCTACATTACAAAACTAAAGAAGAAAATAACCGGGTACCTCTAGTAGTTACCTACAATCCAAATCTGGAGGCACTAAGGGGAGCTGCACGGAAGTTACAACCTTTACTGCAAAAAGATGCCCGACTACAAGCAATTTTTCCAGACCCCCCACTACTGTGTTTTAGGCAGCCCCCAAATCTAAGAAGCATCATTGTCAAGAGCTCCCTGTCCTCTCAAACAGCTGCAGGTACCTTTCCTTGCAATCAGAAAAAATGTAAAGTCCAAAAATTCAACAAACAGAGAGCTGCACTGTCTTTTATGCTAGAGTCATAGATAATCGTGAGATAAATAAAATCAGCTGGATGTCCGAGACAAACATGGAGGTGCTTGCGTGGATATAAGAGTATATCATAGAATAATTAGTAGCAGAAAAGCGCCATAGCACTCACCAGGTTGGCAGTTCGAAATTCCTTTATTTGAATCACATACAAGTGACCCGTAGAAGCGCTCCCTTCAGCGCGAAACGGCCATCGTCTCGTCTGACATGCTTTGCACTCCCCCACATCCCCGTGCCGTGAAGATACTTTTTTGTATGTGATTCAAATAAAGGAATTTCGAACTGCCAACCTGGTGAGTGCTATGGCGCTTTTCTGCTACTAATTATTCTAGAAAAAATGTAAAACCTGTCCATTTATAATGACCACGGACAAGATAAAGATCCCCAATTCACATCAGGACTACAAGATACCAGGTACATTCAGCTGCGTCACTTCTAATGTGGTGTACTTAATTATTTGTACTAAATGTCCAACTGGGGGTCTGTATGTGGGGGAGACAGGGCAGAAACTGAGAACAAGGATGAACTCTCATCGCCATACAATAAGAGAAAAAAGAATGGATATACCTGTGGCAATACATTTCTGTCTCCCAAATCATAACATTATGGACATGAAATTACTTGTATTAAAGGGTAACTTCAAATCGCAGAAAGACAGGAGAGTCTGGGAATATAAACTGATGACGACCTTTGACACTCTAAATGCAGGAATGAATGTGTCACACGGATTTATGTCTTTTTACATCAACTAATGAACTTACCCATCAGACCATGTGGGGTCATCACAACAGAACCAGACCCTAATCACAGGACAATAAAACAATCCTTATCTAAGAATTGGCCCAATATTTATGGACGTAACTGTTTATCACCCATGGTAATTCTGCTTCATGTCACCTGGCTTATCCATGGTTTTTTTCCCCTCTCCCTTTTTTTTTTTTCTATACTATGTTGTGCATAAATATGTGATTCTTCAGAATTTGTTTTAGTCTTTGCCTGATGAAGAGACGTATGTAGTCTCGAAAGCTTGCAATTTGTTACCATCTTTTCAGTTAGCCATTAAAAGGTATCAACCACTGAGGACTCTCAATTCTAAATATTTTTCTATCTACTGGCTAACACGGTACCAAGATATATTTCTTTCCTGTATCACTAATGTTACCAGTAACTCAGTCTGATTATTTTTTTTTATCTTTATCCTACCCACTTTGGCTATTCTTTTTTAGGATTTGTGACCGTTTTTCTGTACGTGGCCTTATACTGTCTGTACAATTATAGGATCCATATATAAGTTTGTAACTTGTAGTAACTTGTAGTACAGCAGCTGTAAGTTACTCATCTACTTTATATTACATATGTTGATGAATGGTGCCGTAATGGCCGTCATACCTGAGACACATACCTTAGGCAATGGAATTTAGGCTTAGTACAGAAATTGGAGTACATTGTGTAATGTGATTGAGTGTGGCATTTCCAACAGTGACTAAGTTACTAAAATGAAACTGGTCCCTCATGTGGATTTTTCAATATTGTTCTCTAATTGAGGGCAGTATTTATCAATTCTCCTAGTACTATAATAGTTGTGTTGGTGGTATGTCAGCTGTGCACACCATGTCACTTGTGCAAAGGAAAGCCATCACAATTGATAAAACCTAACATGCAAGCTCGTCAACATGTTTTGCCCCTAGTTAGGCTTCATCAGGGTGCAGGAACTTACACCCCTGAAGAAGCTAGATTACTGGTGAAACATGTCAATGGCCCTGTAGTGACTTTGTTCAATAGGGGCATCTTCATGATGTAGTAAGTGCTGGGAATATCACATTATTGGTTTTAAATAATACCATATAAAAGTAATGTTATAGTAATGTTTGTCCATGTGGACAATTGTATGTGTATCTTTTATACCTCACCAGCATTCTTAGATCTGAACCCGGTTGTTGTTCTACGTATTGGTTAAAGATACAGTATAACACACAGATTGCACCCAATTCTTGACTTAATGATGGAAAGAACTTTTGAAGTTCGGGGGAGGGACTTACACTGATTAACCCCACCTACGAGTAAGGAGAACAGGCCCAAATTAATATGGGCTGATAGTAGCTGATTTTATAACATGTACTTATGCCTTTAAAGCCTTTTGTTTGCTTTATTTTGGGTGGTAAGTTTAGTTTCTTTTGGTTACCTGCCCTTTCATTCTTACTCATAATAACTTTTTTTTAATGTTACAGCGGTAATCTTCTATTTTTAGGTTGTTACGCATTGTTTTAGAAAACAAAGTATAAAAAATGATGGTTATATAAGACAATATAACATCACATACAAATCACACAAAGTGTGGGATGAATCGCGCTAGATTAGTGTTATATGTAATGGGGTTTTATTATTGGAGGTCTAGTAGTACCACTAACGATTCTGACTCTTTTTTTCTTTGTCCTGTGGTCTAATGCTACCACTGACTTAGTCAGATTGTACGTTTTTTTATATCCCTGGTGTTCTAGTGTTAACCTTGACAGTTTTTTTTTATCTATGTGGTCTAGTTTTATCATTAACCCATTGTTTTTTTTGACATAGGGTTGTCTAGTGTTACCTCTGACTCCATTGGATTATATGTTGCTTTTTTTATCCCTTTCTGTCTAGTATTACCATTGACCCAGTGTCGCTATTTTTTTATGCTTGGTAGTCTAATAAAAACACTGACAGTTCTGTTTTTCGTTATATCTGCTAGTCTAATGTTACTACCGACCTAGTTAGCCTATGTTTTGTTGTTTGTTTTTTTTTTATTTCTGATGGTCTAGGGTTACCTCTGATACAGTTTGATTCTTTTTTAGCCGTGGTAGTCTAGTATATTGTACTGAGACATAACTATGCTTCTGGATAGGGTATGTGAACCGTTTTCTCTATGTGACATTATATTGTCTGTGCAATTATAGGATCCGTGTTTATAACTTGTAGTGGAGCAGCTATAAGTTACTCATCTACCTTCTAAGCCATCTACTGGTGAATGGTGACATAGTTAAAGTCATACCTGAGGCACATACAGTATCTTGGGCAACTGAATTTAGACTTAGCACAGAAATTGGAGTAAGTAGTGCAAATACTACATGTAAATAAAATTGGAGCACTTGCCAAGAATCTCCAAATGTAGTAACATTGTGCTCCGTGTAAAGCAGGAAGCGCTGCGAACAGCGAAGCTGGGCATTTCTAAGAAGCCTGAGTGACTTTGTGACAAAGTCACAGATTTACTTCTTCCTTTAACCTAAAGGAGGAGGAAGTTGTCACAAGCTTACACGGCATGTGTAGCAGTTGTTGCAATAAGAAGTTGTTAATCCTTTACTATTGATTAATCATTGCTCTCAGGTAACAAATGTGAGCAACTTAGCAAAAGATTTTCAACAATCCATTCACAAACTGAACCAACTTTTTAGCTCATTCTTTCTTTTTAACTTTCTTACCTTCCTCCCTCATCCAATTCCCTTCCTTCCCACCCTCCTTTGTCCCTTCTTTCTTCCCTCTCTCCTTTTCTTCTCTTCTTTGTTACTCCCCTTCCACTCTTCCTACCCACCCTCCTTTGTCCCTTTCTTCTTCCCTCTCTCCTTTTCTTCCCTACTTCATAGTTACATAGTTACATAGTTATTAAGGTTGAAGGAAGACTTTAAGTCCATCTAGTTCAACCCATAGCCTAACCTAACATGCCCTACCATGTTGATCCAGAGGAAGGCAAAAAACCCCATGTGGCAAAGAGTAAGCTCCACCTTGGGGAAAAAAATTCCTTCCCGACTCCACATACGGCAATCAGACTAGTTCCCTGGATCAACGCCCTATCAAGGAATCTAGTATGTATACCCTGTAACATTATACTTTTCCAGAAAGGTATCCAGTCCCCTCTTAAATTTAAGTAATAAATCACTCAATCACTCTTCGTTTCTCCCCTTCCATTCTTCCTACCCACCCTCACTTGTCCCTTTCCACTCTTCCTTCCCGCCCTCACTTGTCATCTTCCACTCTTCCTTCCCATCCTCACTTGTCTGCTTCCACTCTTCCTTCCCACCCTCACTTGTCCCCTTCCACTCTTCCTTCCCACCCTCACTTGTCCCCTTCTACTCTTCCTTCCCACCCTCACTTGTCCCCTTCCACTCTTCCTTCCCATACTCACTTGTCTGCTTCCACTCTTCCTTCCCACCCTCTCTTGTCCCTTTCCACTGTTACTTCCCACCCTCACTTGTAACCTTCCACTCTTCCTTCCCACCCTCACTTGTCCCCTTACACTCTTCCTTCCCACCCTCACTTGTCCCTTTCCACTCTTACTTCCCACCCTCACTTGTGCCCTTCCACTCTTCCTTCCCACTCTCACTTGTCCCTTTCCACTCTTCCTTCCCACCCTCACTTGTCCCCTTCCACTCTTCCTTCCCACCTTCACTTGTCCCTTTCCACTCTTCCTTCCCACACTCACTTGTCCCCTTCCACTCTTCCTTCCCACCCTCACTTGACCCTTTTCACTCTACCTTCCCACCCTCCTTCTTGAGTAAGTGGGAAGGAATAGCTAGCACCAAACACCCCCCAGTGTGATTCTTGAAGTAATCTCCTACCTAGATAATCACCACTTCACCTCTCTGACCACAACATTCTATCCTTCACACTCACAATTCCTCGCCCACCCCAGCACTCTAGTACCTACCACAAATTCAGAAATCAACATGCCATTAACCCTCATACACTTTCAGACTCCCTACACTCATCATTGTCCCCAATCTCTTCTTTTTCCTGTCCTGATCTGGCTGTACATCACTACAACAACACTCTTAGAAGCATCCTTGACCAAGTAGCTCCCCTCACCCTCAGAACCTCCAAACACAGCGTGAAACAGCCCTGGCTCACATCGCAAACCCGATTTCACCAGCGATGCTCTAGGAGTGCTGAACGCTTATGGAGGAAAACTCACACACCAGAAGACTTCATACACTTCAAATTTATGTTAAGGACCTATAACTCTGCCCTTCACCTCGCCAAACAGTTCTACTACACCACCCTGATCTCCTCACTATCCAGCAACCCCAAGAAACTTTTTAACACCTTTCACTCTCTCCTCAGGCCAAAAGCACAAGACCCTATCACAGACATTTGTGCTGATGACCTGGTGTAATAATTATAGGGGATAACTCAGGAGACTCTTTGCGTGGAACAAGACAACTACAGGACACAGTTTTATAAGTGGTAAAGTCTATATTATCACAAGGTGATTCAAACAGGTGCAGAGAGAAACTCAAGTCCACAGCACTTGGTGCAAATAATAAACGCAGCTTAGCAGTCTATAGGAAACTTCAGAGGAAAATGCAATCAAGCAGAAAGTCTATGAAGCACAGTTATTCTTGAGTATACTTGACACGAATAAATCCTTGTCTTAGTCCAGGCACAGATAGATATGCTTATTAGGCAGTTCAAATCATATCTTAGCTCAACCAGGGAGGCCTGGGTAATAGTGTCAGGTTTTTGCAGAGCAGCAACAGCTTACATGTCCAGCAAATGCAGATGGAAGTAAACACGAACAGCAGATGAAGGAGGATTACTGGAGACTTGTGTATGCAGCAGGAACTCAGAGCAGAGTAGCAGGATCACCACACAGGTTCACAGGAGCAGGTGAATAGCCAGGGAGTAATCAGAGGTCAGGAGCTGGATGCAAGGCAGAATACTCTAGCACAGACTGAAGGCTGGGGTGGCTGTTGTGAATTCCGTTCTGGAGCTCCCTCCTGTGGTTGCTAATGGTATTTTTGTGAGTTCTGCCCTTGGGCTCCCTCTGGTGGTTTCGAGTGGAACTGCTGCTCCTTTAGGTAGCTGTAGCAGCTGCCTTCACTAATCACCTTGCCTGGGTTTGTTATTTAAACCTGCTCTGGGCTTTAGTTCATGCCAGCTGTCAATGTTCTTGGTTGGATTTGGTTCTCTCCTTGGATATCTCATATGGCCTGTCCTTGTCAGCAAAAGATAAGTTTTTTCTAGTTCTTGTTTGTCCATTTGCTTGGACTCTATTGCTCTGCAAATATGTCTCTTTTTGTCCAGACTGTCATTATGTAATATTCAGGCTAGCTGGAAGCTCTGGGAAAGCAGATTTGCCCCTCCACACCATGAGTCGGTGTGGAGTTCATTTTTGTAAACTCTGTGTGGATTTTGTAGTTTTTAATACTGACCGCACAGTATCCTTTTCTCTCTGTCTATCAAGTTTAGTATTGGCCTCCTTTGCTGAAATCTGATTTCATTTCTGTGTACGTCATTTCCCTCTCCACTCACAGTCAATATTTGTGGGGGGCTGTCTTTCCTTTTGGGGTTTTCTCTGAGGCAAGATTGCTTTCTATTTCCTTCTTTAGGGGTAGTTAGTTCTTAGGCTGTGAAGAGGTGTCTAGGGAGAGTCAGGAACATCCCACGGCTATTACTAGTGTTGTTGTTAGGATTAGGGACTGCGGTCAGTAGAGATACCACCTTCTCAGAGCTCGTTCCATGTTGCGTTTTAGCCACCAGGTCATATCAGTGTGGCCTCTTAACCACCAGGTCATAACAGTACAGCTGGCCCACAATGTGTTAAATGCATCTCAAAAGAGGGAGAAGAAAGTTCTGAGTCATTTTTTTTCCTTTGTAGCTTGTTTTGTCTTTTTTTCCCCTTAATCTCTGGGTTGTTCAGGATTTTGGTGCTGATATGGAGGTTCAGGGTCTGTCCTTGCGCGTGGATCAACTCACTGCAAGGGTACAGAGTATCCAAGATTATGTTGTCCAGACTCCAGTATTAGAGCCTAGAATTCCTATTCCTGATTTATTTTCTGGGGATAGATCTAAATTTTTGAACTTTAAAAATAATTGCAGATTGTTTTTTGCTCTGAGACCCCGTTCCTCTGGTGACCCCATTCAGCGGGTGAAGATTGTTATTTCTTTGCTGCGTGGCAACCCGCAGGACTGGGCATTGAGCCAGGAAATCCTGCATTGCTCAATATTGACGCATTTTTTCAAGCGCTCGGATTGCTGTATGACGAGCCTAATTCTGTGGATCAGGCAGAAAAAACTTTGCTGGCTCTGTGTCAGGAAGCAGCAGAAGTATACTGCCAGAAATTTAGAAAGTGGTCTGTGCTCACAAAATGGAATGAGTATGCCCTGGCAGCGATTTTCAGAAAGAGTCTTTCTGAAGCCATTAAAGATGTTATGGTGGGGTTTCCTATTTCTGCTGGTCTGAATAAGTCAATGTCTTTGGCCATTCAGATTGATCGGCGATTGCGCGAGCGCAAGGTGGTGCACCATATGGCAGTGTCCTCTGAGCAGAGTCCTGAGCCTATGCAATGTGATAGGATTTTGACTAGAGCAGAAAGGCAGAAATTCAGACGTCAGAATGGCCTGTGTTTTTACTGTGGTGATTCTGCTCATGCTTTTTCTGATTGCCCTAAGCGTACTAAGAGGGTCCCTGGGTCTGTTACCATTAGTACTGTACAGCCTAAATTTCTCTTGTCTGTCACCCTGATTTGCTCATTGTCGTCCTTTTCTGTTATGGCATTTGTGGATTCTGGCGCTGCCCTGAACTTAATGGACTTAGAATTTGCCAAGCGCTGTGGTTTTTCCTTGGAGCCTTTGCAGAGCCCTATTCCCTTAAGGGGGATTGATGCTACGCCATTGGCCAAGAATAAACCTCAGTACTGGACACAGTTAACCATGTACATGGCTCCAGCACATCAGGAAAATATTCGCTTTTTGGTGTTGCATAATTTGCATGATGTTGTTGTGCTGGGTTTTCCATGGTTACAGGTACATAATCCAGTGCTGGATTGGAGATCTATGTCTGTGACTGGTTGGGGTTGTCAGGGGATACATAGTGATATTCCTTTGATGTCCATTTCCTCGTCCCCTTCTTCTGAAGTTCCTGAGTTTTTGTCGGATTTCCAGGATGTATTTGATGAGCCCAAGTCCAGTTCCTTGCCTCCTCATAGGGACTGCGATTGTGCCATTAATTTGATTCCTGGCTGTAAGTTCCCTAAGGGCCGACTTTTCAATCTGTCTGTGCCAGAGCATGCCGCTATGCGGAGTTATGTAAAGGAGTCCTTGGAGAAGGGGCATATTCGCCCGTCTTCATCACCATTGGGAGCGGGATTTTTTTTTGTTGCCAAGAAGGATGGCTCCTTGAGACCCTGTATAGATTATCGCCTTCTCAATAAGATCACTGTCAAATTCCAGTACCCTTTAACTTTACTTTCTGATTTGTTTGCTCGGATTAAGGGTGCTGTTATGATCCGGTGGTAGGATCACAAAACTGACCTGATAGGTAAACCTGAATATTAGGACAAGCTCCGGGGATGTGGGAACTATACCGACCGCAATCCTGATCCTATCTGTTGTGAACTCCGTTTTCAGGCTCCCTCTTGTGGTCACAGATGGTATTGTGTGACTTTGGTTTTTTGGCTCCCCCTGGTGGTTTGGTTTATTATCCTGCGGGTCTGGCTGGATCAGCTGCCTCGTTATTCACCAGGGAGGCTCCTATTTAGCTCTGCTTCACTTCCACTTGTTGCCGGCTGTCAATGTATTCAGTGCTATTCTGATTACTCCTGATTATCTCGTTTTCTGCCTCTTCAGGATAAGCTAAGTTCTGTTTGAATATTTTTTGCTCATCTGCCTGCAATATGATTTCTGTGTATGATGAGTCTAGTCCAGCTTGCTAATATGTGATTTCTTTTTGCTGGTAAGCTCTGGGGTACGGAGTTGCTTCCCCCGCACCGTTAGTTGGTGCGGGGGCTCGAGCAATCTCTGCGTGGATATTTTGAATAGGGTTTTTTTTTATTGACCGCACAGTTCCCTTCCTATTTTCTACTATCTAGTATTAGCGGGCCTCATTTGCTAAATCTGATTTCATCTCTGCGTTTGTGCTTTCCCCTTAACTCACCGTTAATATTTGTGGGGGGCTATTCTATATCTTTGGGGTCATTCCACTGAGGCAAGAGAGGACTTTCTTTCCCTCCAGGAATAGTCAGTTTCTCGGGCCGTGAAGAGACGTCTAGGATTTTTAGGTAACGTTCCACGGCTGCCTATAGTTGTTTGCGGATAGGATCAGGTTGCGGTCAATCTAGTTACCACTTCCCCAGAGCTAGTAGTCTGTTCAGTTACTTAGCTAGTCCGACCTGCGATCCTTGCCACTAGGATCATAACAGTACAGCCGGCCCGGTAAAGCGTTAATTGCATGGCAGAAGCAGGAGAAAAGAAGCTTGGAGATATTTTTTTTTTTTTTTTGCTGCCGTGTGTCTAGCTGCTGTGTGTCTGGCTTCTCTCCTCCTCTTAATCTTGGTGCGGCTCTGAGTTCAGCTGTTGATATGGATATCCAGAGTTTAGCCTCCAGTGTAGATCATCTTGCTGCAAGGGTACAAAGTATTCAGGATTTTGTTGTGCACAGTCCTATGTCAGAGCCTAGAATACCTATTCCGGAGTTGTTTTCTGGAGATAGATCTAGGTTCCTGAATTTTAAGAACAATTGCAAGTTGTTTCTTTCTTTGAAACCTCGTTCCTCTGGGGATTCTGTTCAGCAAGTTAAGATTATTATTTCTTTCTTGCGTGGCGATCCTCAAGATTGGGCTTTCGCATTGGCTCCAGGGAATCCTGCATTGCTCAGTGTGGATGCGTTTTTTCTGGCGCTTGGTTTGCTCTATGAGGAACCTAATCTTGAGAACCAGGCTGAAAAAGCGTTGTTGGCCCTCTCTCAGGGGCAAGATGATGCAGAGGTGTACTGCCAGAAATTTCGGAAATGGTCGGTGCTTACTCAATGGAATGAATGTGCCCTGGCTGCAAATTTCAGAAAAGGTCTTTCTGAAGCCATTAAGAATGTCATGGTGGGGTTCCCTACGCCTGCAGGTCTGAATGAGTCAATGACTCTGGCCATTCAGATTGATCGGCGTTTGCGGGAGCGCAAACCTGCGCACCATTTGGCGGTGTCTTCTGAGCAGAAGCCTGAGTCTATGCAATGTGATAGAATTCTGACCAGAAGTGAACGGCAAAATTATAGACGGCAAAATGGGTTGTGCTTTTACTGTGGTGACTCAGCTCATGTTATCTCAGCATGCTCTAAGCGCACAAAAAAGATTGATAAATCTGTCACCATCGGTACTTTACAGCCTAAGTTTATTTTGTCTGTTACCCTGATTTGTTCCCTGTCATCTTACCCGGTTATGGCTTTTGTGGATTCAGGTGCTGCCCTGAGTCTGATGGATTTGTCATTTGCCAGGCGCTGTGGTTTTGTTTTGGAGCCTTTAAAATTCCCTATTCCACTAAGGGGAATTGATGCTACACCATTGGCTACGAATAAACCTCAGTACTGGACACAAGTGACCATGTGCATGACTCCTGTTCATCAGGAGGTGATTCGCTTTCTTGTATTGCATAATTTGCATGATGTTGTCGTGTTGGGCCTGCCATGGTTGCAGACTCATAATCCAGTCCTGGATTGGAAAGCAATGTCTGTGTCAAGTTGGGGTTGTCAGGGAATTCATGGCGACGCTCCTGTGGTGTCAATTGCTTCATCCACTCCTTCTGAGGTCCCTGCGTTTTTGTCAGATTACCAGGATGTATTTGATGAGCCCAAACTCAGTTCTCTACCTCCTCATAGGGATTGTGATTGTGCTATAAATTTGATTCCTGGTAGTAAGTTTCCTAAGGGACGACTTTTCAATTTGTCAGTGCCGGAGCATGCTGCTATGCGGAGTTATATAAAGGAGTCTTTGGAGAAAGGACTTATTCGCTCCTCCTCCCCTCTTGGTGCGGGGTTCTTTTTTGTGGCTAAGAAGGATGGTTCCTTGAGACCTTGTATTGATTATCGCCTTCTAAACAAAATCACGGTCAAATTTCAGTATCCTTTGCCATTGTTATCTGATCTGTTTGCTCGCATTAGGGGGTCTAGTTGGTTCACCAAGATAGATCTTCGTGGTGCGTATAACCTTGTGCGTATTAAGCAGGGTGATGAATGGAAAACTGCATTTAATACGCCCGAAGGCCATTTTGAGTACTTAATGATGCCTTTTGGACTTTCTAACGCTCCTTCTGTCTTTCAGTCCTTTATGCACGACATCTTCCGCGAATATCTGGATAAATTAATGATTGTGTATCTGGATGATATTCTGTTTTTTTCGGATGATTGGGAGTCCCATGCTAAGCAGGTCAGGATGGTGTTTCAGGTTCTGCGTGCCAATGCTTTATTTGTGAAGGGCTCAAAATGTCTTTTTGGAGTCCAGAAGGTCTCTTTTTTGGGTTTCATTTTTTCTCCTTCTGCTATTGAGATGGACCCAGTCAAGGTTCAGGCTATTCATGACTGGACTCAGCCTACATCTGTTAGGAGTCTTCAGAAGTTCTTGGGTTTTGCTTATTTTTACCGTCGCTTCATCGCTAATTTTTCTGGTGTTGTTAAGCCATTGACGGATTTGACCAAGAAGGGTTCTGATGTTACTAATTGGTCTCCTGCGGCTGTGGAGGCCTTTCGGGAGCTGAAGCACCGGTTTTCTTCGGCTCCGGTCTTATGTCAGCCAGACGTCTCCCTTCCTTTCCAGGTCGAGGTTGATGCTTCTGAGATTGGAGCGGGGGCTGTTTTGTCGCAGAGAAGCTTTGATGGCTCTGTGATGAAGCCATGAGCTTTCTTTTCAAGAAAGTTTTCGCCTGCCGAGCGGAATTATGATGTTGGTAATCGGGAGTTGTTGGCTATGAAGTGGGCATTTGAGGAGTGGCGACATTGGCTCGAGGGAGCTAAGCATCGTGTGGTGGTCTTGACTGATCACAGGAATTTAATTTATCTCGAGTCGGCCAAGCGGCTGAATCCTAGACAGGCTCGTTGGTCGTTGTTTTTCTCTCGTTTTGATTTTGTGGTCTCATACCTGCCTGGTTCGAAGAATGTGAAGGCTGATGCTCTTTCTAGGAGTTTTGTGCCTGACTCTCCTGGTGATTCAGAGCCAGCTGGTATCCTCAGAGAAGGGGTGATTTTGTCTGCCATCTCCCCAGATTTGCGACGAGTGCTGCAGGAGTTTCAGGCGGATAGACCTGACCGTTGTCCACCGGAGAGACTGTTTGTCCCGGATAGATGGACCAGCAGAGTTATTTCCGAGGTTCATTCTTCGGTGTTGGCAGGCCATCCTGGGATTTTTGGTACCAGAGATTTGGTGGCTAGGTCCTTCTGGTGGCCTTCCTTGTCGCGGGATGTGCGTTCCTTTGTGCAGTCTTGTGGAATTTGTGCTCGGGCTAAGCCTTGCTGTTCTCGTGCCAGTGGCTTGTTGTTGCCTTTGCCTGTCCCGAAGAGGCCTTGGACGCACATTTCCATGGATTTTATTTCAGATCTCCCTGTCTCTCAGAGAATGTCGGTCATTTGGGTGGTGTGTGATCATTTTTCTAAAATGGTCCATTTGGTGCCCTTGCCTAAGTTGCCTTCCTCCTCCGAGTTCCTCTGTTTTTTCAAAATGTGGTTCGTTTGCACGGGATCCCTGAAAATATTGTTTCCGACAGAGGATCCCAGTTTGTGTCTAGATTTTGGCGGACCTTTTGTGCTAAGATGGGCATTAATTTGTCTTTTTCGTCGGCCTTCCATCCTCAGACGAATGGCCAAACCGAGAGCACTAATCAGACTTTGGAAACCTATTTAAGATGTTTTGTTTCTGCTGATCAGGACGACTGGGTGACTTTTTTGCCATTGGCCGAGTTTGCCCTTAATAATCGGGCTAGTTCTGCTACTTTGGTTTCACCTTTTTTTTGTAATTCAGGGTTTCATCCTCGTTTTTCCTCGGGTCAGGTGGAGCCTTCTGACTGTCCTGGAGTGGATGTTGTGGTGGATAGGTTGCATCAGATTTGGAATCATGTGGTGGACAATTTGAAGCTGTCACAAGAGAAGGCTCAGCGCTTTGCCAACCGCCGTCGCTGTGTGGGTCCCCGACTTCGCGTTGGGGATTTGGTGTGGTTGTCTTCTCGCTTTGTTCCTATGAAGGTCTCCTCTCCTAAGTTTAAGCCTCGGTTTATCGGTCCTTATAAGATTTTGGAAGTCCTTAACCCTGTGTCATTTCGTTTGGACCTCCCGGCATCGTTTGCTATTCATAATGTGTTCCATCGGTCTTTGTTGCGGAGGTATGTGGTGCCTGTGGTTCCTTCGGTTGAGCCTCCTGCCCCTGTGCTGGTTGAGGGAGAATTGGAATACGTGGTGGAGAAGATCTTGGATTCTCGTATTTCTAGACGGAGGCTTCAGTATTTGGTTAAGTGGAAAGGCTATGGTCAGGAGGATAATTCCTGGGTTGTCGCCTCTGATGTTCATGCGGCCGATTTGATTCGTGCCTTCCATGTGGCTCACCCTGATCGCCCTGGGGTTTTTGATGAGGGTTCAGTGACCCCTCCTCAAGGGGGGGGGGTACTGTTGTGAACTCCGTTTTCAGGCTCCCTCTTGTGGTCACAGATGGTATTGTGTGACTTTGGTTTTTTGGCTCCCCCTGGTGGTTTGGTTTATTATCCTGCGGGTCTGGCTGGATCAGCTGCCTTGTTGTTCACCAGGGAGGCTCCTATTTAGCTCTGCTTCACTTCCACTTGTTGCCGGCTGTCAATGTATTCAGTGCTATTCTGATTACTCCTGATTATCTCGTTTTCTGCCTCTTCAGGATAAGCTAAGTTCTGTTTGAATATTTTTTGCTCATCTGCCTGCAATATGATTTCTGTGTATGATGAGTCTAGTCCAGCTTGCTAATATGTGATTTCTTTTTGCTGGTAAGCTCTGGGGTACGGAGTTGCTTCCCCCGCCCCGTTAGTTGGTGCGGGGGCTCGAGCAATCTCTGCGTGAATATTTTGAATAGGGTTTTTTTTTATTGACAGCACAGTTCCCTTCCTATTTTCTGCTATCTAGTATTAGCGGGTCTCATTTGCTAAATCTGATTTCATCTCTGCGTTTGTGCTTTCCCCTTAACTCACCGTTAATATTTGTGGGGGGCTATTCTATATCTTTGGGGTCATTCCACTGAGGCAAGAGAGGACTTTCTTTCCCTCCAGGAATAGTCAGTTTCTCAGGCCGTGAAGAGACGTCTAGGATTTTTAGGTAACGTTCCACAGCTGCCTATAGTTGTTTGCGGATAGGATCAGGTTGCGGTCAATCTAGTTACCACTTCCCCAGAGCTAGTAGTCTGTTCAGTTACTTAGCTAGTCCGACCTGCGATCCTTGCCACTAGGATCATAACACCTATCCACACAAACTAAAGGCAGCCGTGGAGCGTTACCTAAAAACCTAGACGCCTCTTCACAGCCTAAGAAACTGGCTACCCCTAGAGAGAAAGCAGAGCCTCACTTGCCTCAGAGAAATAATCCCAAAGTTTAGACAGCCCCCCACAAATAATAACGGTGAGTTAAGGGGAAAATACAAACGTAGGAATGAAAAACAGGTTTAAGCAAATGAGGCCCGCTAACACTAAATAGACAGAAGAAAGCAAGGGATCTGTGCGGTCGGTACAAAAACTATCAAAAACTATCCACGCAGAAAGTACAAGAACCCCCACACCGACTCACGATGTGAGGGGCGCACTCTGCACCCCAGAGCTACCAGCAAGCGAAAAATCACATATAAGCAAGCTGGACTAAACACATCATATACTGAGAAACATTTTCAAGGAAACAATGAGCAAAAAGAACTAGCAAGACTTAGCTTCTCAGAAAGAGACAGGTCACCAGGGAGATCCAGGAGAGGTCAGAACCAGTACGGAATACAACGACAGCAGGCAACAAGTAAAGGTCCAGGTGGAGTTAAATAGGAACCAGCATAGCAGGAAATGAGGCAGCTGAGCCCAGCTCCAGACCCGCAGTATCGCTAAAGGCCACCAGAGGGAGCCCAGACGGAATTCACAACAGGGTGCCAGTTGGTTTACTAAAATCGACCTTCTAGGGGCGTATAATCTCGTGCGTATTAAACAAGGTGATGAATGGAAAACAGCATTTAATACGCCCGAAGGCCATTTTGAATATCTTGTGATGCCATTCGGGCTCTCTAATGCTCCATCGGTATTTCAGTCCTTTATGCATGATATTTTCCGGAATTATCTGGATAAATTTATGATTGTGTATTTGGATGATATTTTGGTTTTCTCCGATGATTGGGAATCTCATGTGAAGCAGATTAGGATGGTATTTCAGGTCCTTCGTGCTAATGCGTTGTTTGTGAAGGGGTCTAAGTGCCTCTTTGGAGTTCAGAAGGTTTCTTTTTTGGGTTTCATTTTTTCTCCCTCGGCTATTGAAATGGACCCTGTTAAAGTCCAGGCCATTCATGATTGGACTCAACCTACATCTGTAAAGAGCCTTCAGAAATTTTTGGGCTTTGCCAATTTTTTTTCGCCGCTTTATTGCTAATTTTTCTAGTGTGGTGAAGCCTCTGACCGATTTGACGAGGAAGGGCGCTGATGTGATGAATTGGTCCTCTGCGGCTGTTGAGGCCTTTCAGGAGCTTAAACGTCGTTTTACTTCTGCCCCTGTGTTGCGTCAGCCAGATGTTTCTCTCCCTTTTCAGGTTGAGGTTGATGCTTCTGAGATTGGGGCAGGGGCCGTTTTGTCTCAGAGAAATTCTGATGGCTCGTTGATGAAACCATGTGCTTTCTTCTCCAGAAAGTTTTCGCCTGCTGAGCGTAATTATGATGTCGGCAATCGGGAGTTGTTGGCTATGAAGTGGGCATTTGAGGAGTGGCGACATTGGCTTGAGGGAGCCAAGCATCGCGTGGTGGTCTTGACTGATCATAAGAATCTGATTTACCTCGAGTCTGCTAAGCGGTTGAATCCTAGACAAGCTCGGTGGTCTCTGTTTTTCTCACGTTTTGATTTTGTGGTCTCGTATATTCCGGGATCTAAGAATGTGAAGCCTGATGCCCTTTCTAGGAGTTTTTTGCCTGGTTCTCCGGGAGTTCTTGAGCCGGCTGGGATCCTCAAGGAGGGGGTGATTCTTTCTGCCATCTCCCCTGATTTGCGGCGGGTACTTCAGGAGTTTCAGGCTGATAAACCTGACCGCTGTTCAGTGGGGAAACTGTTTGTTCCTGATAGATGGACTAGCAGGGTAATTTCTGAGGTTCATTGTTCGGTGTTGGCTGGTCACCCTGGGATTTTCGGTACCAGAGATTTGGTGGCTAGGTCCTTTTGGTGGCCTTCCTTGTCACGTGATGTGCGTTCGTTTGTGCAGTCCTGTGGGACCTGTGCTCGGGCTAAGCCTTGCTGTTCCCGTGCCAGTGGGTTGCTTTTGCCTTTGCCTATTCCTGAGAGGCCCTGGACGCATATTTCCATGGATTTTATTTCTGATCTTCCTGTTTCTCAGAAGATGTCTGTCATCTGGGTGGTTTGTGACCGGTTTTCTAAGATGGTCCATTTGGTACCGTTGCCTAAGTTGCCTTCCTCCTCTGATTTGGTTCCATTATTTTTTCAGCATGTGGTTCGTTTGCATGGTATTCCGGAGAATATTGTGTCTGACAGAGGTTCCCAGTTCGTTTCTAGGTTTTGGCGGTCCTTTTGTGCTAGAATGGGCATTGATTTGTCTTTTTCTTCAGCATTCCATCCTCAGACAAATGGCCAAACGGAGCGAACCAATCAGACCTTGGAAACCTATTTGAGATGCTTCGTGTCTGCTGATCAGGATGATTGGGTGACCTTTTTGCCGTTGGCCGAGTTTGCCCTTAATAATCGGGCTAGTTCGGCTACCTTGGTTTCGCCTTTCTTTTGTAACTTTGGTTTTCATCCTCGTTTTTCTTCGGGGCAGCTTGAGCCTACTGTCTGTCCTGGTGTGGATTCTGTGGTGGACAGGTTGCAGCAAATTTGGACTCATGTGGTGGACAATTTGACGTTGTCTCAGGAAAAGGCTCAACGTTTTGCTAACCGTCGTCGGTGTGTTGGTCCCCGGCTTCTTGTTGGGGATTTGGTCTGGTTGTCTTCTCGTCATGTTCCTATGAAGGTTTCATCCCCTAAGTTCAAGCCTCGCTTTATTGGGCCTTATAAGATTTCTGAAATTATCAATCCGGTGTCTTTTCGTTTGGCCCTTCCAGCTTCTTTTTCCATTCATAATGTGTTCCATAGATCCTTGTTGCGGAGATATGTGGTACCTATGGTTCCCTCCGTTGATCCTCCTGCTCCGGTGTTGGTTGAGGGGGAATTAGAATATGTGGTGGAGAAGATTTTGGATTCTCGTTTTTCGAGGCGGAAGCTTCAGTATCTGGTCAAGTGGAAGGGTTATGGCCAGGAGGATAATTCTTGGGTTGTTGCCTCCGATGTTCATGCTGCCGATTTGGTTCGTGCTTTCCATTTGGCTCGTCCTGATTGGCCTGGGAGCTCTGGTGAGGGTTCGGTGACCCCTCCTCAAGGGGGGGGTACTGTTGTGAATTCCGTTCTGGAGCTCCCTCCTGTGGTTGCTAATGGTATTTTTGTGAGTTTTGCCCTTGGGCTCCCTCTGGTGGTTTCGAGTGGAACTGCTGCTCCTTTAGGTAGTTGTAGCAGCTGCCGTCACTAATCTCCTTGCCTGGGTTTGTTATTTAAACCTGCTCTGGGCTTTAGTTCATGCCAGCTGTCAATGTTCTTGGTTGGATTTGGTTCTCTTCTTGGATTTCTCATATGGCCTGTCCTTGTCAGCAAAAGATAAGTTTTTTCTAGTTCTTGTTTGTCCATTTGCTTGGACTCTATTGCTCTGCACTTATGTCTCTTTTTGTCCAGACTGTCATTATGTAATATTCAGGCTAGCTGGAAGCTCTGGGAAAGCAGATTTGCCCCTCCACACCGTGAGTCGGTGTGGAGTTCATTTTTGTAAACTCTGCGTGGATTTTGTAGTTTTTAATACTGACCACACAGTATCCTTTTCTCTCTGTCTATCAAGTTTAGTATGCTGAAATCTGATTTCATTTCTGTGTATGTCATTTCCCTCTCCACTCACAGTCAATATTTGTGGGGGGCTGTCTTTCCTTTTGGGGTTTTCTCTGAGGCAAGATAGCTTTCTATTTCCTTCTTTAGGGGTAGTTAGTTCTTAGGCTGTGAAGAGGTGTCTAGGGAGAGTCAGGAACATCCCACGGCTATTACTAGTGTTGTTGTTAGGATTAGGGACTGCGGTCAGTAGAGATACCACCTTCTCAGAGCTCGTTCCATGTTGCGTTTTAGCCACCAGGTCATATCAGTGTGGCCTCTTAACCACCAGGTCATAACAGGTGGCGTTTTATAGCAGGGGACACAGTGCACATGAGACCAAAAACGCCATCTTGAAAAAGGGCAGTAATGCACAAAAGGTAAAAAATGTTCAGAGTCCTGACACCTGGCTTCCCACTTTATAGAGAATATAGACAATATCCGTCAGGAAATCCACTCCCAGACACCAAGTGCAATGACTCCCATCCCTCCCTGCATCTCCCCTGGCTCACTCTCCGCATTTGATCTCATCACAGAAGAAGAAGTCTCCAAGCTCCTCTCCTCTTCTCGTCCGACTACATGCACCACCGACCCCATTCCTTCACACCTCCTCCAGTCTCTCTCTTCAGTCGTCACAACTCACCTAACTCCAATTTTTAATCTCTCCCTCTCCTCTGGCATTTTCCCCTTCTCCTTTAAACACTCTATCATTACTCCATTACTTAAAAAAAAACACCCTCGACCCATCCTGCACAAACAACTACAGACCGGTCTCCAATCTCCCCTTCATCTCAAAACTCTTGGAGCGCCTGATCTACTCGCGCCTTACCCATTACCTTTCCACTCATTCCCTCCTAGACCCTTCACAGTCTGGTTTCCGCCCCCTACATTCGACAGAAACTGCACTCATCAAGCTGACCAATGACCTTCTGACAGCAAAATGTAACGGTGACCACTCTCTGCTCATTCTCCTCGACCTTTCTGCAGCTTTCAACACTGTTAACCACCCTCTCCTACTCTCTAGGCTCCAGTCACTAGGCATTAAGGAAACTGCTCTCTCCTGGTTCTCCTCCTATCTTTCTGACCTCTCCTTCAGTGTTCTGTTCTCTGGCTCCACTTCATCTTCTCTTCCTCTCACTGTCGGGGTACCTCAGGGCTCAGTCCTTGGCCCCCTTCTCTTCTCCCTCTACACAGCCCCAATTGGACAGACCATCAGCAGATTTGGCTTTCAGTACCATCTTTATGCTGACGACTATACACGTCATCCCCTGACCTTACCCCCGCTGTACTACAGAACGCCACTGACTGTCTGTCTGCAGTCTCCAACATCATATCTGCTCTCTATCTGAAGCTCAACCTCTCCAAAACTGAACTTCTTCTGCTCCCGCCTTCTACTAACCTCCCTAAATCTGACATTTCTCTCTCCGTGGGTGGCACCATAATAACAACCCGGCAGCAGGCACACTGTCTGGGTGTTATGTTTGACTCCGATCCCTCCTTCACCTCCCACATACAATCTCTTGCCCGCTCGTGCTGCTTACACCTAAAGAACATCTCTAGAATCTGCCCTTTTCTCACCATGGAGACAACAAAAACCCTCACTGTTGCCCTAATCCACTCCCACCTGGACTACTGCAATGCTCTATTAATTGACCTCCCCCTTACTCGACTTTCCCCTCTCCAGTCTATCCTTAATGCGGTAGCCAGGGTTGTCCATCTGGCTAATCGTTACTCAGATGCATCCGCTCTTCGCCAGTCATTACACTGGCTGCCCATTCATTACAGGATACAGTTCAAAGTATTTGTTCTCACCCACAAAGCTCTCCACAGTGCGGCACCCCCATACATCTCCTCCCTCATTTCAGTCTATCGGCCTAGCCGACAGCTGCGCTCTGCAAATGACTTTCGACTAACCTCGGCATTAATCCGTACCTCCCACTCCCGACTCCAAGACTTCTCCCGTGCTGCGCCAATCCTCTGGAATGCTCTACCCCAAGATATTAGGACCATCCACAACTTGCATAGTTTTAGGTGCTCGCTCAAAACACATTTGTTCAGAGCGGCCTACCACGTTAACTAATCAAAGTCATTTTATGTTTGTGTTTGTGTAGCCCATTCACTATCTCCATCTATCCCCCACCCCCTGAAGATGGCTGGACCATCATTGTAAATACATCATTGTAAATACACACCTGTACTTTGTATCTCCCCCACCTCATTGTAGATTGTAAGCTCTCACGAGCAGGGTCTTCTTATTTTGCTTTATTATTGTACTGTTAACGTTGTTACCTATGACTGTTGTGTTTGAAACTGTTAAACTGTAAAGCGCTGCGGAATATGTTGGCGCTATATAAATAAAGATTATTATTATTATTATTATTATTATTATTATTAATTTCTGAACAAGAACTGTGAAGCTCCTCACCAGTATGAGAAGTACTCATCTCATGCAGACATTAATAAGCATTCATGCTTATCTCTGTGGCTGAGAATGGGGACCATAAACCTCTTGTTCTTATGATGGTCAGGGCTCCTATTGACTGGCTCCCAAGCAAAATATCCCATTATGACCTGTCTAACTGATAGAACATAAAAGTGAAAATTGTGTTGTAGCTGGACAAACCTGGATAACTCGTAAGCAGTACAGGTATCAGAACTGCTGGACATTGGCCGGCAGCTAATGACGACAATCTGAAAACCTATTTTAAATTATTACTGCTGAATTAACATTTTAATTTCTATGAAGACTGGAGACTGAGTGACAACTCCTTAGTTGGCACAAAAAAAATCCCAAATTCTTATATTCTCTTTGGTGTAAATAATTAATTGGATATTGAAGCCACCTTACACATTAGTTCTTTGGTATATCAAACTTAAAACATTGGGTTAGACCAAAATTAGTTAATTTTTTGGATATCCATGACAAATGAGAGACATGTAGATGTACGAAGTATGATGTAGCACATTTATTAAGGTGGCAATGCCCTTGTATAAGTGTGTCGGTCAAACCCAATGAGTATCTTATGTGATGAAGGTTGCCTTAAAGGGTGCCCTGCCTGATGATTGAAGGGTGCCCTGACTGATGTATGAAAAATGCCCTGACTGATGGATGAAGGGTGCCCACACAGACGGATTAAGGGTGCCCCGACTGACAGATGACAGGTGCCATGACTGATGAATGACGGGCGCTATGACTGATGGATGAGTGGTGCCCTGACTGATGGATGAAAGATGACCCAATTGACCGATGAAGGATGCCCCAACTGATGGATGAAGGGTGGCCCTTCTGACAGATGAGTACACCGATTGATGGATTACTGGTGTCCCGACTGATGGATGACAGGTGTCCCCACTGACAGATGAACTGTTCTCTGACTTTTGGATGAAGGGTGCCCTGACTGATAGATGAAGGATGCCCTGACTGATAGATGAAGGATGCCCTGACTGATAGATGAAGGATGCCCTGACTGATAGATGAAGGGTGCTCTGACTGATAGATGAAAGATGCCCTGACTGACCAATAAAGGATGCCCCAACTGACAGATGATGAATGCCCTGACTGACATATGAAGGGTGCCCTGACTGACGATCAGGGAATGAAGGGTTAGACATGTTGATTTTTTTTATGCGCTGAATATTTTAGTCTGAATGGAGGCAATGGCATGCCTGGTGAGCCCGCTCTTCATTGAGAATGTATGCAGATATGGCTGGATCAGTGGTGTGGCTCATAAGCAATATGGGTGGAAGCAAGAAGAAACAGCTGCCAGTCAAAAAAGGTTTTGAATGTAAATTATACAAAGTATATGGCCACCTTTAGGTCTCACAGTAGTAATGCCATAACAGTGCCAACCACAGTGCTGGCATAAAATGTCTCTGTGGTGACTGCTGATAAATTGATTTCTGATACAGCACCTAAGCTGAGGCAGAAACCTCATGAATCTGGTAGACTGTGTCTCAACAAGAGCCATTTGGCTCCTCACCGGGATGGGAAGTACTGATCTACTGTAGACATTTGTATAGTGCCCATTAAAGTGGTATTGTAGTGATCAGGCTACATCTATATGGGACTAACAAACCTGAAAATATGAAATGGATTCCAATGAGATACAGTGTACCTAGGTGGCCCAATTGTGCATTGATGCTTTTACCTTACCTATAGCTAACATATCTCAATGGTTGGATTCCATTTATTTTATAGAAAAGCATCTAAATGTTTATACGGGTTGCCTGTTATTCTTCTGTGACTTTCTGGCAATTAATCACAAATTTCTCCTTTGTCGGTCTTGGTGTTTATACACAGTACACATGATATTATTTTCTTTGTGATAACTTGTAGGAACGTATAGGAAGGCATTCGGTAGGAGAAAAAATAGGAAATGAGAAAGAGATGGAACGTATATTTGACGTAATATCATGAATCGGTGGCATTGCCATTTCGAGTGTCAAAATGTTGTTTAAAGGAAACAGTTAATTGTCAGCTATTTGTACATGTCTTTGATTATAGCGCGTTTTCATTACGGGTCCTGGAATAATCCATTAAATCACTCGGGTGGTCTATGAGGTTAGTATAGAATGTGTATCTTGTACCCAAGCCAAGTTGTTAATACACGTTGATGGACATACGTGGGATGTGACATTTTCTTTCTGGGCTGGAGCTCTTCGTGAAAATATGGTTATCTATCAACATGTTATCCAATGTAATCATTACAAGGAAATTCCACCTAAATTTATCTACAAAGACACGTCGGAAGGAAAACTTGGCGATGTATGAACCCCAACAATTCTCAAAACAAAAGGGATGCTAAGGTCAGTGGGACATTCAAACCTTGTACTTGCCAGTCCGAGACTTCTTTTTCTTTTTGAGTGGTCATTTAAGACTTATGTTACCATGAGGTAAAACCCACACATAGAAAAAAGTGAACATCTGGAGGCTCAAAAAGCCATGGGGTATTTTAGAACCACTAGACTTAATACGGACTGGTTTCATCATTGGCAGGGCCGGGTTAGGGGCAGACAGACCAGGCTCCTCCAGGGTCCCCCAGCCAGTGGCGTGCTGCTAATTGTGGCACACCTTGTGGCCGCTATGGGGCCCATGAGTAAGAGGGGTCCGGTGCCGCCCCTCCCCCGCATTCAACTTATCGGCATCATACATGTCGATATAGTTGAAAGCAGTGACGGAAGAGAGAGCGTTAGACGAAGCTCCCTCTCTCATCACTCTGCCTCTATCTCTGTGTGCTACAGCAGTGGAGCCGAGACGCTCTGCAGAAACCAGAGCAGGGGGAAACGAGGAGAGGTAAGCATTTTGTGTGTATATGCATTATAGTGTGTGTGTGTATATGCATTATAGTGTGTGTTTGTATGCATTATAGTGTGTCTGTGTGTGTCTGAGTCTGATGCACTATGCTGTGTATGTGGGGGGTTGCACTATACTATGTGTGTGGGGGGGACTGAACTATACTGAGCGTGTGGCAGCTGCATTATACTGTGAGTGGAGGGGTTGAATTATCCTGTGTGTGGGGGGCTGCACTATAGTGTGTGTGTGTTTTTGGGGGGGCTGAATTATACTGTGTGTGTGTTTATTGGGTGCTGAATTGTACTGTGTGTGTGGGGGGCTACATTTTACTGTGTGTAGGGGCTGCATTATACTGTGTGTGTGTGGGCTGCATTATACTCTGGGGGGTTACTTTATACTCTGAGGGGGCTGCTTTATACTCTGAGGGGGCTGAATTATACTGTGTGTGTGGGGCTGCATTATACTCTGAGGGGGATGCATTACACTCTGAGGGGGTTGCATTATGCTCTGAGGGGACTACATTATACTCTGAGGGGGCTGCAGTATTATCTGAGGGGGTGCAGTATACTCTGAGGGGGGCTGCATTATACTCTGTGAGGGAGGCCGTATTATACTCTATGAGGGGTGCTGCATTATGCTCTGAGAGGACTACATTATACTCTGAGGGGGCTGCATTATACTCTGTGAGGGGGCTGCATTATACTCTGTGAGGGGGATCCATTATACTCTGAGGGGACTGCATTATACTCTATGAGGGGATGCTGCATTATACTCTGTGAGGGGTGCTGCATTATACTCTATGTACTATATGGAACCTGCATTAAACTGTATCAAGGACTATCTGTTCCCATCATTCTTCCTCAGCTGATTAAAGGGGCCTTGAAACAAGCGTCGAACGACTTCAATATTGTCAATTGCACTCATTTAGTGACTTAAACTCAGTGCATGTAAATACAACAGAAATGTTTCTGTGTGATTGTGCAATATGTGATCATTTGGGGCCCCACTTTAAACTTTTGCCCAGGACCCCCCTTTGCCTAAAACCGGCCTTGATCATCGGCAATGGATGGAAGGAATACACAGCTACGGGAACACAGAGTCAATTAAACTTGACTTTTTTCAACCTCACTTACTAAACAAATTTGAATTGATGGTCAGCCCATGTAGATCTGAAGAGCTCTTGAGAGGTACTGGTTCTTTTTGCGGAAAACTAACAATTCTCAAAGCAAAGGAAAGATATATATCTTTGTACCGTGTTAGCCAGTAGATAAAAGCAAAGGAGGGTGCTGAGATCTCTACGTCATTCAAACCCTATACTTCTTGCTCCCTTTTCTTTTGGATTGGTCATTGAGAACATTCCGTTTTGGTGCCATGAGGTAAAACCAAGATATTAGAGATGAGCAGATCAGACAATATTTGAATTTGCATGTTCACGCAGATCTTTTTGGAAATTCGTTTTGAATCCAATGTCCCTACCCTTATTATGCTCTGGGGTCTGGAATATAATAAATGTAAGATATAAAATATATATATATATATTATACTCACCCTATTGCTCACCTCTCCAGCCTCTCTATTCCTCATCATTACTCACCACTCCAGGCTCTCCATTCCTCATCATTACTCATCTATTCCTTGTCTTATCTTCAAAATCCTGAAATTGATGAGGCCGGGAAGGGGGTTTGTGCATGCACACGCAATGTCTCGGTGCACACCGTGACATGACGATGCCATGACCTTTCATGCAAAAAGTCATCTAAAGATGCAAGGAGGACAGATGAGTGACATGAAGGATTCAGAGAGGTGAGCAGTAAGGTGTGTATAAGTATTTTTTTACTTATTTTAAAATATTTTGTTGGCCTTTTACAGTAGAGAGAATCGCTGAATCACAGCGGAAGCGAATTACAAAAATCCCACCTTTTGCACTCAGCCTTGATGGAAAATACCTATCCATCATTGTTTCTTGAAGAAAGCCATACTTGCTTTGTGCTCTCATTTGGCAGAGGCTGTGGGTAGCTCCATGAAATTGACAATGTGCTTCCAAGTGCACTACACCATTGTCATCCACAATTATGGCCAGAGACTTTGCATGTCTTTAATGGCTGATTGAGTCAATGTTTGGGATGACAGCGATTCAAATATTGCTAGTGGACCAGGTAACTACTGGAGACAACTCCACAGCAGGCAATGTTCACGCATCTCCTACACAGCATTCTCAGTAGACATGCTCGCTGCATTGTGATGTTGCAAATTTCATCATGCACAAAAGTCAAACATATTTTTAAAAAGAAAATTCATGGACTTCCATTATTCCAATTTTCTTTACATCATCATCACTTTTAATGAATATTAAAAAAAAATTGGGGATCGACTGGTGTGAATTTCCCTGCAAGACCCTGCACAGGATTGGGTCCCTATGCAAGGCTGGCCACAAATGAGAATGTATTTTTCAAACAAAAATTAATGGGCTTCAATGACTACAATTTTCTTTACCATCATCCTAATTTTTTGTAAAAATCAGTATAATGTGTGCATCGACCGGGGATCAATTCAAACAGTAAGACCTTGCAGAGTTGGGCCTCTCTGCTGGGCTAGACATAAAGGATGAACAATTTTTTTCAAAAATAAAATTCATGGGCATCCATGACTACAATTTTCCTTACCATTATGCTCTTTGTTTGTGCATTGACTAGAGTGAATTTCTCCCGTAGGATCCAGTGCAGGATTGGGCACATGATTAAGACTGGGAGCAAAAGGCAAATTTTATTTTTCATTTTTCAAACAAAACTTCGGGCTTTGATGAGTAACCTCATCCTCCTGGTTTGCTGAAACTAGTGTGAATTCCCCTTGTGGGTCCCTGCCCAGGACTGCTAACATAAAATATCGTTGCTGTGTTATGTTTTGGCACTAACTGACATGGTTGGAGATGGGAATGGAACCAAGAATCGAACATTGATTCTATGTGGTTTGGACACCATGCTAGACCCAAACAGGAATATACAAAATTTGGAGGATGGATTAATGACTCAAGTCTCTGACCCTGTGTGCACCGTTTATAAAATGCATGGTCAAACCAGATTTGGTTAAGACCACAAGCCTAGGCAGGTGACTACTTAGTTGGCACCTGCACAGAAAATTTCAGCTATTAAGACTAAGAGGGATAATTTTTGGACCTTATCTTATTTTTTAGAGGGCTATAAGTTACTACAAGTTTGTTTTACCATCAGTTTACATGGTGGGGTCACTTTGTTGTAAGGCAGTGTTTGTGATAAAGAGTTTAAAATTAGTTGGATACAGTCCTGGGAGACCTCAGAGTGTTACACATCTTTTCAGTGTAATTGGAGGCTTTGCTATATGAGCGATACTCAGCAAATTGATTTGCCCTAAATTTATTTTTTGGGAAAAGTGTAGCATCTGGAGAATTTACATTTCAAAATTTTGTTCATCGCTACTAGTTTATTCAACCTAAACACCGAGTCATTGACAGGTAAAGGGTTAGTTGCATTACCACCTACCTTTTTTTCCGATACATAGAACTGAGAGGAGTGGATTCTAAGAAATACTCTAGAATTCTATTCACAGTATCAGTTGTGATGAGAGACAAGTTCTGAACGTTGGATGGAAACAAAAGATTAGACCAGAGCTTGAAATGATGAAAACCAATGAGTTATCAGTATGTGATTACTTCAAAGAATCATCCTTTATGCAGTTAGGTGCATCGAATACTTGGCAATGTATAGGCTCGCTTACAAGTCTGCTGTACTGTGATAGATCAGAGTCTGATACTGGAAATAGGTGAAGAAGAGGGAACTTTTGTGGGAAAGGCTACTAACTTGTGGATAATTTCCTAGCAGTACTCCCAGTAGATGGAGTACTGAGAAACTTCATTATCTATGGCTGCCCATAAACCTTTAAAAGTTGTCATTAGTTTCGACTGTCTCATAAATAAGCCCATCTAGCTTGGGAATGTTTAAAAGGTTTCTGTCATTTTAATCTTTAGTTTATACAGCAATAGTACATATGAAAATAAGCGATTTTGTAACATATCTTATCACATCCTGGATTGATATTTCACTAGCAGTTCATGGGTAAAATCTGTATTCACTGAAAACAGATTTTACCCATGAATAGAAAATATTGAAATGAAATATCAGTCCAGGAGAAGAAAGAAGCGGATTTCTCAGCCAACATATATTACAAAGTTGCTTATTTTCATGTGTACTATGGATTTATGGAAAATATTATAACTATGTTTACTAGTGTTGAGCGATACCTTCCGATATTCGAAAGTATCGGTATCGGATTGGATCGGCCGATACCGGCAAAATATCGGATCTCGCCGATACCGATACCCGATACCAATACAAGTCAATGGGACACAAATATCGGAAGGTATCCTGGATGGTTCCCAGGGTCTGAAGGAGAGGAGACTCTCCTTCAGGCCCTGGGATCCATATTCATGTAAAAAATAAAGAATTAAAATAAAAAATATGGATATACTCACGCTCGGACGGCCCCTGGCTGTCACCGCTGCAAGCGTCTGCCTCCATTCCTAAGAATGCAGAGTGAAGGACCTTCGATGACGTCGCGGCTTGTGATTGGTCGCGTGACCGCTCATGTGACCGCTCACGCGACCAATCACAAGCCGCGACGTCATCGCAGGTCCTACACTCACTGCATTCTTAGGAACGGAGGCTGCCGGTTACACCGCTAAGATCCAGGGTCCGCCGGAGGGGTGAGTATATCCATATTTTTTATTTTTATTCTTTATTTTTCACATGAATATGGATCCCAGGGCCTGAAGGAGAGTCTCCTCTCCTCCAGACCCTGGGAACCACACACTGGGAACTTCCGATTCCGATTTCCGATATCACAAAAATATCGGAACTCGGTATCGGAATTCCAATACAGCGAATATCGGCCGATACCCGATATTTGCAGTATCGGAATGCTCAACACTAATGTTTACACTTGGAGCCCTTCATGACATGCGCCATACATGTACGGCACACGTCGGAAACGGATGTATGGAGTGGGCTTATACACCCACTCCATAGGGAGAGCGCCCCATATCCGGCAGGTCATGGTTGTTGGTTACAGCCAGTACCTGCCTCTAATAATCGCCCACCATTGTTACCCTGTTAAATGCCGCTGTCATGGGGGCACGTCATTTTAAGTGCAGATCGGTGTGTCTGTGGCGTTATAGCCAGTCGCCGATGGGTTCATTTGACAGCCAGGGGTCTATGGAAGACCTCTGTGGTTATTAATACAGAGCTCCTTTGTTTTGTTGTGTTGACAAACATCACCTGGGGCACTCTGGAGAAATAATCAAAACATACCTTTACGCTTGCCATCAAACATTCACTAGCCCTTCTGTGTGCTATTCTAGTCCACAAAGGAGGACACGTGGAACCCCAGGACTCAGTTGTAATATTTACAGTAAAATTATTCCACTGACCCACTGTTTGCATGGAAAAATCTCAGCAGGCACCATTGGATTCTTTTTTTGGCAGATGAGAGCCAGAATGGTTGAATACGACCAAAGGACTCCCACTGGGGAGAAAACTCTGTGACACATGACACATGATCATTTCTGTTAATTCTGCAGTAAGAGCCACCAAACACTATTCTAAAACTACAACTACCACTGTTGTATTCTTCTACCAAATAACTGTCAGGTAATTCTGCTTTTGCCAAGATTGGTACACCACAGTTTGGGTATCACTGGATTAGACTCATCACCCCTAATGAGGGCAAGCGCCATTTCATGATTTCATCCTTGGATAAATCCTTCTCCTGCAGCAAAACCAATATTTTGCTTTCTGTTTCTTGCAAGAACTTAGAGAAGTTTTCCAAAACCAATCAGTACTGTATCATTATACCCATCCAGTAGATATCTTTAGGATGTTGGCTTCTAAATTAAACGTCAAATTTTAAAAAGAAATCAATGACTCAAACTCAATGTTGTGAAATTTGCTAAACTGTTTAACACTGACTCTTCCATCCAGGATATCTTTTTTTCCCCCCCTCTATTGTCAAAACTAATAGTGAGCCAAGAAATCAGATACTTCCCAGAAGTTTGGCACAGACTCTTTCCTACTATAGTTATCTATGACTCATATTTCAGTATATTGAGATCTTTCTCAACCACCACAGAACATAAAGCACCATGTGATGTTCAGCAAAAGTGCAGGCATTTCTATGGATTATATGAGCCAAACGCTAGAGAGGACACCAAGGTATTGAGTCAGGCATTCCGGAATTAGGTTGATGAACTGGTAGTTGACACTACAAGCTAGCCATGTGATCCAACATGACCTCATTGTACTCAGGAGAAGACATCAACCATAAACTAGGCATGTCGGAGAGCCGTCTGGTAGTAAACTGAAAGAAAATATTATTTCTAGCTTTAAGAATTAGTCCCAGAACACACACAGACTCAAACACACATGCTCGGCATATGAATTATATTTAGCAAAAAAGTGAAAATGTTTACAAAATTATCTTATCTCCATTCTTGACTACGAAGCTGCATATATAGCGCTTTCTAAGAACCAAGCCAAAAGGCGCAATGCTGCAGAGACGTTAAACGTTAAAGGAAAGCAGAGAGATGTTTCCACACAAATAGACTCTGTGGAGAAATGGTCAACAACATGTGCTGAACAATCTGTGGGAGTGGTTTTCAAATTCGATAAATGCACTTTGCATGCGTTTATCAAATTTCATTAATGTACAGTAGCGGCTGCTGGGAAATACAGATGTTGCTCCCCTTTGGGGTATGTTCACACATAGATTTAAGAGCCTATGAGTATCAATACAGTGTGCCCGTAAAGTCATGGTGCACTTTTAACCAGTCACAGGATCTACTGTATTCATAGTTTACATTTTGGCGCCCTTTCTCTGGCCCAATCATATCAGACCTGTTCATGAGGAGAGATTACAAGAACCAATCAAACAACACAAACTCATTTAAGCTGTTGCTGAGCCCCCAGTCAGATAAACTGAACTCTGATTAATACACTGCCAGGTCTGTGACATCATGCAACCACAAGCTTATGAAAGCTGTGTGGTTTTCCATGCCAGTCGAGATGTGGACGGTACAGAGGAAAGTTCAGTGTGTTCTGTGGCTTGCTAAATTCAAATCCGTGACCAAAGAGCTACTTGAATATCGGCGCGCTTATAACAAAGCGCAACCACATAGGAATAGAGATAAGCAGTTGAAGGAAACCGGCAGTTTGGTGGAGATACCCCATGATAGGCAGTTTGTGATGGCAAACACGTATCTTGACAAGTTGGAATTGTATGCAGTGCCACAAATTCTAGAAGGTGTCATCTTTCAACAGGACGGTGCTCCTCCATACTATGCCACCATTGTTAATGAGTTTCTGGGTAGAACATTCCCCCGGCGATGGATAGGCAGGGATTCTGTCAAGCCATGGCCACCACGATACCCATAGACTTTTAGTTTTGTGGTTATGTGAAGCAACATGTGTACATTGAACGTATCAGTGACATTATTCACTTAAAACAGAGAATCACAGACGTTATTGACTCTGTTACACCAGACGTCCTTACCCGTGTGTGGCAAGAACTTCACTATCATTTGGATGTGTGTAGGGCAACAAATGGAGCCCACATCGAACTTCACTGAATAGGTATGAAACTGGGAGAGGTTTTCTTTTATTTGGAGCAGATTTCACATTTCTATCGTTTTTTGTTGCTTTCCAGTGACTGGTCAAAAGTGCACCATGACTTTACGGACACACTGTAAATCGAAAAACAGATATTTACCCTTACATTTGCACAGCAAATGTGCCATGGACTACATGAGAATCACAGATACCTATATAAATAATGTGCAATGCTCAAAGCATAAATAAAAAGTCAGACATATAAATTGCAATAAATAGGTGGGTAATGACACTACACCTCCAAAAAGTATAATAGGCTAATAAAGAAGTATATTAAATACATTCTCAGTGTTGAGGATGGCTACGTAGAGGAAGGTACAAACCCGAAGTAGTCAATATTATACATACACTGTAAATATTCAGAAAAAAGAAAAAAAACAATGATAACAAGCGGTATCACGTAGCCGTAGTAAATCTCAGTGATGTCAGATAGACCTCATTTATCAATAAAAAGCACCCAACGTGAGTTTCACATCAAGCTTCATCTGGGGTGTTTGACAGTTAACCCAGTTGTCATTCAACAGTGTTGATAATTGGCTTTTCCATGCAAAATAAGTAACTTGCTACTTTATTTTTTTTTATCGAACCAAAAAATGCTTATGGAAATTTTCAGCTACAATTGAACGAGATTTCGGAAAACTGGTTCTCACGCATTTCAAGTGAATGCAATTCATGGCTGAATTTAATTCAAGAGGAATATTCCACCGAAATCTGACACAACTCTGACTTGTGAATAAACCTTATTTCAGACTCTTTAGTATAAGGTTACACTGTCCAAAAATTAAACAATCTGCCCCATTGTTTTTTGGTCCCTTCTAGTGCAGTAAGTGTTACGTTTTTGTTCTAATTGTCTATGGTTAGAAAAGTTTAGAAAATTGCTATTAATTAATGCCATAATGATTTCTTTCTGGACCAGGTCAGTGATGTTTTGAAAATTACTAAAAAGTCCAAGAATACTAATACGTGACCTGACCGTTCCTCCGTTACTGAGGAATCAGGGTTTGAATATGCAAATAGATATGGTAGATCTGAAGCCTCTGTCACTCCATCTTTATTCACCGCCCAGTGCCAACTCTGCCTTTTTGACTGACAACCGCTTTGCTTGAAGTCACACAGCATAGAGGCTGTCAGTCAAGCAGGAGGAGGCAACACTGGGCTGGGAATTGAACTGGAGTGACATAGGCTTCAAATGTTCCACAGCCATTTGCATATCATTTCAATCATTGATTTTTCAGTAGCAGATGAATGGACTGGCCATCTAAAGGTATTGTTGGAATTGCCTTTGAAAGAGCGCATATAAATAGTTTGAGGTGTGAAATTCTGCTGACCGAATTCTTTTAAATAGTTGCATTGCTAATGGATCTTCAAGGAGGTTTTACCAAGTTTCTCTACCACTGTATTTTTGCCTTAAGGACAGTAGGGACCCCAGAGTGCACTAGCAACAGCAACACAGTCTGAAGTGTGAAGGTTCAAATGGAGCCTTATAAAAGAACTTAGATAACAAGTTGGCAGTACCTTCAAGACTTTTTTGGCAGAAGCAATTGTTAAAGCAGGTGTCCATAGATAAATAAAAATCTTAGAGTTCAGGGCCTTCCCCAAAATGCTTGCTACTATGGAGAAAGTACCTTGGAACAGCTTTGTCACAGTGGTTTGTGACTTTCTAGGCATAAATATTGCCAAGATGGTTAAGACCCTGCAAAATCTCCTTTAAAGATCATATTCCTGATGCTCATACTGATTTGCACCCTGATCTGTACAAAACAGATGATGGATATCATGGGTCCCTCATAGTGTGATAGCCTTTTTGTTTGTTTTCTGATCTATGTAATGACTTACCTTTCTCTAATGAAGAAGACTCCTTAGTAAAAATAGAATGTACCCATCTATAGCACCCTTGACGTCACCCTTCCATAAACTCCATGATAGACTCCTATGAAAATGAACCTTCGCAATGCCACCAAAAACTAGCGAAAGGCCTTCTAGAGGAGTCTGTGAACGATTACTGGAGGCTTTGTTTTATAAGATTATTTTTGATTAATCTTTTACATGATAGGCAGCTGTCTTACAGGCTGAGATGGCGGAAGTTATTGAAAAGGAGGACATGTGAGGTCAAATTTCCAAATCTTATAACATTTTCGGTTAAGTAAATTTGTTAATTAATTTTCCGTGGAAAAGCCTTTCAGACCGTGAGAACTTGTGTCTACTGGATGTTGTAGTTGAAAAGCTCTGAAAATATCATGCATGGAATCCAAAAGACCCTAAGGGAAAATTTATCATTGAATATATGCCGGAAAACGGTATAAAAAAAAGTTGAATACTGGGGCACGTGCAAAAATTAACAGTGAGATATGGACTGTGATTGACGGACACCCTCCAGCACTCAGAAAAAACTCAGTTGCATGAATGGTCAATTCCATATAATACAGACAACGCCGGATCCTCCCACTAGAGTCTGATGAGAAATAAAGGATTGTTTTACATGGTACACGTGAAGCTCCTGACTCAAGTCCTATCATTTGTTTTCGCTTTGCTGAGTATTTCTGGATTGTATCTGTTGTAGACAGCAGAATGATTTATTCAGATCCCCTCTGCCAATACTTTTTCTTGATGTATCTGGCCCTCTAAAAATATATATATTTACACAATATCAGTAGGGCACAGCCTGTTGTGTAAGGGGCTGGATGCCTTTCGATGAACCACTCAGGAAATAGCTGGCGTACGATCTATCTACGTCATGGAAGAAAATAGACTCAGAGTCATTGCTGGAAAGAAGTTTGACGTTTATGTGCTCCATTTTTGTTCTTCGGCGCCAGGACGCTGCCTACTCCACTTAGGTCAAGAATAATGATTAAAGGAAACTTGCTGGATCTACAACAAAGTGTGGAAAAGGACCTCATGTTTTTCAAGGCCAAAGCAAGAATATGAGCAGTAGGCTTTATACTGTGCTGAAAAACGCTATGGAACGGCTGGGCAAACATTTTGTTTGGACCAGATGAGCAAGGAGAGGAAGCGTGTAATTAACGTGGCTGGTCTAGAATATTTAGGAGCGTGGGTTCAATGCCTTATGGAGGAAACAATCAAGCAATCATTATGAATTCTTACGTAGCATAGGGTCTGTAATACATTGCTAGAAAAACATCAGGAGGATTTATTGCACCTCATATATTATGAAAAAAGGGAAAACAGTTGTCAAGATCCTTTTTCCACTGAACTCTTTGGTAATGATAGTAAGTGAGTATTAATGGAATTTAATTTGTTGCAAATGGTGTAATTGTTACAGTAGCTGGACAGGATGAAAAGTGACTACAGGTTTTCAGGACCACACAGATAACAAGCAACCTCAGTTGTATCAACAGCATCTACTTTTTGTTCATGCATCGGTATGTGCCCAATGAATCCTCTGCAAGCTCCTAGTACTTTATTCTTTTCTACCTTAGTAGAAGTCCATGGCTGAGATGACTTGTTGGCCATCATGTGTTACACTTTTAGCTGACATTATAAAAAAGCAATATACTATGGTATCAAATAATTATCTTCAAGCTTTGGCAGAGGCAGCACGGTGGCTCAATGATAAGCACTTTAGCCTTGCAAAGTTCAGATCCTGGGTTCAAATCCCACTAAGAACAACATCTTCAAAGAATTTGTGTGTTCTCCTTGTGTTTGCGTGGGTTTCCCTCTGGTTCCTATGTTTCCTCCCACACTCCAAAGACATACTGATAGGCAATTTAGATTGTGATCTCTAATGGTGACGGTGATGGTAATTTCTGTACAGCACTGAGGAATATAATGGTGTTATATAAGAGAATAAAATAAAGCTGTTTTGATCTAGATTGTGCTGTATCAGTTCTGGAGTTAAGCCCCCCTCTACACAATTAGAACTAAAGTCATTCGAGCCTGATATTAGCAGGATTGGAAAACAATCTAATTTGTATGGTGGGCCTCCCACTTCTTCCTCAACAGATTATATTGGGGAGATGTAAGGATAAATTTCAGTGCCAATCTTCCAAAACTGAAAACAGAGTCAATAAAAAGTCCACGGAGTCCATCCACAATGTCAGAGGAGAGCGGTGCTCAGTGGAGCACCTCTGCTCTTTCTTTGTAGCAATCAGTATTGGCATCATCACCTAGACCTTCACCCAGCAAGACTTAGGACAACTCATGTTAAGCTTTAAATTTAAGGGTAAATTCTCTCTAGATTTGACTAGTGAGCTGAGCTTGTATCAGATCAACAGGTCAGATGCTTTGACTACTGGGTTGGTCTGGTGATGAGAAGCTGACCAATCACTAGTACTGACAACTACTTTTGCCCTATGGCTAAAATTGGCCAAGAATGGGTTTTCTATTAGCTTATGCATTGTTTTATGTCATGGCTCAATTTTGGGATTTGATCTGCTGACCGGTTGCTCTGTGCTCGGTTCCTCTGTCAGCAGAGCTCTTACCTTTTCTTCCCTGTCTAAATGCTAATGGTTCCAATTGTCTTTGTTCACCCTTCACTACACTTCCCTGCTGGCTATACCTCTAGGTGAACTTATCTGTTAAATTCCTACAGTGAGTCTGCTGTTTTCATTCCCAATTCCTCTTTTTTAACCTCTTTAAGTTTCTGGGAGGTTATTCTAGTTCTTTTTTTTTTGCTCTGTTACCTTCCCTCTATACCTTATAGGAAGGTGTTTTAATTTTCTCTCCATGGGTTTTTGTATCTCCCTTCACATTTTCCTCTCCTCCTATTGGCAATGTGTTGCTGCCTTCCCTTTAGTTTCTCAGGAGGTACAAGAATCCCCTGTATGGTCTTTTAGGAAGTTTAGTTTAAGGTGGTGATTTTGAGTTGTGTAGTCAGGGTCTTCTAGTCTGTACAGAGACCAGTTGGGTGTGGGTGCAGCGTCTCACGGTAGTAGGTCTTCCCTTTTTCTGTTACCCATGAGTGAGTGTGTGTTATGATCATAAGAGTTTTTATCATTTCACGAGGCCAGTTTCACGAGACTGGTTAGCAAGTTGTAGTTTCACCCAAATAAGAAAGCCACAGAGAGTTTCACAAGCAATCGACACGAACAATATTATCAAGCTTGCACCAGAAGAAACCAAAAGGTGAAACTAAGGTCTGAGTAAAAGCTAGCGTGCCATGTGTTTAATATATTTGTATGCATTTTTTAAGTCATTTACACTGTGTTCCAAATTATTATGCAAATTGGATTTAAGTGCCATAAAGATTTATTTGTTTTGTTTTTCAAATAAACTCGTGGATGGTATTGTGTCTCAGGGCTCAATGGATCACTGAAATCAATCTTGTACACATGTGATAATTAGTTTTCCAGATGATTCTAATTAAAGGAAAACTACTTTAAAATGATGTTCCACACTATTAAGCAGGCCACAGTTTTCAAGTAACATGGGAAAGAAAAAGGATCTCTCTGCTGCCAAAAAACATCAAATAGTGCAATGCCTTGGTCAAGGGATGAAAACATTAGATATTTCCCGAAAACTTAAGCGTGATCATCGCACTGTTAAGAGATTTGTGGCTGATCTGAGCACAGACATGTTCGTGCTGATAAAGGCATAATGAGGACGGTTTCTGCCAGGCAAGTTCATCGGATTAAGAGAGCAGCTGCTAAAAAGCCATTACAAACCAGCAAACAGATATTTGAAGCTGCTGGTGCCTTTGGAGTCCCTCGAACCTCAAGGTGTAGGATCCTTCAAAGGCTTGCTTTGGTTCATAAACCTACTATTCGACCATCCCTAAACAGTGTTCAGAAGCAGAAATGGCTGCAGTGTGCCCAGACATACATGAAGACTAATTTTAAAACAGTCTTGTTTACTGATGAGTGTCGAGCAACCCTGGATGGTCCAGATGGATGGAGTAGTGGATGGTTGGTGGATGTCCACCATGTCCCAAGAAGGTTGCAACGTCAGCAAGGAGGTGGAGGAGTCATGTTTTGGGCCGGAATCATGGGGAAACAGCTGGTAGGGCCCTTTAAGGTTTCTGATAGTGTGAAAATGACCTCTGCAAAGTTTATAGATTTTCTGAGTGACAACTTTCTTCCATGTTATAAAAAGCAGAAATGTGCCTTCAGGAGCATAATCATCTTCATGCATGACAATGCACCATCTCATGCTGAAAAGAATACCTCTGAGTCATTAGCTACTATGGGCATAAAAGAAGATAAACTCATGGTGTGGCCACCATCTTCCCCTGACCTCAACCCTATAGAGAACCTTTGGAGTATCAGCAAGCAAAAGATCTACGAGGGTGGAAGGCAGTTCACATCAAAACAACAGCTCTGGGAGGCTATTCCAACTTCATGCAAAGAAATACAAGCAGAAACTCTCCAAAACCTCACAAGTTCAATGGATGCAAGAATTGTGAAGGTGATATCAAAGAAGGGTTCCTATGTTAACATGTAACTTGGCCTGTTAGGATGTTTTGGAGTTAAATAGCTTTTTTGTTCAGTGAATGTGACCTCCTAATGCTGCAAATTCCACAAATGAGCATTTTCAGTTCTTATATCAAATGTTTATAAATTCTACTGTGCCTAATAATTTGGAACATTTGGTGCATTTTGAGTTTTTATTCATTTTGGAGATTATACTGTTATCATTAGGAGGTTTCTTCAATAAACTTTGATGTATACTCTAACGGGTGATGACTTTTATTAGACTGACTGTCATTTGCACCGACCATTTAGGAAAATCCGAGAAAAATGTCATTTGCATAATAATTTGGAACATGGTGTATTCTTGTGAGTATAATGAAAACCCTAATTGGAAGCTAATTACCTGGCAATGCTTCATGTCTGGTTGCTCTTAATGGGCAACTTGTGACAGTATGGTTAGCGGTGATCCAGTCATCTTGACAGAATTTATAGCAACATCCTTGGATGAATACACCAATATTTTAAGAGTGAAGAAGAGGGAGGATTCACAGGATTCATGTGGATCCTGCTCAAATGGTCCTTGATTCAGAAAAGTTGTTTTTATCTGTCCTCACTGCTGTAGATTGCTGAGCATCAAGAAGTTGTGTAACCAAAAAATAATTCAAAGAAGAACATTAATGGCATTATTTAAAATTTTGTAAAAAAAAATCTTGGATCAACAAAAAATGATAACATTTATGTTTTTATCAGAGGGAAATGGATTGACTGATGGCATAATGTTCAGCTCAAAAATATACAAAAATCACCATGAATCCCAAGCAAAAATGTGCATAAAAACTTACAATTAATTCTAAATAATGATTGAGTTAAAAATGGTCAACTTAACTTTTCCATTCCACAATAATAAGCTGTTTTGGCCAGTGGAAGCCATGATGGGGGTATTGGGTTGGCCACACAATTTCCTGGTGCGGCAGACTACGGAACAGTCTCTACACTACACAATAGTGACCACAGTATATAACAATGTGCTTCAGGTGCACACAACAGAACAGTTCTCATGTTGTATAATAATGCCCATATTACTATTTTGTGGGTCAGTGTCCGTGTACCACTGGCAACTGTTAGTAGGGTCTCCATGGACAGGCTTAGTGCAAGCCACTGCTTCTACCTGATCCCTGGGGATGTTTAGGCTTACACAGGAGACACTGTGTTATGGGCATGGAGTAGGCTGCTGGCTGTTGGAGCAAGCTGGTTCAAGAAGGGTTGTCATGCAAGATCCGTACCAGAAGATCGAAGTCAGAAACAGAATCTTAAGGCAGCAGAATTGTCAGAAACAGGCTGAGGTTAGAACAAGATAAATACAGGTAAACCAAGAGCGAATAGAAGGCAGAACCAGAGTAGTATTCACTATAGCTGGCATTGGAAATTGACTCTCAGGAGTTTAAAAAGAGAGCAGCCCACCCAGAGCTAACAGCGGGGAGAAACACTAATTTGCCAGAAATTTACGCTCAACCACAAGTCCCAAGCCAAAGATAGGGCAATGATACTGTTGCCCTGCGTCAACTGAAGTGGACACAAAGGGGACAGAAACCAGCACATATGTCCAAACTACAAAATTTAAGTGCCCACACTACAAAACAGTACTCATATTACATTACAGTGCCCACATTAGTTAAAGGGAACCTGCCATAAGCCGTCTATATGGACATGCAGGTCATAAAAAGTCCTAAGACTACATAGCAGTGCCTACATGATAAGAGAGTCCACACTAGGTAGCAGGAGGCTGTACAATAGCACGGGGAGTCCCTGTGGCTCTGCACTATAGACCTTTTAGCACTGTGGTAGGACCTTCATAAAACCTCAATATGTAATTGTAGCGCCCCCACTGCCGCAGGGCCGAGGGGTACCCGGTACCGGGCCTCTGAGTCTCTGCTCTGGGGTTGTCACGGTGGCTAGGCCCGGTCCGTGACCCTGCTGAAGGGGCGTACAGTAAATGATAGATATGAACGGTGGTAGCGATACGGTGTAGTGCCGGTCGCGGTAAATAACGAGGACACCAGGTTGCAGTCTCTTTACCTCTTTACTGAAGATCTCTGAGTCCTCAGTCCGGAATACGGTTCACCAGGCTGCGCAAGTCCGGCCGGTCCAATGGCACCTCCAGAGTTCTCCTTGCAGGTGGAAATCTGTGCCTACCTGCTAGCGCTATGTGTTGCGGTCCTTCCCTGCTGTGCTTACGGAAAGTCCCCACAACTGTTGTGTCCGTTTCTTAAGTTCCCTCACAACTCGATTAGATGATGTTCTGCTAATCCTCCGTCCCTCCCTGGTGTTACGGTTAGGACGGCACCCGTATGACGGGTAGGCTCGGAGCTCTTCCGGGACCCTAGAGTTGCCCCTCTCCACAAGTTGCCCCCCAAGACTGCATAGGTGATATAGGTGAGACAGCCCGCCTTTGACTGACTGTCCTGCCGTTGGTTTGAAGTATTGCCTGAAGCTGAATATAGTGATACTTCCTCGGTGTTCCGGCCGCCGGTTGTGTGCCTCAGTAGGATGTTGACTCGGTCTTGCAGCACGACTCCTACTGGTATTCTCCTTGTTGCTTTGATCTCGTTTCTCACTCAGCACAATCTATCTCGCTTCTAATCCTTCCTTGGGCACCGCCGCTATACTGAGCAGGCACGGTCCCGTTACGTTCTTTCCTGTAGCCAGGCCTCTGTCAGGATCCCACCCCTGACAGGGACCCTACCGAATCTTCTCCCACAACACCCTCTGCCACAAGGTGTTGCCTGGTTCCAACCCAGTCAGCTTTCTGAGCTAACTTCCTGCCTGACCCCCAGTTTACCCACAGTGGTGAGGAGTGGCCTAATAAATAGCACCCTTAGCTCCCCCTGGAGGCCCGACTGTGAAATGTATTGGTGTCTGTGATACCTGGTCAGATGAACTCCTTCAGTGCCATCGGACGTACCATAGCTCCCCTTAGCGGCGGAGCCACAGTACTGCAACGACCAGGACTCTGGGGCGCTGCACTATTATCCTCTAGTTGAAACATTGTTTCTAGTGGAGGACATTTTTAAAATAAAGCATCAAATGGTGCAGGTAATTTTTTACTTTTATAGAGGGGCTTTGGAATTAAACAAAAAAACTATGTTTTTGTTGCATATTTTCTGCAGTGTATTTAGTGTGTAAAATATGCTAGATTTTTTAGTACCATTGTAAGGTTCTGGCCCAGGGCTGTAGTCATGGCCAAACACTCTGGTACAACAGTGCCCTGGCCTCCCCTTACAGAAACATATTCTCCTTTTGTCAGCATGCCTGTGCCTTCAGGTCCAGCTCCTCAGAATTCCCTTCTCTGCTGTGGGAGATTCTCTCCAGAAGATTCAAGAGAAACTGAGACACAGTCCAAATCAACTTCAACAATAACATCTTTACTGGTTCCGTTACACAGCACATCCAAAGACTTTACATTCTTGACAAAGGGTTTCACAAAATAATATTCCTTTTCTTTCCCTGTGTTACTCTCATGATCACAAAGTGCAGTCCTGGGTCAGACCGTACCTGACGGTTCCGCAGCACTTTCTTTATGCAGCTCTGCTACGGGTATGCTTCCCTCGGTCTGTTTCGCCCCAGGCACAAGATTATTAATCTCCGGAGTATAAAGCCACTGAAAGAGAGTACTGTCCTTCTATTCTGCCTTCTGCCTTTGCACCATATCTTTACTATACGTGCTCACTGCTTCCATGGGGTCCGTTGACCGTTTCGCCCCGGTTCTAAGGGTTTCTGCCCAGACAATGAGTTGCCACATACTGAGTCTTCAAACCGTTCTAACCCGCTGATTATCTGTACTGTAGCTGTGGATGGCTGAGTTCCACTTCTCTTCAGGTTGCGTGACCGCTGTCATGTCCTGGGCCTATAGCTCATGTGGACTGTTCAGGCATCCCTAGCCCTCTGAACCATACTAAGATTATCACTAGCTTACCAAGCAGCAGTCCCTCCTACAGTTAACTATATACTTACTTTATGTTCTACTTAGGAACTGTGTGCACTAGAAATGCCCAATCTAGTGGCCAGCAGGTGCACTACACTTTCCCTAATACAAGTGCGAATACAGTGTATTTACAAGGGATGGTAATACACTAAGAGTGTAGCAGTACCATGATAAGTAGACGGTAGTACATACAACCATGTAGCAATACCATTGTATTATAACATATATACATCATAATAAAACAGACAGCATAAGGACCTGTTAAGGAGGAAATGCAAAAAGGATCATAATCCTTCATCCCCTTGCACCATCACAATCAAAAAGATTTCTGAAATCTCCTGCTTTTTTTTCCCTAAAAACATTGCACCCCTGGTGGTTTTTGGTGTGGAAAATAATGTTGTAAAAACCCAACGTGTGAACTCTAAGGCACAAAGAAATCTTTGGGCGCTGTATTCTGTGAACAGTCAGAATGGATTAGCGACCAAGAGCCCTGAGGACTTTTTCCATCTTTATCTGTAATGAGACCAGTTTTCTGCCTTTTTTTCATAAGACCAGCAAAGGCTATGGTAAAGGGCTATAGTAAAGGGCTTTGATAAAGGGCTATGGTAAAGGGCTCCAGTCTCTGAAATGCACCTGCTTTCCATTTGTTTATTCATTTCATTTTTATAGGATCCATGCTTTCCCTTTAATTCCTAAGCTTATTTTTTCAACTTTGGCCCACATGAGAAAAGGGCTGTTTCCTATGGGGCTACCTCCTTCAATTATGACACAAACTACTTTTTCGCATTAAAACCTAAGGCTAAATGTGTTTTTGTGTTATTCATTCCATTGCGGTTACTGCTAATGAAAGGCAGCTGCGAGATTTCTCAGTCCGGTCCGACGTTGTGGTGTTAATCTGTGGACGTGTTAGGAAATTCTTTATTCACACACAATGGCATGATAAAAATGACCCGACTTTCCCACATAAAAAAGACACTCATTCTGCTTATTCCGACAAAAATGCAACAATATCCAGAAACCAGACGTTCATTCCTCAAAATAGAGTCAGCCATGGAGTTGCGCTCACTGTTTGTATACAGGCAGTAAAAGACAAGTTGTCATCCATTATCACTACAGGAACTGTGACTGACCAGATGGACTCACAAAGGGGGTCCCCCGAGCAAAGCTGAGAAGAATGAGCTCCTATTTGATACTGGGGTATAGTCACACTGGCAGGTTACCCCATGGCCCCATCATGTCCAAACGCCTTAGTGTTTGATCACACAGAGAGTTTTTACATGGATTTTTAAGCGGATCACATTCAAGATTCACATAAAAAAGACAAGCTTCAAATTCTTTTACAGTTTAGACCCTTCATGACCTTGCTATTTTCCATTTTTGTGCTTTAATCTTTTCCTCCTCTTTTTCCAAGAGCCATAACTTTTTATTTTTCTGTCAGTATGGCCATACCAGGGCATGTTTCTTGTGGGACAAGTTGTACTTTTGAATGACACCATTGATCTTACAATATAGCTTACCGAAAAACAAGAAAAAAAAATTCCAAGTGTAATTCTGCAATTGCTTTGTGGGTTATATGTTTACCATCAGGGCCGGCATTAGTGGCAGGCAGACCAGGCAGCTGCCTAGGGCCCCCACTCCCCCAGCCAGTTGCCTGCACCAGCGCTGACTCCCCCGCCAGCGCCGACTGCCCCTGACAGCGCTGACGCATTCAACTATACGTTGAATGATGCCGCTACAGTTCAATGCAATGATGGAGAAGAGAGCGTCAGCTGACGCTCCTTCTCCCATCATTCCCCTCTGCCTCCGACACTGTCACTTCATCGCGTACCTGCTGTGTGCCGGGCAGACTGCAGCTGCTGAGATCTGAGCCAGTAGCAGCGTGGGGCACGAGGAGAGGTGAGGATTGTGTGTTTTTTTGTTTTTTTAATCTATCAATGAGTGAGTACTGGACTGTGGGGCCATTCTCGGGGGGGGGGGGCTGTATTATATTCTATGGGGGGGCTGAATTATATTCTATGGGGGCTGTATTATATTCTACGGTGGGCTGTATTACATTCTATGGGGGCTGTATTATATTCTATGGGGGGACTGTATTATAGTCTATGGGGGGCTGTAATATATTCTATGGGGGTGCTGTATTATATTCTATGGGGGGCTGTATTGCATTCTATGGGTAGCTGTATTATTCTATGGTAGGGCTGTATGATATTATATGGGGGCTGTATTACATTCTGTGGGGGGCTGTATTATTCTATGGGGGACGTATTACATTCTATGGGGGGCTGTATGATATTCTATGGGGGCTGTATTACATTCTATAGGGGGATGTATTATTCTATGGGGGGCCGTATTACATTCTATGGGGGGCTGTATTATATTCTATGGGGGGGTTGTATTACATTCTATGGGGGCTGTATTACATTCTATGGTGGGCTATATTACATTCTATGGGGGGCTGTATTATGTTCTATGGGGAGGATTGCATCATACTCTTTGATGGGGCTACATTATATTTTATGGGGAGGTGGGCTGTATAATATTCTCTGGGGGACTACCTTATTTTCTATGGAGGCTGTATTATATTCTCTAGGAGCTACATTATATTCTCTGGGAGGCTGTATTATATTCTATGACAGAGGACTGCATCAAACTCTTTGATGGGGCTACATTATATTATATTGGGAGGTGGGCTATATTATATTCTCTGGGGCTACATTATATCCTATGAGGGACTGTATTATTATGTTTTTTACAGACAGACAGACGGAAAAACCCTTAGACAATTATATATATAGATGAGGAGGGCTACATTGTATTCTATGGAGGGGCTACATTATATTCTATTAGGGGGCTGCATTATACTCTATGAAGGGGCTACCATATATTCTATGGAGGGGCTGCATTATACTATATGAGGGGGCTGCATTTATTCTATGGGGGTTACATTATATTCTATGGTGGGGCTGCATTATACTCTGTGGGGTGGCAGCATTATAATATATGTGGGTTGCATATACTGTATCGAGGACTATGGGGAATACATAATACTATATGAAGAACTATGGGGTGCATTATACTATGGGAAGTGAATTGTACTACATGGATGACTATGGCAGTGCATTATACTATATCGAGCACTATGAGGAGTGTATTACACTATATGGAGGACTAAGCAGTGTATTTTAATATATGGAGGACTATGAGGAGTGTATTATACAATATATTAAGGACTGAGTAGTGTATTATACTATATGGAGGACTGAGGAGTGTATTATAGTATATGGAGGACTGAGGAGTGTATTATACCATATGTAGGACTGAGGAGTGTATTTTAACATATGTAGGACTATGAGGAGTATATTATACAATATGGAGGACTGAGGAGTACATTATACTATATGGAGGACTGAGGAGTGTATTTTAATATATGGATTACTATGTGGAGTGTATTACACTATATGGAGGACTATGGGTAGTGTATAATACTACATGGAGGACTGAGGAGTGTATTTTAATATATGGAGGACTATAGGTAGTGTATTATACTATATTGAGGATTATGGGGAGTGTGTTATACTATATGGTGGCCTATGGGGCACATTATATTATATGGAGGACTATGGGGAGTGTATTATACTTTATGGAGGACTATGGGGCACATTATATTATATGGAGGACTGTGGGTGTGCATTTTACAATATGGAGGACTGTGGTGCACATTATACTATTTGGAGGACTATGGGGTGTATTATACTAAACAAGCAAAATGCTGCATATTCATCGAGTGATTGCATTGTTTATGTGGGAACAGAAATCATTTTTCTCAGCAGCACAGCACTGGTATAAACTGTAGATGTGCTGCTGATAACATGATACTGTATAGGGACAGATTGATCTAATAGTGATAGTTCTGTTCCCATCATTCTTTCTCAGTTGGTGTAAAGAGGCTGGGAAACAAGCGAATGACTTCAATATTGTCGATCACACTCGTTTAGCGGCCTCAACTCAGCACATGTAAATACAGCAGAAATGCTTCTGTGTGATGTGCAATATGTTAGCATTTGGGACCCCATTTTAAACTTTTGCCTAGGGTCCCACTTTGCCTAAAACCGGCCCTGTTTACCTTGTTCATTACATGGTAAAACTGACAATATGTAATATGATTCTCCAGGTCAGTATGAGTACACAGATACCAAACATATATAGGTTTTTTTTAAGTGGTGAAAAGAAATTCAGAAATTTGTAAGAAAATTTTTTTTGCTTATGTCGCCATTTTCCAAGACCCATAGCATTTTCATTTTTCAAGATCTGGGGTTGGGTAAGGGCTCCTTTTGACGTTTTTATTGATATCATTTTTGGGTAGATACAACATGTTTTGATCGCTTCATATTGCATTTTATTTTTAAAAACCAGCTGTCAGTGATGTGAGCCCACATACGTCAAAGGTCATGAAGGGGTTAAAGTGGATCCACTTCAAAATCCATGCTAAAAAAAAACTATGGTCACAAATCATCAATGCTTTTGCTCCAGCTTTTTTGCCCAGTTTTATGTATTTTGCACCTTTTTGTCTAGTTTTGTGTATCTTAACCCCTTTCTGACCTCGGACGGGATAGTACGTCCGAGGTCAGATACCCCGCTTTGATGCAGGGCTCCAGCGGTGAGCCCGCATCAAAGCCGGGACATGTCAGCTGTTTTGAACAGCTGACATGTGCCCGCAATAGGCGTGGGCAGAATCGCGATCCGTCCGCACCTATTAACTAGTTAAATGCCGCTGTCAAACACTGACGCGGCATTTAACCAGCGCTTCCGGCCGGGCGGCCGGAAATGAGCGCATCGCTGACCCCCGTCACATGATTGGGGGTCAGCGATGCTTCTGTATAGTAACTATAGAGGTCCTTGAGACCTCTATGGTTACTGATCCCCGGTAGCTGTGAGCGCCACCCTGTGGTCGGCGCTCATAGCACACCTGCATTTCTGCTGCATAGCAGCGATATGGTGATCTGATGAGACTATTGAAGCATGGCAAATGGAAAAAAAAAGGAAAAAAAAAAGTGAAAAAAATAAAAAAAATATAAAAGTTTAAACCTCCCCCCTTTCGCCCCATTCAAATTAAATCAATAAAAAAAAATCAAACCTACACATATTTGGTATTGCCGCATTCAGAATCACCCGATCTATCAATAAAAAAAAGCATTAACCTGATCGCTAAACAGCGTAGCGAGAAAAAAATTCTAAACGCCAGAATTACGTTTTTTTGGTCGCTGCAACATTGCATTAAAATGCAATAACGGGCGATCAAAAGAATGTATCTGCACCAAAATGGTATCATTAAAAACACCAGCTCGGCACGCAAAAAATAAGCCCTCAACCGACCCCAGATCACGAAAAAAGGAGACGCTACGGGTATCGGAACATGGCGCGATTTTTTTTTTTTTTAGCAAAGTTTGGACTTTTTTTTCACCACTTAGATAAAAAATAACCTAGTCATGTTAGGTGTCTGTGAACTTGTAATGACCTGTAGAATCATAATGGCAGGTCAGTTTTAGCATTTAGCGAACCTAGCAAAAAAGCCAAACAAAAACCAAGGGTGGGATTGCACTTTTTTTGCAATTTCACCGCACTTTGAAATTTTTTCCCGTTTTCTAGTACACGACATGCTAAAACCAATGATGTCGTTCAAAAGTGCACTTTTACTTGATTTGCAAAAAATAAGCCCTCACATGGCCATATTGACGGAAAAATAAAAAAGTTATGGCTCTGGGAAGGAGGGGAGCGAAAAACGAACACGGAAAAACGGAAAATCCCAAGGTCGTGAAGGGGTTAAGCCTTATTTGTCTAGTTGTGTCTAGTTTTGTGTGTTTTGTGCACTTTTTGCTTAGTTTTGAACATTTAACACCTTTTTTGACTAGTTTTGTGCATTTTGAGCCTTTTTTGTCTAATTGTGTGTCTATTTATCTATCCCCATCTGTATCTTGCTACCTATTTATTTAATACACCTCTCTGTAGGCAAATGCTGTCTCACTATATACCATAGGCCAAACCAGCTTGCACATATACCTAGCCATACAGACTATAGACTATTAGTGCCTTTCCACGATTTGCTGCTAATAACACTTATGCACTTTAGTGAAAGTCTGCACCTACAGCCAACTTGGCATACGCTAGTGGGCCACATATTTAATTATGCACTATGCCATACATATGACCCATTAATGTAAAACCATGCACTAAGCACTTTCTTTGCATACTAGCTAAGGCACCTTAATAAGCAGCTGACCACTTGGAGATATATTTCTGTTATGCGGTGTCTCTTAACATCAGCATCTATGTACCCTGCATCTGTGAAATTTACCCTGTGTGATATGTACTTGGCAGCTTAATAACGTATGGAACTTTGACCCATAACAGATATAAGGGATTTATATAAGAACTTTCTTCAACAGGATTAATAGACACCTGTTGTTTGCAGTATATTTTGCATCTGTACCTACGTTGTTAACTTTTAAAACTTTATTGTGTATGTTTAATAAAGGTATATACTTTTTTCATTGACTTCTTGGCATAGACTTCCATCTGCCTGTAGGATTATATTTCCTGTAGAGAGACAAAGATTCAGCCTTACTTCCTGTAGAGAGACAAAGATTCAGCCTTACTTCCTGTAGAGAGACATACACTTGTCCCCATTTCCTGCAGGGCGACAAACTCCCGCCCCCAATTCCTGCTGATAGACGAAGACCCCTACTATCTGTAGAGAGACAAATATTCTCCTCTCCACTTCTTGTAGGAAGACAAAGACACCCCCATTTCCTGTAAAGGGACAAAGACTCACGTCGACTTCCTTTGGAAAGCAATAGAAATATATAGTCATGGACAAAAATTTTGAGAATGAGACAAATATTAATTTTTCCAAAGTCTACTGCTTCATTTTTTCTAATGGCAATTTGCATATACTCCTGAATGTCAGAGTGATCAGCTTAACAGCAATTACTGTACTTGCAAAGTCAATATTTGCCCAGAAAATGAACTTTAACCCCCAAAACACATTTCAACATCATTGCAGTCCTGCCTTAAAAGGAGCAGCTAACATCGTTTTAGTGATTGATCCATTAACACAGGTGTGGGTGTTGATGAGGACAGGGCTGGCGATCAATCAGTCATGATTAAGTAAGAATGACATCACTGGACACTTTAAAAGGAGGCTGGTGCTTGGTATCATTGTTTCTCTTCAGTTAACCATGGTTATCTCTAAAGAAACACGTGCAGCCATCATTGCACTGCACAAAAATGGCCTAACGGGGAAGAGTATGGCAACTACAAAGATTGCACCTCAGTCAACAATCTATGGCATCATCAAGAACTTCAAGGAGAGAGCTTCCATTGTTGTCAAAAAGGCTCCAGGGCGCCCAAGAAAGACCAGCAAGCGCCAGGACCGTATCTTAAAACTGTTTCAGCTGCGGGATCGGACTCCCAGCAGTGGCGAGCTTGCTCAGGAATGGCAGCAGGCTGGTGTGAGTGCTTCTGCACGCAATGTGAGGCGGAGACTCTTTGAGCAAGGCCTGGTTTCAAGGAGGGCAGCAAAGAAGCCACTTCTCTCCAGAAAAAACATCAGGGACCGACTGATATTCTGCAAAAGGTACAGGGAGTGGACTGCTGAGGACTGGGGCAAAGTCATTTTCTCTGATGAATCCCCTTTTCGATTGTTTGGGACATCGGAAAAACAGCTTATTCGGAGAAGAAGAGGTGAGCGCTACCACCAGTCTTGTCTCATGCCAACTGTAAAGCATCCTGAAACCATTCATGTGTGGGGTTGCTTATCAGCCAAGGGAATCGGCTTACTCACAGTCTTGCCTAAAAACAGAGCCATGAATAAAGAATGGTACCAGAATGTCCTCCAAGAGCAACTTCTCCCAACCGTCCAAGAGCAGTTTGGCGCCCAACAATGCCTTTTCCAGCATGATGGAGCACCTTGCCATAAAGCAAAGGTGATAACTAAATGGCTCATGGAACAAAACATAGAGATTTTGGGTCCATGGCCTGGAAACTCCTCAGATCTTAATCCCATTGAGAACTTGTGGTCAATCATCAAGAGACGGGTGGACAAACAAAAACCAACAAATTCAGGCAAAATGCAAGCATTGATTATGCAAGAATGGACTGCTATCAGTCAGGATTTGGTCCAGAAGTTGATTGAGAGCATGCCAGGGAGAATTGCAGAGGTCTTGAAGAAGAAGGGTCAACACTGCAAATATTGACTTGCTGCATTAACTCATTCTAACTGTCAATATAACCTATTGGTACTCATAATATGATTGCAATTATATTTCTGTATGTGATATAAACATCAGACAAACACTAATAAAAACCAGAGGGCAGCAGATCATGTGAAAATATAATTTTGGTGTCATTCTCAAAACTTTTGGCCATGACTGTACAGTGGCATATGAAAGTTTGGGCACCCCTGGTCAAAGTTACTGTGAACAGTTAAGCAAGTTGAAGATGAAATGATCTCTAAAAGGCCTAAAATTTAAAGGTGACACATTTACTTTGTATTTTAGACATTAGTAATTTTTCTAATTTTAAAAATTGCAAAAAGGGAAATAGGCCTATGCAAAAGTTTGGGCACCCATAGAAATTTTTTTGCTTTGATAACTCAACAAGCTTCCAGACCTCATTTAGCCTTTTAGGGATATGGCTTGTTCACTGTCATTAGAGCCACCATCAGGGCATTACTGCCCTTACAAGTCTATGGGACTGGGCCCCCCAGTCCAGTAACTGAGCAGGTGTCCTAAGCCCAAACGGTAATAATTAAAAGCTACCAGCTAATCACAGGCTTGCAGATGACATTGGTGCGCATGTCGCCGGCATATGACGTCACTGTCATGTGGCGGCGAGTCCGCGCCTCAAATAGATGGGGGAGATGAAGACGCTGGACCACGGCCAGGTAAGGAGAAACCTTTTCTTTTACTTTTTTGTACTGCAAGCTGCAATATGGAGACAGATGGGGCAGGATTGAGACAGATGAGGCAGGATCATGGCACATATGGGGCAGAATGGAGACTGCTGGGGCAGGATCATGAGGCAGAAGAGTCACCTTGACGTGGTGGCGGCTTAATAAATCTTTTGGCCAAAACAAAAGCTGATGGCTATGTGTATGATGTGGTGTTCGATGGGAAATGTTAGCGTGTGATTGGTGAGGACATGGTGAAGAAGTGGAGTTTTTACAGGAGTGGGCAGTGGGGAAGATTTGAGTGGTGGAGGCAGAGCTGGGGTGGAGTCTGGGTGAAGTCACAAGGATGCCCAAAAACTTTGCTAGTATAGGGCCATGAAATTCCTGATAGCAGCCCTGTCTAGGAAAGGCCAGGTGATGCAAATTTCCCAGCTTTATAAAAACCCAACCTCCACTAACTTTGTGCCAAAAAACAGCAACCATGGATTCTTATAAGTAGCTGCCTATCACTCTAAAAATGAAAGTGGTGGAGGCCCATAAAGGAGGAGAAGGCTATGAGAAGATAGCAAAGCATTTTCAAGTTGCCTCTTCCTCTGTTTTAAATGTAATTAAGAAATGTCAGTTAACAGGAATAGTGGAGGTCAAGGATAGGTCTGGAAGACCAAGCAAAATTTCAGTGAGAGCTGCACATAGTATTGCTAGAGAGGCAAATAAAAAAACCCACTTAACTGCAGAAGACCTTTAGAAAGATTTAGCAGACTCTGGAGATGTGGTACATTGTTCCATTGTTCAGCAAATTATCAAATCAGATAAAGTTGTTTGAAAGTGCAGGGATCATATAAAGAAGTTTTCCACTTCCAGGAGAATGGACCTCAAATACTGTAAAATAACTAACTGTAAAATAACTGTAAAATAACTGAAATAGCAGACAACACAGATGCTCCGTTTGCTCACATGCTTTTTTTATTTTAGGAATTTTAGTGCATTTGGGATCTACTTTACTGAAAGTGGAAAACCCCTTTAATTATAATAATAATACTACTACTAATAATAATAATAATAATAATTCTGTAGGCAGTTACCACCCTCTAGTGGTGGCTGCAGGCTGAATTAAATTTGTGGGTCTATGTTTTTACACAGGGGATTTGGAGTTCTGTAAAAAATAAAGACGCTCTAACAGCTACAAACATATAATAAAGAGTAACCTTAGTTTTGATTTTTCATTCTCAAAATTCCTAAATCTGGGGTAAAATCTGTCTACAGTGATGGCAGATTTTCCTATTACTGAGATAGGATATGACAGTTGGTGCTCACATTGTTCTATAGAGAACTGCAACTTTCTTTTTGGTGCTCAAAATATTCTATGGAAAACTGTAGCTGTCTTTTTGTTGCTCATAATGTTCTATGGAGAAATGTAACTGCCTTTTCAGAAAAACTTGCTTTTGGTCTCTAGCTTCTCCCCCTCCATAGAATTTTAAAAGTACCAACTGTCATCTCCTATGTCAGTAATGAGAAAATTTGTCTTCATTGACGATAGATGTTGCCCATGAGTTGGAGGTGAAAGAAGCAGTATTTTCTGATAAGATATATGAGAAAGTTGCTTTTATTCATGTGCACTATTGATTTATGGAATAAAAATTAAAACAACGGCTACGCTTTAGGCAATTTCCTTGAATGTTTGTTGTAAAAATTACGTGATGGTAAAAAGTAGAGATTCATTTTAAGGAGGCAGAAGCATAAGAACCCTTTTTATCTCTCACAGTCGTTATTTTCCACATTTAGGAAGGCTCATTGCAAGCCTCATCTATAAATGGCAGCGGGCATGGGAATAACACATACATTTCTATAGGTTGCAGCAATGTTAACTTAACCTTGTTAAAATATTTTCCTATCAATCACAAACATGTGTTTAAGTCAACCTTAGGCTTCAGACACCTGAAAGCCGCACACTGGGCTGTGTATACTTCACATTATGGACGAGATTTACATGGTCTGCATTCAATTACAGCGAGTGAGGGATCTCAGACGCTCATTCCTACTTCTGGGTAAGAAAACAAATTACATTCTTTAACCACCCAACATCCCTCTGTTGCTTAGAGGAACGTGGATCTTACAGAAAAGTCTTCTAGGGTAAGAGCACCACTCTCGAAGACCAGATCCTAGTTTTTTTTCTGCTTGGACCAGTGAGGACACGGCTTGGTGGATATTTTGGCAACGGATTTCCAGCCAAAGATGGGTTGTTTTCCCCATGACTATGTGATTGACTGTCTAGATGTTGACTGTGGATGGTCAGCATCCAGGTGGTGATACTCAACTTCACATTGACACCAAGTTCATAACAGTGTTCCATCCACAGATCCCTCATATAATCGACAGATCCCCTATAGCAGGGGTCTCAAACACGCGGCCCCTACGGCTGCTTCATGCGGCCCCTCCGGCTGCTTCATGCGGCCCGCCAGCACACAGACTCCCTAACGATCTAGCTCGCTTCAGCAGCCGCCGACATCCGCGCTGTAGTGCAGTGTATTGACGCGCAGAGACCGGCTCTCGGCACAGCAATACTAGTGTCAGCCGCCAGCCTATCAGGGGCCTACAGCTGACATCTGCGCATGGCAGCAACGTCATACGCCGCTGCGCCGGGACACAAATGTCAGCTGCTGGCCTCTGATAGGCCAACGGCTGCCACTAGCATTGCTGTGCAGAGAGCCGGTCTCTGCGCGTCAATACACTGCACTACAGCGCGGATGTCGGAGGCTCCTGGACCGGGCTGCGATCATCAAGGGGTCTATGTGCCTGCGGGCTACAGGAGCAGAAAGAACGCCGAGGAAATGGAGGACAGGTGAGAAGAATCTTTTTTTTCTTCTCTGTTATGTCTATGTGAAAATGGGGGGGGGAGGGGACCTGGGGGGGCACATGTCTGCAATATGGGTACGTGGATGGGGCACATGTCTGCAATATATGGGGGAACCTGGATGGTGCACATGTATGCAATATATGGGGGGACCTGGATGGGGCACATGTCTGCAATATATGGGGGGACCTGGATGGGGTACCTGTCTAATATATGGGGGGGACCTGGAAGGGCACATGTCTGCAATATATGGGGGGACCTGGATGGGGCACATGTCTGCAATATATGGGGAACCTGGATGGGGCACATGTCTGCAATATATGGGGGAACCTGGATGGGGCACATGTCTGCAATATATGGGGGACCTGGATGGGCACATGTCTACAATATGGGTACGTGGATGGGGCACATGTATGCAATATATGGGGGGGACCTGGATGGGGCACATGTATGCAATATATGGGGGGACCTGGATGGGCACATGTCTGCAATATATGGGGGGAACTGGATGGCGCACATGTCTGCAATATATGGGGGAACCTGGTTTGGGCACATGTCTGCAATATATGGGGGACCTGGATGGGGCACATGTCTGCAATATGGGCACGTGGATGGGGCACATGTATGCAATATATGGGGGGGACCTGGACGGGGCACATGTCTGCAATATATGGGGGGGACCTGGATGGGGTACCTGTCTAATATATGGGGGGGACCTGGATGGGCACATGTCTGCAATATATGGGGGGACCTGGATGGGGCGCATGTCTGCAATATATGGGGGAACCTGGATGGGGCACATGTTTGCAATATATGGGGGGACCTGGATGGGGCACATGTCTGCAATATGGGTACGTGGATGGGGCACATGTCTCCAATATATGGGGGAACCTAGATGGGGCACATGTCTGCAATATATGGGGGGGGGACCTGGATGGGGGATATGTCTACAATATATGAGGGGACCTGGATGGGGCACATTACTGCAAGATAGGGACCAGCATGGGGCATTACTGCAAGATGGGGACCAGCATGGGGCATTACTACAAGATAGGGACCAGCATGGGGCACATTACTATAAGATGTGGACCAGCATGGGGCATTAATACAAGATAGGGACCAGCATGGGGCACATTACTATAAGATGAGGACCAGCATGGGGCAAATTACTACAAGATAGGGACCAGTTCAAAAGGTGTATAGAGAAAAAAATGGTATCACTAAAAATGTCATTTTGTCATGCAAATAATGCGGCCCCCGAAATTGAAAGGTTTTTTTGCTGTGTGCGGCCCATATATCCAGCCGAATTTGAGACCCCTGCCCTATAGTGTCATCCATAGATCCCCCATCATATCATCCACAGATCCCCTATAGTGTCATCCACAGATTCTCCATAACAGGGTGTCACCCACAGATCCTCCAGAACAATGTGTCACCCACAGGTCCCTCATAACAGTGCATCATACACAAATCCCCCATAACAGTGCATTAGCCATAGATTCCCCATAACAGAGTGTCATCCATAGATCCACCATAACAGTGTGTCATCCACAGATCCTCCATAACAGTGTGTCATCCACATATCCCCATTAGTGTGTCATTCACATATCCCCATCACAGTGTGTTATCCACAGATACCCCATGACAGTGTGTCACTCACAGATCCCCTATAACAGTGTGTCATGCAAAGATCTCCATAACAATGTCATCCACAGATCCTCCATAACAATGTGTCATCCACAGTTTCCCCCATACCAGTGTGTCATCTACAGATCATGTATAGATCCTCCATATCACTGAGTTATTGTCACAGGGTTACCACGACAAAGACAATGCATAAGACCGCTGGGCTGAAAAGAAGCTGTTCACCTTCTTTTTAAATGGTGTAAATTTCTTTTGGCAGTACAGGGGTAATCTGGTAGCTCTGTGAGCCTGAGCTCTCAGCTGTGCACTGTTAGCCACCCCTATCCCCTATATAATCAGGGTCCTGACTGACACACATCATCAGAGCTAGCTTTTGCTGCATTGCTGGGAGGATAGTTTTTTGGTGGTTAGATGATAAGGAGTTTGGTGGATTTATCAGTGACTGTTGCTTGGGGTAGTAAGTTTGATAATTCCTTCTCCTACTTTGTTTTTTCCCCATCCTCCACTCCCCGGTGCATTCATCTGTTACATGTGAGTGAATATTTGTTTGCCTGGTATTTTCAGTTGTCCCTGTTCTTTTTGCCTTCTTCGTCTGGTTGGTATACTGTGGTGCATAGCTGCTCCCCTCTTCCCTGGTTGGGGGAAGGGAAAAGACAGAGTGCAGATTCAGGACATAAGGCAAGGTATGTGGCCCTGGCATCTTCACCTTCAGAAGTAACCTGGGGAACAGGGCGAGGGCATCCCTAGCGTTAGACACAGGGAAGGAGCCCCTGGTCACGGGTCACCCGACAACAGAGTCGTGACAGTTATCCACAGTTCTCCCATAACAGTGTCATCCACAGATCCACCATAACAGTGTGTTATCTACAGATACTATTCTACCATCCACTGAGCTATAAAAACTTGTGACCCATAAAAGCCTCATATGAAAATGTGCACTCCACGGAAGACCCCTTTAAGCCTCATCACAAATGTCCACAAATGTTTACTACAATATTCAGCATCTTTCCACTGATTTGACCATCCAATGACTTGTTGTGAATGCATGCAAGCTCCTGACTTTTGTGCCTGAAGCTACAGTACGTGAAACATTTAATGTTATGTTCAGACATTACATAATTCTAGAGACACATCTACCAATCAATATTTTACACATACCATTCCCCCTACCCACCAAATGCACATACTTGTTGCATGGAGGCTGGTATTTGTGTGCTGCTCAGGCCAGCTGTCACATGTGTTCTTTATTCATACAAGATTCCCAAGATATTTTGGTGGGAAATCGTAACAGATTTGGAAGAAGCAGGTTGCAAACAGCCAAGTCGTAACATACAGAACTGTTCAAAGATGAAAATGACACATGCCACAGGACTTAGGTGAGAAAGATTCCCATAGCAAGTGATAAGACCCATCATTAACTTCAAAGAGGGTCTTTTATATGCCGCACAGCTGGACGCAGAGAGAACAATTCACATTGCACTAAGGTTTTCCATTCAACATTTCAAAATGTTTTTCATTATTTTTACAGACTGGAGAGAAGATAGATTAATCTGTATGTAGGGTCTTATAGCGGGATCTGCTTGGCTGGTCTGTAAAAATGTGGTCTGGACTGGGGTAGGTGTAAGATGCCTATTAGGAAATGTGCAAACCATTTCCTCGTGCTGAGTTTTTGGAAGAGAAACTGAGCAGAATCTCTTCAAATACTCATCAAAAATGTGGAGTTTCTGCTTAGTGGCTATGTGCCAATTCACTGGTAACCCTGGAGTGGTTAAAAGAAGAAACATGTTCATTTTTCAGGCAGCTTCCAAACTCTTTTAATGATAATATAGAGAAAGTGTGAGCAGCCTTTGACTGGTATCTCCAGTGTTAGATCAGACAGACAGGGTGGACACCAGTGCAAGTAGCCTTTTTTTTTAACCTGGGCAGCCTTAGTATCTCCAGTATTCGATGAGTGGATAGCAGTGTAAGCTGCCTCTCAATACATGAAACTCCCTAGTATCTCCAGTATTAAATGAGATATACTCAGAGGACTGAAGTATGATAAGCGTTTTGTTACCTCAGCACTCCTACTATCTCCAGCATTATGATAAAGCGGAAAAAATGGAGTTCATGTCCACGAATAGTTAAATAGTTTATTATTTAATTACAAAATATGCCAAACAACATATTATAATTGACTTGAATAAAAATTAGAACGGTTTAGACAAGAATGGCTATAGCACAGACCAAAAGAACGATGCAGCACACGGGCTGATGCCAGGTATAAAACAATTACATGCACAGTGCAGAATCATATATAGGTAAATAAACCGGGGGAGCCTATGGAAAAGTGCAAAGTGATTGATTGAGCCCTGTACACTGACTCATCTCATGTAACAGCATACCCACAACCCCGGATGCTTACCCACATTCAGGCACCAGGACCGAGCCGCACCGTAGCCCCAACGCGCGTTTCGCGTCGGCTTCGTCAGGGGGCGGTGCTGCTCACTGTCCGGCGCTACTATTTATAAGGACCTCAATCAAATTACCGGATCCACCTGTGTCTGCGCATGTCCGGGAAGCGCCCAGCCAGGTACTGCATCACAGGTGACATCAAAGATGGCGGCGCGGTCCAGCGGCTCAACTAAGTGACCTCACTGAACCGCAAGCGTCATCAGCCGGCTCCGCCCACAATGCCCCGGGACATGGACGTCACCGGGCATGCGCACAGTGGATCTACCTGCTAGCCCACATATAAGACCCGACGGGACTCGGGATTGCCCATATCTCAAGGGAGGAGGGGCCACAAAATAAGAAAAAACGAAAAGAACGAAAAAGAAGAAGAAGGAGGTATAAGTGAAATGCTAAACGTCAGTAGTGAATAAGTGAACAATCCGAAATTACCTCCATACATATGACTATCAATACATATATGAAAGACACATACATATGTGTAAAAATGCAAATAAGTGAACAACATAGTCCATATGAAATATAGACTCTAATACAATAAAAGCAACAGTAAAATTTCTCAAAAGTGATACGTGAATATGAGTAAATATACTACTAATCTTTTTTATGGTAAATAAATATACACACATAATAGTATAAAATATTGTGCCAATAACAAACATCTTCTTTTTTTGTTCCACCAATTTATGTCAGACCATGAGATATCACGGAAGACGACACTTGAGGAGACAGCCCGTCAGACATCCACATATTCTAAAAAGGCCAGGCCTTCAGCAGCAGAGGAACCATATAAAGAGCGCCATAGCCTAAGGTAAGGTACTACAAATAAATCAGAAAAAACACGCAAATTAAAAACATGAAAATAAGGGGACAGACAACATCACGACAATTAAAAAACATATAGAATAGAATCTGGAGATAATCTATAAGAAGGAACTAAAGCTCAAACTTTCATTGAGGCCCGCAGGGGCTAGTGTATTTAGTACCGCAATCCAGCGGCACTCCCTTTGAGCTAATTTTTGTTTTGCATCCCCTCCTCTTATGCCTATTCGGATCCTCTCAATACCCCACGCCTTAAGATCTTTGGGGTTACACTTGTGATGTTTCCGAAAGTGTTTCGGAATTGGTTTCAGACTGTCAACATCGTCAACTTCCCGTGCTGCTTCTATATCTCGCACGTGTTCACGTATACGAACACGTAGTTCTCTTGATGTTAGTCCGATGTAGACAAGATTACAGGTGCACACCGCGTAATACACGACATGTGTAGTACTGCATGTAATGTATTGATTTATTCGGAATTGCCTTTTGCCATTTGATGAGGAGAAGGTAAAAGATCTAGTCAGATTCTTACACGCAAGGCACCCACCGCATGGGAAAAACCCATTTCTTTGTCTTCCAGCCTGAAAAGGATCTGGTGTTTTGGCCACATAGTGGCTATGTACCACCAAAATGTCTTTAAAATTATTGCTCCTCCGAGCAGTCATTAAGGGTTGGTCAGACAAAAACCTGCCAAGTAAGGGATCTGTGGTTAGAACAGGCCAGTGTTTTCTCAGGATGCTCCGCATTTCACTCCACCTATGATTAAAGGTGGATATAAATCTTGGTTGCTCATCCCAAGTTTTTTCTGTTTTACGACTCTCAACCAAAAGTTCACTCCTCCTTGTTTTTTTGGCCCTCAGATACCCCTTCTTTATGGCTCGGCCACTATAGCCACGTTGTTTAAAACGCTCCCCAAGGTCCACCGCCTGCCTCTCAAATAAAGTGTCAGAGGCACAGATCCTTCGGGCCCGAAGGAACTGACCTATGGGGATGGCTCTTATCGTGGAGGGTGGATGGGATGAGGTTGAGTGCAGCAATGCATTCACCGATGTCTCCTTCCTATACATGTCAGTATAGATGTATCCATTCGCTTGTACCCTCAATGTTATGTCTAGGAAGGAGATCTCACTATCATGGTAAGTATATGTGAGTCTGATGTTGGAGTCGTTGTCGTTCAATCCCACCATGAACCTCTGTAACTCCAGGACAGGGCCATGCCATATAAACAAGACATCATCTATATATCTATACCACCCAAGAATTTGGGGGGCAGACTGTGCGCCATCATGGAACACCTCACGCTCCCAGTAGCCTAAAAATAAATTAGCATACGATGGCGCACAGGCCGCCCCCATGGCAGTGCCCTGTCTCTGGAGGAAGAAGCGGTCCTTAAAAACAAAAAAATTATGTGTTAGGATGAACTCCAACAACTCCAACACCAGCTCACGTAAGTCCGGATCCAGGTTGCTGGACTCAAGAAAAAATCTGGTAGCTCTCAATAAACGTACCCGCCTATGGTGGAATAAGGCCTTCCTGGAGCGATATATTGGGTGTGGTTTGGTCCCCAGAGGTTTACGGGTTCAAGTTTTCCCTTCGTTTGTGGTTAATGACACTGAGTTTGTCGAGCAATGGGAGGAAGCTGCCTCCCTGTGCTCTAAAAGATTCATGGAATTGTTATCTAAGCATAATGACAAACAACTCAAAGAATTGGATGTAGAATTAAATATCACACAAGATGAGATGAACAAGTGTCTTGCTGGTGAGGCGGCTTTGAAATTTAAAGAAGAAATTGATTTATCTCTAAAAAAATGGGAGACTGAAGTTGTACAGTATAAGACCAAAAAATATCAGCGTGATTTGGCTGATCGACAACAAGGGAGAATCTATAAATGGCATAATAGACGACTGTTCAGTAAAAACTTCTCGAGAGGTCGATCTACGTCTATTTCTTCTGTCTCCTCAGCTGAGGAAAGAACACAGAGAGCGGATAACGTAAGATCAGGATGGACAAAAAGGGATTCAGAGAGAAATAATGACTGGAGAGAGGGACGTCTGAGAAATAAACGGAAAATGAATACCCCTTTGTTGTGGATTCTGTTTGTGGGCTCCCTCTGGTGGTTACTGCTGGTACTGGGTGACTTTGGTGGGTTGCGGCCTTTGGTTTCCACCTGTCCATCAGAGGCTGGGTGTTTCCTATTTTACCTGGCCTTTCTGTCATTCCCTTGCCGGCTATCAATGTATTCAGATGTGCTCTGTTTTGTTCCTGCCTACCTGCTCCCAGATCTTTCAGGATAAGCTAAGTGCTGATTTTCAGTTGTTTGGTTTTTTGTCCAGCTTGCTTATTATGTCTCTATGCTAGCTGGTAGCTCTAGTGGACTGAGGTTCTCCCCATGTGCCATGAGTTGGCACATGGGTTCTTGTAATCTCAGGATGGTTTTTTGATTAGGGTTTTTTGCTGACCGCTCAGACCCCTTTTGTATCGTTCTGCTTTCTAGTTTACAGCGGGCCTCAATTTGCTAAACCTATATATATCATCTCTATGTGTGTGCCTTCCTCTCATTTCACCGTCAATACATGTGGGGGGCAACTATACCTTTTGGGGTTCGTTCCTCTGGAGGCAAGTGAGGTCTTTATTTTCTCTGCAGTACTAGTTAGCTCTTAGGCTGGTGCGTGGCGTCTAGAACCAACGTAGGCACGCTCCCTGGCTATCTCTAGTTGCGTTTGTCAGGCGTAGGGCAGCGGTCAGCCCAGGTTCCATCACCCTAGAGCTCGTCCGTTATATATTTGTACCTTGCTTGTCCTGTGCTATCCCTAGCCATTGGGATTCATGACAGTATAGCCGGCCCACAAAGTGTTAATTGTTTGGGCTGAAGCAGGAGAAAAAGAAGTGTTTAAGCGAAATTTTTTTTTTTTTTTTTTTTTCCCTTCAGAGTTTTGCTGCCTAGCCCTTAATTGCTGTCTAGCTGCTTCTTACCTCCTCTTAACCCTTGAATGGCTCTGATCTTAGCTGTTTAACATGGATGTCCAGAGTTTGGCTTCCAGCCTGAGTAATCTCGCGGCAAAAGTTCAAAACATACAGGATTTTGTTGTTCACACTCCCATGTCTGAACCTAGAATTCCTATTCCAGAGTTCTTCTCTGGAGATAGATCTACCTTCCTGAATTTCAGGAACAATTGTAAATTGTTTCTTTCTTTAAAATCTCGCTCCTCTGGAGACCCTGCTCAACAGGTCAGGATTGTAATATCTTTCCTGCGGGGCGACCCTCAGAATTGGGCATTTGCATTGGCACCAGGGGATCCTGCATTGCTCAGTGTGGATGCGTTTTTTCTGGCATTGGGATTGCTCTATGAGGAACCCAACCTGGAGATTCAGGCTGAAAAGGCTTTGTTAGCCCTCTCTCAGGGGCATGATGAAGCGGAAATATATTGTCAAAAATTTCGGAAATGGTCGGTGCTTACTCAGTGGAATGAGTGCGCCCTGGCTGCAAACTTCAGAAATGGTCTTTCTGAGGCCATTAAGGATATTATGGTGGGGTTCCCTGCGCCTACAGGTCTGAATGAGTCTATGGCTATGGCCATTCAGATTGATCGGCGTTTGCGGGAGCGCAAACCCGTGCACCAGTTGGCGGTGTCTTCTGAACAGGCACCTGAGACTATGCAATGTGATAGAATTCAGTCCAGAAGTGAACGGCAAAATTATAGGCGGAAAAATGGATTGTGTTTTTATTGTGGTGATTCAGCTCATGTTATATCAGCATGCTCTAAACGCACAAAAAAGCTTGATAAATCTTTTGCCATTGGTACTCTGCAGCCTAAGTTCATTTTGTCTGTGACTCTGATTTTTTCACTGTCTTCCATTTCCGTTGATGCCTATGTGGATTCGGGCGCTGCCCTGAGTCTTATGGATTGGTCATTTGCTAAACGCTGCGGTTTTAGTCTGGAGCCTCTGGAAGTTCCTATTCCTCTGAAGGGAATTGACTCTACACCATTGGCTATGAATAAACCGCAGTATTGGACACAAGTGACCATGCGCATGACTCCCGTTCATCAGGAGGTGATTCGCTTCCTTGTACTGTATAATTTACATGATGTACTAGTGCTGGGGCTGCCATGGTTACAAACTCATAATCCTGTCCTGGACTGGAAAACAATGTCTGTGTTAAGCTGGGGATGTCAGGGGGTTCATGATCATGCACCTCCGATTTCAATCGCTTCATCTACTCCTTCTGAGATCCCTGAGTTTTTGTCTGACTATAGGGATGTTTTTGAGGAGCCTAAGCTCAATTCGCTCCCTCCTCATAGAGATTGTGACTGTGCTATAGAATTGATTCCTGGCAGTAAGTTCCCTAAGGGTCGTTTATTTAATCTGTCACTGCCAGAGCATACTGCTATGCGGAATTATATTAAGGAGTCCTTGGAAAAGGGACATATTCGTCCATCTTCGTCCCCTCTGGGAGCAGGTTTTTTTTTCGTGGCAAAAAAAGATGGTTCCCTGAGGCCTTGTATAGATTATCGCCTTCTGAATAAGATCACAGTCAAATATCAGTATCCATTGCCATTATTGACTGACTTGTTTGCTCACATTAAGGGGGCTAGGTGGTTCACTAAGATAGATCTTCGCGGTGCGTATAATCTGGTGCGGATAAAACAAGGTGATGAGTGGAAAACCGCATTTAATACGCCTGAGGGCCATTTTGAGTATTTGGTAATGCCTTTTGGACTCTCCAATGCTCCGTCAGTCTTTCAGTCCTTTATGCACAATATTTTCCGTGAATATCTGGATAAGTTTATGATTGTGTATTTGGATGATATTTTGGTGTTTTCTGATGACTGGGAGTCTCATGTTCTACAGGTCAGGAAGGTGTTTCAGGTTCTGCGGGCCAATTCTCTGTTTGTGAAGGGCTCAAAGTGTCTCTTCGGAGTCCAGAAGATTTCTTTTTTGGGGTACATTTTTTCTCCTTCTACTATTGAGATGGATCCCGTCAAGGTTCAGGCAATTTGTGACTGGACACAACCTACATCTGTTAAGAGCCTACAGAAGTTCTTGGGGTTTGCTAATTTTTATCGTCGGTTCATTGCAAATTTTTCCAGTATTGTTAAACCTTTGACTGATTTGACTAAAAAGGGTGCTGATGTTGCTAATTGGTCTCCTGCGGCTGTGGGGGCCTTTCAGGAACTTAAGCGCCGGTTTTCTTCTGCTCCTGTGTTGTGTCAACCAGATGTTTCACTTCCTTTTCAGGTTGAGGTTGATGCTTCCGAGATTGGAGCGGGGGCGGTTTTGTCACAGAGAAGTTCTGATGGCTCGGTGATGAAGCCATGTGCATTCTTCTCTAGAAAATTCTCGCCCGCCGAGCGCAATTATGATGTGGGTAATCGGGAACTTTTGGCCATGAAGTGGGCATTTGAGGAGTGGCGTCATTGGCTTGAGGGTGCTAAACATCGTGTGGTGGTCTTGACTGATCACAAGAATCTCATTTACCTTGAGTCTGCCAGGCGTTTGAATCCTAGACAGGCTCGTTGGTCGTTGTTTTTTTCTCGTTTCAATTTCGTGGTTTCATACCTGCCAGGTTCAAAGAATGTGAAGGCAGATGCTCTTTCCAGGAGTTTTGTGCCTGACTCTCCTGGAGACTCTGGGCCTACTGGTATCCTTAGGGATGGGGTAATATTGTCCGCCGTATCCCCAGACTTGCGACGTGTATTGCAGGAGTTTCAGGTGGATAAACCGGATCGTTGTCCACCAGAAAGACTGTTTGTTCCGGATGATTGGACCAGTAGAGTCATCTCCGAGGTCCATTCTTCTGTGTTGGCTGGTCATCCTGGAATATTTGATACTAGAGACTTGGTGGCCAGGTCTTTTTGGTGGCCTTCCTTGTCTAGGGATGTGCGTACCTTTGTGCAGTCTTGTGAAGTGTGTGCTCGAGCTAAGCCTTGCTGTTCTCGGGCCAGTGGGTTGTTGTTATCCTTGCCCATCCCGAAGAGGCCTTGGACGCACATTTCCATGGATTTTATTTCTGATCTCCCGGTTTCACAGAAAATGTCCGTTATCTGGGTTGTGTGTGACCGCTTTTCTAAGATGGTTCATTTGGTGCCCTTGCCTAAGTTGCCTTCCTCCTCTGAGTTGGTCCCTTTATTTTTTCAGAACGTGGTTCGTTTGCATGGGATTCCGGAGAATATCGTTTCTGACAGGGGATCCCAGTTTGTGTCTAGATTTTGGCGGACGTTTTGTGCCAAGATGGGCATTGATTTGTCTTTCTCGTCTGCATTCCATCCTCAGACGAATGGCCAGACGGAGCGAACTAATCAGACCTTGGAAACTTATTTGAGGTATTTTGTTTCTGCTGACCAAGATGACTGGGTTGCTTTTTTGCCACTGGCCGAATTTGCTCTTAATAATCGGGCTAGTTCTGCCACGTTGGTCTCTCCTTTTTTTTGTAATTCGGGGTTTCATCCTCGTTTTTCCTCTGGTCAGGTGGAGTCTTCGGATTGTCCTGGAGTGGACGTGGTGGTGGACAGGCTACATCAGATTTGGAATCAGGTGGTGGACAATTTGAAGTTATCTCAGGAGAAGACTCAGCAGTTTGCTAATCGCCGTCGCCGCGTGGGTCCCCGACTTCTTGTTGGGGATTTGGTGTGGTTGTCTTCTCGTTTTGTCCCTATGAAGGTCTCTTCTCCTAAGTTCAAGCCTCGGTTCATCGGTCCTTATAGGATCTCGGAGATTCTTAACCCTGTATCTTTTCGTTTGGATCTCCCAGCATCGTTTGCTATTCATAATGTGTTCCATCGGTCGTTGTTGCGGAGGTATGAGGTGCCCGTTGTTCCTTCGGTTGAGCCTCCTGCTCCGGTGCTGGTGGAGGGAGAGTTGGAGTATGTTGTTGAGAAGATCTTGGATTCTCGTGTTTCCAGACGCAAACTCCAGTATTTGGTTAAGTGGAAGGGTTATGGTCAGGAGGATAATTCCTGGGTGGTCGCCTCCGATGTTCATGCGACTGATTTGGTCCGCGCCTTCCATAGAGCTCACCCTGATCGCCCTGGGGGTTCTCGTGAGGGTTCGGTGACCCCTCCTCAAGGGGGGGGTACTGTTGTGGATTCTGTTTGTGGGCTCCCTCTAGTGGTTACTGCTGGTACTGGGTGACTTTGGTGGGTTGCGGCCTTTGGTTTCCACCTGTCCATCAGAGGCTGGGTGTTTCCTATTTTACCTGGCCTTTCTGTCATTCCCTTGCCGGCTATCAATGTATTCAGATGTGCTCTGTTTTGTTCCTGCCTACCTGCTCCCAGATCTTTCAGGATAAGCTAAGTGCTGATTTTCAGTTGTTTGGTTTTTTGTCCAGCTTGCTTATTATGTCTCTATGCTAGCTGGTAGCTCTAGTGGACTGAGGTTCTCCCCATGTGCCATGAGTTGGCACATGGGTTCTTGTAATCTCAGGATGGTTTTTTGATTAGGGTTTTTTGCTGACCGCTCAGACCCCTTTTGTATCGTTCTGCTTTCTAGTTTACAGCGGGCCTCAATTTGCTAAACCTATATATATCATCTCTATGTGTGTGCCTTCCTCTCATTTCACCATCAATACATGTGGGGGGCAACTATACCTTTTGGGGTTCGTTCCTCTGGAGGCAAGTGAGGTCTTTATTTTCTCTGCAGTACTAGTTAGCTCTTAGGCTGGTGCGTGGCGTCTAGAACCAACGTAGGCACGCTCCCTGGCTATCTCTAGTTGCGTTTGTCAGGCGTAGGGCAGCGGTCAGCCCAGGTTCCATCACCCTAGAGCTCGTCCGTTATATATTTGTACCTTGCTTGTCCTGTGCTATCCCTAGCCATTGGGATTCATGACACCCCTCCTTCCATGGATAAAAAATCAAAAACTAACGTACTAGAGGTAATCAATCTGTCCAGTCATATTCTTTCTGAACCACAAAAACAAGTGTTGGAATTGGGTTTGTCTTTTTCTCCTTGTAACAATTTTGACTTTTTTGTAGCATTAAAGGATTTACATCTGTATGCCCGGAAGATCATTCTTAAGAGGCTCCATCTGCGCTCCTCAGGCAATGCTGAAATAATTGATCACATTGAACTAGAGACTCTCAGAAATTTGGAGGAATTGGAGCGAGAATCTTCTGGTGAAGGGGTAAGTGCCTCTCCACCTTGTATATCTGCCAGATGTACCACTTTTCCCCCCTTGTCCCTCTGCCCACAGGTAGAAATCTTCACCAAATTGGTGATGGAGGATTTCAACAAAATAACCAATTTTAAAAAAAGGGATAACCTTACAACTGCACAGAGAGAAGCTCTGCAGGAGATTAAAATGTGGGAGGATGTTGTCATCAAACCGGCGGACAAGGGGGGAAACGTGGTCATCTGGCCTATGGAGAGGTACGAAAAAGAAGCCTTTCGGCAATTAAGGAATAGGGACACCTATACCCCACTGCCACAGAATCCTCTGACCAAATTCCAGATTCAATTGCAGAATATTTTGGAGATGGCCTACGAAAGGGGTATCATTAGTAAGAAAATGTTGGGTGGTCTATTAGTACAATGCCCTGTGATACCAACTTTCTATTTGCTCCCCAAGGTCCACAAAGACCTGATTTCCCCTCCAGGGCGTCCAATTGTCTCTGGCATGGGAGGGCTGTGTGACGCAACATGTAAATTCATTGAACACTATCTGCGACCACAAGTTGAGACTCTACCCTCCTATGTCAGAGACACTACGGACGTCCTAAGACGAGTGGATGGCCTTGTCGTGGAGAAGGACATGGTTTTAGTCACGGCGGATGTTGAGTCGTTATATACCAGCATCCGCCATGTGGATGGGATGAGGGCTACCAAATTTTTTCTTGAGTCCAGCAACCTGGATCCGGACTTACGTGAGCTGGTGTTGGAGTTGTTGGAGTTCATCCTAACACATAATTTTTTTGTTTTTAAGGACCGCTTCTTCCTCCAGAGACAGGGCACTGCCATGGGGGCGGCCTGTGCGCCATCGTATGCTAATTTATTTTTAGGCTACTGGGAGCGTGAGGTGTTCCATGATGGCGCACAGTCTGCCCCCCAAATTCTTGGGTGGTATAGATATATAGATGATGTCTTGTTTATATGGCATGGCCCTGTCCTGGAGTTACAGAGGTTCATGGTGGGATTGAACGACAACGACTCCAACATCAGACTCACATATACTTACCATGATAGTGAGATCTCCTTCCTAGACATAACATTGAGGGTACAAGCGAATGGATACATCTATACTGACATGTATAGGAAGGAGACATCGGTGAATGCATTGCTGCACTCAACCTCATCCCATCCACCCTCCACGATAAGAGCCATCCCCATAGGTCAGTTCCTTCGGGCCCGAAGGATCTGTGCCTCTGACACTTTATTTGAGAGGCAGGCGGTGGACCTTGGGGAGCGTTTTAAACAACGTGGCTATAGTGGCCGAGCCATAAAGAAGGGGTATCTGAGGGCCAAAAAAACAAGGAGGAGTGAACTTTTGGTTGAGAGACGTAAAACAGAAAAAACTTGGGAAGAGCAACCAAGATTTATATCCACCCTTAATCATAGGTGGAGTGAAATGCGGAGCATCCTGAGAAAACACTGGCCTGTTCTAACCACAGATCCCTTACTTGGCAGGTTTTTGTCTGACCAACCCTTAATGACTGCTCGGAGGAGCAATAATTTTAAAGACATTTTGGTACATAGCCACTATGTGGCCAAAACACCAGATCCTTTTCAGGCTGGAAGACAAAGAAATGGGTTTTTCCCATGCGGTGGGTGCCTTGCGTGTAAGAATCTGACTAGATCTTTTACCTTCTCCTCATCAAATGGCAAAAGGCAATTCCGAATAAATCAATACATTACATGCAGTACTACACATGTCGTGTATTACGCGGTGTGCACCTGTAATCTTGTCTACATCGGACTAACATCAAGAGAACTACGTGTTCGCATACGTGAACACGTGCGAGATATAGAAGCAGCACGGGAAGTTGACGATGTTGACAGTCTGAAACCAATTCCGAAACACTTTCGGAAACATCACAAGTGTAACCCCAAAGATCTTAAGGCGTGGGGTATTGAGAGGATCCGAATAGGCATAAGAGGAGGGGATGCAAAACAAAAATTAGCTCAAAGGGAGTGCCGCTGGATTGCGGTACTAAATACACTAGCCCCTGCGGGCCTCAATGAAAGTTTGAGCTTTAGTTCCTTCTTATAGATTATCTCCAGATTCTATTCTATATGTTTTTTAATTGTCGTGATGTTGTCTGTCCCCTTTTTTTCATGTTTTTAATTTGCGTGTTTTTTCTGATTTATTTGTAGTACCTTACCTTAGGCTATGGCGCTCTTTATATGGTTCCTTTGCTGCTGAAGGCCTGGCCTTTTTAGAATATGTGGATGTCTGACGGGCTGTCTCCTCAAGTGTCGTCTTCCGTGATATCTCATGGTCTGACATAAATTGGTGGAACAAAAAAAGAAGATGTTTGTTATTGGCACAATATTTTATACTATTATGTGTGTATATTTATTTACCATAAAAAAGATTAGTAGTATATTTACTCATATTCACGTGTCACTTTTGAGAAATTTTACTGTTGCTTTTATTGTATTAGAGTCTATATTTCATATGGACTATGTTGTTCACTTATTTGCATTTTTACACATATGTATGTGTCTTTCATATATGTATTGATAGTCATATGTATGGAGGTAATTTCGGATTGTTCACTTATTCACTACTGACGTTTAGCGTTTCACTTATACCTCCTTCTTCTTCTTTTTCGTTCTTTTCGTTTTTTCTTATTTTGTGGCCCCTCCTCCCTTGAGATATGGGCAATCCCGAGTCCCGTCGGGTCTTATATGTGGGCTAGCAGGTAGATCCACTGTGCGCATGCCCGGTGACGTCCATGTCCCGGGGCATTGTGGGCGGCGCCGGCTGATGACGCTTGCGGTTCAGTGAGGTCACTTAGTTGAGCCGCTGGACCGCACCGCCATCTTTGAAGTCGCCTGTGATGCGGTACCTGGCTGGACGCTTCCCGGACATGCGCCGACACAGGTGGATCCGGTAATTTGATTGAGGTCCTTATAAATAGTAGCGCCGGACAGTGAGCAGCACCGCCCCCTGACGAAGCCGACGCGAAACGCGCATTGGGGCTACGGTGCGGCTCGGTCCTGGTGCCTGAATGTGTGTAAGCATCCGGGGTTGTGGGTATGCTGTTACATGAGATGAGTCAGTGTACAGGGCTCAATCAATCACTTTGCACTTTTCCATAGGCTCCCCCGGTTTATTTACCTATATATGATTCTGCACTGTGCATGTAATTGTTTTATACCTGGCATCAGCCCGTGTGCTGCATCGTTCTTTTGGTCTGTGCTATAGCCATTCTTGTCTAAACCGTTCTAATTTTTATTCAGGTCAATTATAATATGTTGTTTGGCATATTTTGTAATTAAATAATAAACTATTTAACTATTCGTGGACATGAACTCCATTTTTTCCGCTTCATAATAGTGATTATAGGAGTGTCCCCCTCTCCCTTTATAAAGTATGTTTTCCCGATAGACTCCCCCACGGTGGTTGTGAGTATGTGGATGAACAGTTTATTGTTTTCTTTCATTTTGGTTTTTTTCTATTATCTCCAGCATTAGATTAGATAGACAAGGTGAACAGAGGTGTGAGCAGCCTCTTCTTACCTAGTCACTCCCTTTTTTTCCAGTATTAGATGAGATAGACAGGGTGGACAGCAGTGTGAGCAGCCTCTTCTTACCTCATCAGTCCTGGTATTTCCAGTATGAGATGAGATAGACAGGGTGGACAGCAGTGTAAGCAGCCTATTTATACTTTGCATCTCCAGGATCTCCAGTATTAGATAACACAGGCAGGTTGGACAGTAGTGTGAGCAGTCCGTGTGCTATAATGGTGCAAACCTGGTGGCAGCCCTCACCGGGGCAACCTCACACACGTGCCTTGCATGGCTCAAGTCCTCAACCTGGTGGTACAGCAATTTCTCCACCACTATCTCAGCCCGGATGTGCTGCTGCAGAAAGCACGGATGCTGTGTGACCAATTCTACCATTTGCACCCTGCGGGTCATCGACTTGCATCGCTACAGAGGTCTTTCGGCCAACCGGTTGAAATGTGATGTGCCGACATGGTGATATTCCACTCTGCACATGTTGCAATGACTGTAGCAGCAGCAACAATCTCTGGTGCAGTATGTCATTTTGCATAGCCTGGGCCAACGCAGCACAGACGTGGAGTAAATTATGCTTGTGGAGTGGGCACAGATGAAGGACCTCTGCACCCTTCTGCAGTTTCGAAATGGCTACTAAGATGGTTAGCGCTGATGATGTCATCATCAGCATCACTATTCCGGTCATCTACATGCTGGAGCACACTTTGAATTGTCTGAGAGTGGAGGTGGGAGTCCCAGAGGAAGCAGAGGAGGTTGCGCAATGGATATCAATATCCCTAAGTTCTGGACTGTCATCACACAGGCAGGTGCCATGGGAGGGTGGATTACAGTGATTAAAAGGAACCTGTCACCCCCCCAGGCGTTTGTAACTAAAAGAGCCACCTTGTGCAGCACTAATGCTGCATTCTGACAAGGTGGCTCTTTTAGTTATGCTCCCTGCACACGCTGAAATAAACGCTTATAAAATGTGCCCCCTCATACCGTAAAATCGTCCCGGGGGCAGGTCTTTCCCCCCTAATCAGACGTAGCACAGCCGTCACTCCGGGCCTGTGCACATCGGCCGCCGCCTCCTCTTGCTTCATTAGCGTCCCTGGCGCCTGCTGTTATGACCCCAATGGCGAGGGTCTCAGAGGAACGTGGAAGTCTGCAGAATACAAAAATCCAGCTCATAGGGCAGTGGTAACTGGGTTGACCATATATCTACTCCTAACGCCAACACTAGAAGTAGCCGGGGATCATTCCTACGTTGATTCTAGATGACACGCGCCAGCCGGAGAATCTAGCTACCCCTAGTAGAGGAAAACAAAGACCTTTCTTGCCTCCAGAGAAGGGGACCCCAAAGCTGGATAGAAGCCCCCCACAAATAATGACGGTGAGGTAAGAGGAAATGACAAACACAGAAATGAACCAGGTTTAGCACAGAGAGGCCCGCTTACTGATAGCAGAATAAAGAAAGGTAACTTATATGGTCAACAAAAACCCTATCAAAATCCACACTGGAAATTCAAGAACCCCCGAACCGTCTAACGGTCCGGGGGGAGAACACCAGCCCCCTAGAGCTTCCAGCAAAGGTCAGGATATAGATTTGGAACAAGCTGGACAAAAATACAAAACCAAAACAAATAGCAAAAAGCAAAAGGCAGACTTAGCTGATATAACTGGAACCAGGATCAGTAGACAAGAGCACAGCAGACTAGCTCTGATAACTACGTTGCCAGGCATTGAACTGAAGGTCCAGGGAGCTTATATAGCAACACCCCTAACTAACGACCCAGGTGCGGATAAAAGGAATGACAGAAAAACCAGAGTCAAAAAACTAGTAACCACTAGAGGGAGCAAAAAGCAAATTCACAACAGTACCCCCCCCTTAGTGAGGGGTCACCGAACCCTCACCACGACCACCAGGGCGATCAGGATGAGCGGCATGAAAGGCACGAACTAAATCGGCCGCATGAACATCAGAGGCGACCACCCAGGAATTATCCTCCTGACCATAGCCCTTCCACTTGACCAGGTACTGAAGCCTCCGCCTGGAGAGGCGAGAATCCAAGATCTTCTCCACCACGTACTCCAACTCGCCCTCAACCAACACCGGAGCAGGAGGCTCAGCAGAAGGAACTACAGGCACAATGTACCGCCGCAACAAGGACCTATGAAATACATTGTGAATAGCAAACGACACAGGAAGATCCAGACGAAAAGATACAGGATTAAGGATTTCCAATATCTTGTAAGGCCCAATAAAACGAGGTTTAAATTTGGGAGAGGAGACCTTCATAGGAACAAAGCGGGAAGAAAGCCACACCAAATCCCCAACGCGTAGTCGGGGACCCACACCGCGGCGGCGGTTGGCAAAGCGCTGAGCCTTCTCCTGTGACAACTTCAAGTTGTCCACCACATGATTCCAGATCCGCTGCAACCTATCCACCACAGAATCCACCCCAGGACAGTCAGAAGGCTCCACATGACCCGAAGAAAAGCGAGGATGGAAACCAGAGTTGCAGAAAAAAGGCGAAACCAAGGTGGCGGAACTAGCCCGATTATTAAGGGCAAACTCAGCCAACGGCAAGAATGTCACCCAATCGTCCTGATCAGCAGAGACAAAACACCTCAAATAAGCCTCCAAAGTCTGATTGGTTCGCTCCGTCTGTCCATTAGTCTGAGGATGGAAAGCAGACGAAAACGACAAATCAATGCCCATCCTACTACAAAAGGATCGCCAGAACCTGGAAACGAACTGGGATCCTCTGTCTGACACAATATTCTCAGGGATGCCGTGCAAACGAACCACGTTCTGGAAAAACACAGGAACCAGATCGGAAGAGGAAGGCAGCTTAGGCAAAGGAACCAAATGGACCATCTTGGAGAAGCGATCACATATCACCCAGATAACGGACATGCCCTGAGATAGCGGAAGATCAGAAATGAAATCCATGGAGATATGTGTCCAAGGTCTCTTCGGGACAGGCAAGGGCAAGAGCAAACCGCTGGCACGAGAACAGCAAGGCTTAGCTCGAGCACAAGTCCCACAGGACTGCACAAATGACCGCACATCCCTTGACAAGGAAGGCCACCAAAAGGACCTGGCCACCAGATCTCTGGTGCCAAAAATTCCCGGGTGACCTGCCAACACCGAGGAATGAACCTCGGAAATGACTCTGCTGGTCCACTTATCCGGGACAAACAGTCTGTCAGGTGGACAAGACTCAGGCCTATCAGCCTGAAATCTCTGCAACACACGTCGCAGATCCGGAGAAATAGCTGACAAGATAACTCCATCTTTAAGAATACCAACAGGATCAGCGACTCCAGGAGCATCAGGCACAAAGCTCCTAGAAAGAGCATCGGCCTTCACATTCTTTGAACCTGGTAAATACGAGACAACAAAATCAAAGCGGGAGAAAAACAATGACCAGCGGGCCTGTCTCGGATTAAGGCGTTTAGCAGACTCGAGATACATCAGATTTTTGTGATCAGTCAAGACCACCACACGATGCTTAGCACCCTCGAGCCAATGACGCCACTCCTCAAATGCCCATTTCATGGCCAACAACTCCCGATTGCCCACATCATAATTTCGCTCGGCAGGCGAAAATTTCCTAGAGAAAAAGGCACAAGGCTTCATAACAGAGCAACCAGGGCCTCTCTGCGACAAAACGGCCCCTGCCCCAATCTCCGAAGCATCCACCTCAACCTGAAAGGGAAGTGAGACGTCAGGCTGGCACAAAACAGGCGCCGAAGTAAACCGGCGTTTCAACTCCTGGAAAGCCTCCACGGCAGCAGGAGCCCAGTTAGCTACATCGGAGCCCTTCTTGGTCATATCCGTCAATGGTTTCACAATGCTAGAAAAATTAGCGATAAAACGACGGTAGAAGTTAGCGAAGCCCAAGAACTTCTGAAGACTCTTAACTGACGAGGGCTGAGTCCAATCAAGAATAGCTCGGACCTTGACTGGGTCCATCTCCACAGCAGAAGGGGAAAAAATGAACCCCAAAAAGGGAACCTTCTGTACACCAAAGAGACACTTTGAGCCCTTGACAAACAAAGAATTTTCACGCAAAATTTTAAAGACCAACCTGACCTGCTCCACATGCGAATCCCAATTATCAGAAAAAACCAAAATATCATCCAGATAAACAATCAAAAATTTATCCAGATACTTCCGGAAAATGTCATGCATAAAGGACTGAAAAACTGAAGGCGCATTGGAGAGCCCAAAAGGCATCACCAAGTACTCAAAATGACCTTCGGGCGTATTGAATGCAGTTTTCCATTCATCACCTTGCTTAATGCGCACAAGGTTGTACGCACCACGAAGGTCTATCTTGGTGAACCACTTGGCACCCTTAATCCGGGCAAACAAGTCAGACAACAGCGGTAAAGGATACTGAAATTTGACAGTGATCTTATTTAAAAGCCGATAATCAATACAAGGTCTCAAAGATCCGTCCTTTTTTGCCACAAAAAAGAATCCCGCACCAAGAGGGGAAGAAGACGGACGAATATGTCCTTTTTCCAGAGACTCCTTGATATATGAACGCATAGCGGTATGTTCAGGTACCGACAGATTAAACAGTCTTCCCTTAGGAAATTTACTGCCTGGGATCAAATCTATAGCACAGTCACAGTCCCTATGAGGAGGCAGTGCACTGGACTCAGACTCACTGAAGACATCCTGATAATCAGACAAATACTCCGGAACTTCCGAAGGCGTAGAAGAAGCAATAGACACAGGCAGGGAATCCTCATGAATACCACGACAGCCCCAACTTGAGACTGACATAGCCTTCCAGTCCAGGACTGGATTATGGGTCTGTAACCATGGCAGCCCTAAAACGACCAAATCATGCATTTTATGTAAAACCAGGAAACGTATCACCTCGCGGTGTTCAGGAGTCATGCACATGGTAACCTGAGTCCAATACTGCGGTTTATTTGCTGCCAATGGTGTAGCATCAATACCCCTAAGAGGAATAGGATTTTCTAATGGTTCAAGAGTAAATCCACAGCGCTTAGCAAATGAGAGATCCATGAGACTCAGGGCAGCACCTGAATCTACAAACGCCATGACAGGATAAGATGACAGTGAGCAAATCAAAGTTACAGACAGAATAAATTTAGGTTGCAAATTACCAACGGTGACAGGACTAACAACCTTAGCTATACGTTTAGAGCATGCTGAGATAACATGTGTAGAATCACCACAGTAGTAGCACAAGCCATTCCGGCGTCTATGAATTTTCCGCTCATTTCTAGTCAGGATTCTATCACATTGCATTAAATCAGGTGTCTGTTCAGACAACACCATGAGGGAATTTGCGGTTTTTCTATCACATTGCACCGAATTAGGTGTCTGTTCAGACAACACCATGAGGGAATTTGCGGTTTTGCGCTCCCGCAACCGCCGGTCAATTTGAATAGCCAGTGCCATAGTATCATTCAGACCTGTGGGAATGGGAAAACCCACCATAACATTCTTAATGGCTTCAGAAAGGCCATTTCTAAAATTAGCGGCCAGTGCACACTCGTTCCAATGTGTCAGCACGGACCATTTCCGAAATTTTTGGCAATACACTTCAGCCTCGTCCTGCCCCTGAGACATAGACAGCAAGGCCTTTTCTGCCTGAATCTCAAGATTGGGTTCCTCATAAAGTAAACCGAGCGCCAGAAAAAACGCATCAAGATCAGCCAATGCCGGATCTCCTGGCGCCAGCGAAAAAGCCCAATCCTGAGGGTCGCCCCGTAAGAACGAAATAACAATTTTTACTTGCTGAGCAGAATCTCCTGATGAACAGGGTCTCAGGGACAAAAACAATTTACAATTATTCACGAAATTCCTAAACTTAAACCTGTCTCCGGAAAACAGTTCAGGAATCGGTATTTTAGGTTCTGACCTAGGATTTCTGATAACATAGTCTTGTATGCCCTGCACACGAGTAGCCAGCTGGTCCACACTTGTAATCAAGGTCTGGACATTCATGTCTGCAGCAAGCATAGCCACTCTGAGGTAAAGGGGAAGGAGAAAAAAAAAACTCAGAATCTTCTTTCTTATAATCCCTCTTCTGCAATGCATTAAACATTTAATACTGGCCTGGCAAACTGTTATGACCCCAATGGCGAGGGTCTCAGAGGAACGTGGAAGTCTGCAGAATACAAAAATCCAGCTCATAGGGCAGTGGTAACTGGGTTGACCATATATCTACTCCTAACGCCAACACTAGAAGTAGCCGGGGATCATTCCTACGTTGATTCTAGATGACACGCGCCAGCCGGAGAATCTAGCTACCCCTAGTAGAGGAAAACAAAGACCTTTCTTGCCTCCAGAGAAGGGGACCCCAAAGCTGGATAGAAGCCCCCCACAAATAATGACGGTGAGGTAAGAGGAAATGACAAACACAGAAATGAACCAGGTTTAGCACAGAGAGGCCCGCTTACTGATAGCAGAATAAAGAAAGGTAACTTATATGGTCAACAAAAACCCTATCAAAATCCACACTGGAAATTCAAGAACCCCCGAACCGTCTAACGGTCCGGGGGGAGAACACCAGCCCCCTAGAGCTTCCAGCAAAGGTCAGGATATAGATTTGGAACAAGCTGGACAAAAATACAAAACCAAAACAAATAGCAAAAAGCAAAAGGCAGACTTAGCTGATATAACTGGAACCAGGATCAGTAGACAAGAGCACAGCAGACTAGCTCTGATAACTACGTTGCCAGGCATTGAACTGAAGGTCCAGGGAGCTTATATAGCAACACCCCTAACTAATGACCCAGGTGCGGATAAAAGGAATGACAGAAAAACCAGAGTCAAAAAACTAGTAACCACTAGAGGGAGCAAAAAGCAAATTCACAACAGCCTGCGCTGTAAGTTCGAAGGGCAGCGCAACTGCGCATGCCTGGAAAAGAATACTTCCAGCCCAGGCACCAGGAACGCTAATGAAGCAAGAGGAGGCGGCGGCCGATGTGCACAGGCCCAGAGTGACGGCTGTGCTGCGTCTGATTAGGGGGGAAAGACCCGCCCCCGGACGATTTCACGGTATGAGGGGGCACATTTTATAAGCGTTTATTTCGGCATGTGCAGGGAGCATAACGGTTGTGAATTCTGCTTTTGGGCTCCCTCCGGTGGTTGTAGGTGGTAATGCAGTTGCCCCTGAGTTGCAGTCCTGGTCAGGTGTATCTGCTGATTGCAGTTCTGACTGGGGTATTTAGGCGTGCAGGATTCATTAGTCCTTGCCAGTTGTCAATTGTTGTTGGGAGGTGTTGGACCTCTGCTTGGTTCCTCCTGCCTTTCTGCCAAATCAGCAAAGATAAGTGTCTGTTTTTTTTTTTCCTGTGGCACACATGCTATGTGCTTCACAATTCAGTGCTATTCTTTGTGTTTTCTTGTCCAGCTTAGATTGTGTCAGTATTTTCTCAGTCTTGTTGGATTCTCTGGAGTGGCAGATATACATTCCATGTCTTTAGTTAGATTGTGGAACTTTTTGTATTATCTGCTGTGGATATTTTTGGAAGGGTTTTAATACTGACCGCCTAGTAATCTGTCCTATCCTTTCCTATTTAGCTAGAGTGGCCTCTTTTGCTAAATCCTGTTTTCTACCTGCGTGTGTCTATTCTTCTCCTACTCACAGTCATTATTTGTGGGGGGCTGCCTATCCTTTGGGGGTCTGCTCTGAGGCAAGGTAGCATTCCTATTTCCATCTATAGGGGTATTTAGTCCTCCGGCTGTGTCGAGGTGTCTAGGGTATGTTAGGCACACCCCACGGCTACTTCTAGTTGCGGTGTTAGTTCAGGATTTGCGGTCAGTACAGGTTCCACCGACTCCAGAGAAAGTTTCATGCGGCTCCAAGGTCACCAGATCATAACACATAACTAAAAGAGCCACCTTGTCAGAATGCAGCATTAGTGCTGCACAAGATGGCTCTTTTAGTTACAAACGCCTGTGGGGGGTGACAGGTTCCCTTTAAGAGGGGTTCATTGTACCAGACAAACCTGCAACATGATGCCCGTATTGTTAGGATTGGAAATAGTTCTGACTACTGGGTTGCCACACTGTTAGATCCACAGTACAAGAGTAAATTTTTCCAGATGCTTCTCCCCCTGGAAAGGGACGCGCATACTGTAGTATTAAAACATGCTTGTTGACAATCTTAAAAGTGTTTATCCTCAAGACATCAATGGGGCACATAGTGAGCATCGCAGTTCTAGACTTTCAACCCCAGGAACGTTAAGTCATCAACACAAAACATTAGCAGCAGCTGCAGTGTAAGTGGCATAAGCAATTTCTGTGAGTCATTTCACACATTTTTTACACCATCCCGAGCACAAGCAAAACAAAGTACAAGTCTGACACATAGTGAATGACTGGAGAGGATGGTGCAGGAGTATCTCAAGCTCCGTATCGGTGCCATGAGGGGGGTATGGACCCTTTTGGTCTTCAAAAAAGGAAGAGTGGCCTGAGTTCGACTGTCATGTCTGCTAGGTTTTGTCATGCCCAGCAGCCAGCATTATCTCAGAACGTGCCTTCAGAGCTGCTAGTGGTGTCCTGACAGATAAGTGAGTACAGCCGTCTCCTGAAAGTGTAGGTTGCCTAACTTTCATTACGATGAAACAAGTCATGGATCTCCAATTACTTTTGCAACCTAGTCACAGAGTAGGCACACTAGGTGATGGTGTACTTTTCAGTAAGCTGCTTTGAACTCGCGTTATTGCAGTCTGTGACAGCTCTGTCGTGGCATCTTTGGCTGCTGTTGCTACTGCTGCTGTTGTTACTAACAAGTGCCTTTGTGGCGCAACAATTAAAAGGTTTGTCCACAGCAGTTACTTTTACAATTTGCCTTTTTTTTAAAGCACCTAATATTCCTCCTACTCCTCCACTAAATGGAGACTCTTATTCGGGTCTCCTTGTTGTGTGTTGCCTGTAGTGGAAGTGGTCTCAGAGCACCATTATACTATTTCTACTCTGGGGAAATTGATGCCACTTTGGTGGTTTGTGTCAATAATTTTTTAAATGTGGAGACTCCAAGTTGGGTCTCTATCTGGTGGGTTGACTGTCACTTATCCACCTCTTACTGATCAATTTGCAAGCTAGAAATGCTGGGCCAGACCCTGTCCCATCCATCCATGCTACACCATTGTAAAATTGCTACTGTGGTTCAATTGATGCCACTTTTCCTGGTGTCTGCCTCTAATTATTGGAAATGTTGGGACTCCAAGTTGGGTCTCCATCATGTGTGTTTCCTGAATTTGGCAGGGCTCTCAGAGCACTAGGCCTACACCTGTCTCTCATTCACATGTTATTAATCAATGTTTATGCTAGAAATTCTAGCCCAAGCGCTGTCCCAGGCCCTGTCCCATGCATATATGCTGTGCAATTATACTATTTGTACTCTGACTGAATTGATACCACTTTTCCTGGTGTTTGCCCCTAATTTCAGCTGTTTTCACAGTTTTTGAGCTCCCCTAAAGGTTTTGTCTATGCATTTGAATTGAATTCAATGGGGTTTGGATACATTATGAGAACATTGGGAATTTTGCTGATCCTCACTTCAAAGGTTCTCTCATCTCTTCTCCTTACACGAACATTCCTGGTATATCCAGTATTAGATCAGATAGACAGGGTGGACAGCAGTATGAGCAGAGTCTTCTTACCCCAGGGCCTTCATGATCTCCATCATTAGTTCAGATAGACAGGGTGGACAGCATTGTGAGCGGACTCTTCTTACTTCAACACCCCTGGTATCTCCAGTATTAGATCAGAGAGCCAGAGTGGACAGCAGTGTGAGCAGCCTTGTCTTACCTCAGCACTCCTAGTATCTCCAGTATTAGGTCAGATAGGTTGGACAGCAGTGTGAGTGACCTCTTCTTACCTCAGCACCTCTGGTATCTCAAGTATTAGACCAAATAGGCAGGGTAGACACTAGTGTGAGCGGCCTCTTCTTACATCAGCACTTCTGGTATGTACAGTATTAGGGTACATTCATACTGCGTTTTATGGGGGGTTCAGATGTAAGCCCCGATGGAGCCACTGAACGGGTGCCAGAGCGCAGTGAGAAAGCACCATTAGCTCAGATAGACTGGGTGGACAGCAGTGTGAGCAGCCTCTTCTTACTGAGCTCAGCCTCTTGGTTCTTCATACGTCATGTGCTCAAAGGCACTAATACTTTAGAAATTTTAGAACAGGTTTCTGTCTGTGTAAACTTTTTACGTTGATTACCTTCCTAGACAAAACTATTTTGATTTGTTAAGGAAAGCAATCTATTAAGGAATTTATTTAAAATTACATTTCTTTCATTTATCTTTTATTCTATTCCAGTCCAACCCCTTTAAGGACTTCAGAGCGATTTAGACTTTTACAGAAAGCTCTTCAGATGACTTTTACTATACTAACAAGATGGAAAACTGTGCATGTCAGTTTCAGTGCGTGTGGATGTGTAGAAAGAATATCTTGTACTGTAGGATGATACCGTTCTCAGCTCAGACATAATATCTTGCAGATTTTTGGATTCTTCTTGAAAACTGATACAATATATGGAAAAATCAATGAAAGCGCTTCACGGAATTTCCACAAATTAACTACAAAGCCAAGAGATTTCCAGAGGACAAATTATCTTAAATGTAGAGAATGTTACTATGATAAAAAATAAAATAAAAAATAAAAAAAATGCAGGAAACCAAACATAGGATAGAGCGTAGAAGATGGGATTAACGAGATAAACATGGCTTTAGGTTAAGGGACTTTTCCAGCCCCTTTTATTATATAAAAATAAAGTTTACTCATTGTATGATAAAAAGCTCTACAACTTTCCAAAGCACTTTGTACCTGAGTCATCATTTGCAAGTTTTTTAAGTCACTTCTCTTCTTTGTCTTGTGGTATTTGTTGCCATTTTTTGCACCAAATTCTTTAAAATCGCACACATGAATTTTTGGACAAACTCAAAAATAGTCTCTGGTTGTTTTTACAACTGTCCAGTTCAAAAAGTCTTACGTTTTTCAAAATGTTGCAAAAATTGTGCCACAATAATTAGCGTACTCCAAAAACTTTCCAGGGGGGACATAAATACATTTACGCAAAATTTTGCAACTTTTTAAAAAGAATTTTACAGGTTTTTCATGTAAATTCTCTTGTTTATGTCTTGTGGTATTTATTGCCATTTTTTTGCACACATTTTTTTAAAATGGCGCACATGGTTCCTAAATTTTTTCACAAAGTTAAAAATAGTCTTTTTATGTGATTCTAAGGGTATGTGCACACCTTGCAGATTTGCCTGAGGATTTTTCTGCACTAAATCCGCAGCTCTTGGCAGAAAATGCAGGTGCATTTTTTTATGCGTTTTTTTGCGTTTTTTATGCATTTTTTTGCACGGTTTTGATGCGTTTTTTGATGCAGTTTTTTTAAGCATTTTTTGTATGTGTTTTTGAAAGCTAAATAAAGATGCATTAATTGAACGTTGTATAGTTGACCGATGCACAGTGACACCATCTGCAGCAAGTTGATGCTGCAGCTCACTGGAGATGGTCTGAGGATTGTCCTTGACTGATCTCACCATTCTTCTCTGCCTTTCTGATGTTTTTCTTGGCCTGCCACTTCTGGCCTTAACAAGAACTGTACCTGTGTTCTTCCATTTCCTTACTATGTTCCTCACAGTGGAAATTGACAGGTTAAATCTCTGAGACAGCTTTTTGTATCCTTCCCCTGAACAACTATGTTGAATAATCTTTGTTTTCAGATCATTTGACAGTTGTTTTGAGGAGCCCATAATGCCACTCTTCAGAGGAGATTCAAACAGGAGAACAACTTGCAAGTGGCCACTTTAAGTAGCTTTTCTCATGATTGCATACACCTGGCTATGAAGTTCAAAGCTCAATGAGGTTATAAAACCAAAAAAAGTGCTTTAGTAAGTCAGTAAAAAGTAGGTAGGAGTATTTAAAACAAGAAAATGATAAGGGTGCCCATACTTATGCACCTGTCAAATTTTGTTTGAATGCAGATTGCACATTTTCTGTTAGTACAATAAACCTCATTTCAAGGCAGAAACATTACTGTGTCCAACAGTTATTAGATATACAAAACTGAAATAGCTGTTGCAAAAAAAACAATTTTTATAAAAGATTAAGCTTAAGATTAATAGGGGTGCCCAAACTTTTTCATATGACTGTATCTATGGATAGATGTAGATAGATATATGGATAGTTAGGTTACTTTCACACATCAGGTTTTTGCCGACAGGCATAATCCGGCGAGTTTTGAAAAAACGGATCCATTTTTTTTTCACCGGATCCGTTTTTTTTCTCACAGAGTTGTATTAGCACCGGATTATGCCTGATGGCCACATGTTTCATTTGTTTTCTGCCGGATCCGTAAAAAAAACCTGTTTTCGGCGAACGGAGAAAACGTACAGAGGAACGTTTTTTCTGTCCGGCGAAAAAACGCCCAGCGACGGATCCGGCGAAAAACGTATGAAACTGAGATGTGAAATGATGAGTCCAGCCTCCGAATCCGGTTTTTCATGCATGTTTCCATTGAAATCATGCACATTTTCCGTTCTCTCTGTCTCTCTAAAAAAAAACAAAAAACGATCCGTTGCAAATAGTGAAAAACTGATGCAACAGATACGTTTTTTTGAGAGAGAGAATGGAAAATGTGCATGATTTCAATGGAAAAAATGCATGAAAAAACGGATTTGGAGGCCAGATTCATTATTTCATATCTCAGTTTCATACGTTTTTCGCCGGTTCTGTCGCTGGGCGTTTTTTCGCTGGACAGAAAAACTGTTCTGTAAGTTTTCTCCGTCCGCCGGAAGCAGTTTTTTTTATGGATCCGTCAAAAAACAGAAGAAACATGTGCCATCAGGCACAATCCGCCGCTAATACAACTCTATGAGAAAAAAAAACAAATCCGGCGGGAAAAAAATGGATCCGTTTTTTTCCAAACTCACTGGATTGTGCCTGAAGGCAAAAACCTGATGTGTGAAAGTAGCCATATAGTTATATGGATAGATATATCTATGTATCTATAGATATAACTATCTATCTATAAATATATCTGTAGATAGATATAGCCATAGTTATCCATCTATAGATATATAGATTTATCTATGGATATATCCATAGATATATCCATAGATATATAATGGCAAGGCCTCTGTTTATTAATGAATGCTTAAAAAAAAATGGCGTGGGCTCCTTTCTGCGCCAGAGGGGGAAAGCCAATGGCCGGGGGCCAATATTTGTAGCCTAGGAAAGGGGTAATACCCATGGCCCCCTCCCAGGCTATGTATATCAGCCCGCAGCTGTCTGCGTAGCCTTTACTGGCTATTAAAATAGGGGGACCCAAAAAAAAGATAACGTGGGGTCCCCCTATATTTTATAGCCGGAAATCCTACGCAGACAGCTGCAGGCTGATATTCATAGCCTAGAGAGGGGCCATGGATATTGGCCCCCCGGTTACAAATACCAGCCCCCAGCCGCCCCAGAAATGGTGCATCTGTAAGATGCACCAATTCCGGTGCTTAGCCTCTCTCTTCCCACTCCCGAGTAGTGGTGGGATATGGGGTAATAAGGGGTTAATATCACCTTTGTATTGTGAGGTGACATTAAGCCCGGTTAATAATGGAGAGACGACAATAAGATGCATTATTTATCCTAAGGTAGTGAAAGAGCTAAAAAATAAATTAATACACAGCCAGAAAAAAAGTATTTTAATATTCTTAATTTAACCATACTTACCATATTCGATCGCCTGCAAAAAATTAAAAATAATAAACCATATACTCCCTGTCCGCCGTAGTCCAATTAATAACGAGTGTCCCACGACAATCTCCCCTATAGAACAGTGGCATTGGGTGATGTCACTGCTCTATAGACCTTCAGTGACACACTGACAGGAGACAATGGCTCCTGCAGTGCATCACTGAGAGGTTACCTGAGTTCAGGGTCTCACTTTATGGCAATGCTGAGTGGAAATTTTCCCATACAGCAGTGCCACAAGTGAGACTAGGGACTATTTTTCACAGTGGCAGAGGAATACGGTGCGGAAAGATACCTTCCGTCATTCTATTCCTGGAGCCCCTGGAGAGCGGTGGCATCAGCTGATGCTGCTGCTCTCCACAGAAGATCGTCGTGGGACATTCGTTTTAATTGGATATCTGCGGATCAGGGAGTATATTATTTGTTTATTATTTTAATATTTTTTACAGGTGACACTGGCTTCGGAGATCAAGGTGACAAGGTGATGGTGAGTATGTACTCTATGTCTATATGTACTGTATGTCTATATGTATGTATTGTATGTAATGTATGAATGTACTGTATGTATGTATTGTATGTTATATGTTGTATGTACTGTATGTTTTATGTACTGTTATATGTTGTATGTACTGTTATATGTTAAATGTTGTATGTTGTATGTTGTATGTACTGTTATATGTTGTATCTACTGTTATATGTTGTATGTTGTATGTACTGTTATATGTTGTATGTTGTATGTACTGTTATATATTATATGTTGTATGTTGTATTTTGTATGTACTGTTATATGATTGTGGGTTTTTTTCACATTCAACACATTAGCCGGATGATAGGACTACTACTGTTCCATCATTTGCTAATGTGTCACTCACTGTAGCAGGCATAGCCCAATGGGACTTGTAGTCCCATCGAACGATGCCTGCACACACACACAACCCCGACAGACACGGCAGCCCGATCAGACCCCTCGGCAGCCTGCACAGACCCCCGGCAGCCTGCACAGAGCCCCGGCAGCCCACACAGACCCCCCCCCGGCAGCTCGCACAGACCCTCGCAGACCCACACACACGCAGACCCCATCCGCCCACACAGACACGCACAGTCTCCAATCACACTCCGCCCACTCACTCCCTCCTCCCGATCTGCAGCGTTTCCCCCGCAGCAAAACTGCAAATCTTTTTTGCATCTGCGGTTTTGCCCGACTCAATGCAAGTCAATGGGTGCAGAAACGCTGCAGATCCGCACAAAGAATTGACATGCTGCGGAAAAAACAACGCTCCGTTTCCGCACGTTTTTTTCTGAAACCTGCACAATGGATTGGGTTTTCCATAGGTTTACATGGTACTGTAAACCGCATGGAAAACTGCTGCAGATCCGCAGCATCAAAAGCGCCGTGGATCCGCAGTACAAACCGCAACATGTGAACATAGCCTAACTTATTGCAACTTCCTAATGCAAAAAGTCGCACATTTTGAAATACATTTGCGCAAAACTTTGCAACTTTTAAAAAAGGATTTTTGAATCTGAATTGGATTTTTTTTGCAAGTTTCAGTCTATAAGTGGGACTCAAATTAGCTCTCTTTTAAAAATGTATTTTTAGTGCCACTGTGAAGAAACCAGAGTGTATCTTAATTACCCAGACAGCTATGTTTTTGCAAACCAATAAGAACTGACTTTTCATCTGTATATTGGCTTGTGCATTTAAGTGTTTATGTCTGGTGGTTCAAGAAGAAAGACTTGCAAACTGATATACCATTTAACATACTGTGTAAGTCTGTAATATAGGGACTTGTACATAGTGTGTGTTTATCTTTGTTTATTGATATGTGCTGATATGCTAATTTTACATTGAAATCTGGAACCAGCTTGGTGACTTCTAAAGCAGAGAAGGAAAGACTGTGCAAATAGATTGAATGGTCAAGTAGTACTACTTGATCTCATCACCATTGTTTACCTTATCTTCATGTTGGACTGAAGGACACTGGGTAATTCTAAAAATAGCTTACCTGCCTTGGGTATAAAAAGACTCACAGATCACATCATTAGAGCTGAAGTAACACAGAGCTACCAGCCAGACATTCTGCAAACCACCCAACAGACAAGAGAAAGGACTGCAGCCAATTTATCATGGCACCATCACGAGGAACACTGATCTGTAGGAAACAACCTAGGGGTTTTCAGCTCCGGTTGGAAGGACACAGATCTGATCCAGTGACCATCTCTGAACCATGGATATGTCTAGAGAAAGCCAGGAAGAGTGAGACCCTGTAATGTGCATTATATTGGGGTAATTGCTGAGATTGTTCTGTTCGCTATTGTGTGTTGTGGTTCAATAAAGTATTGCCGCACTGTTTTACCTTAACCCTATGTTGTCTGTGTAGTGTATTGCCCACCGGGAGATAGAGCAGGTGTTCAGTGGTATGAGCCCTGGTCCATGCAGTCTTGCTAAAGACAGCCGGGCCAGCGGACGAGAGCACCCACTGACCCCGTTTCTCCACAACCACCAATACTCAATAGCTTCTCTGCGATGTTCAAGAGCCTTGGAAATTACTAGAATAATATTTGGAATTGAGAGTCCTCAGTGGTTGATACCTTTTATTGGCTAACTGAAAAGATGGTAAATTGCAAGCTTTCGAGACTACGCAGGTCCCTTCATCAGGCATAGACTAATACAAATTCTGAAGAAACACATATTTATGCACCATACAGCCCAGAAATAATGCCATAGATAAGACAGGTGATGTGAAGGAATCACCCTTTGCATGTCTGCAACAGCATAAAGTGTAAAGTCCAAAAGCAATTTGAAACTCTGAGGAAAACAGCTTCACATCACCTGTCTTATCTATGGCTTTTAGTGTTAGGGGTCGAGTTCCCGCCTCTGCACAGGGGGAATCTCGGGCCATCTCCGCTGCGGTCTCCCATTCTTCTCCTGCCGCAGTGGAGCCTGCTCAGCGGAGATGTCGGTCCCAGCGTCTCGCTCAGTCAGACTCTGTACAGAGAGTTACTGCTGCTTTTCCTGCTTCTGCCATTGAAGTCAGTGCTGGACAGCGGCGAGCAGATGCTTCTGGGACTAAGTCCTGCTTTTCTCGTTCTGAGCATGCCCAGAGTAAGATCTCTCAGTGGAGATCGAGGGTCACATGATCAGACACTGCAGCTAAGGCCATTGGTCCTTCAGGAAGGTCCTGTAGGTGCTCACGCTCTGTGGCAGCCTCTCATTTGTCCTTCTAGGAAGGTCCTGTACGTGCTGCAACTATTTAAGGCTCGCATGGCCACACGGCCATGCGCTAGTATTGTTCTATGTTGTACTTTGCGCCAGTGTGGTCACGTATGATTGTGTTCAGAGAACCGGCTGTAATAAGGCCCTAGCATGCTGGCACCTCCGGCGAGGAGTTTTGTGTGCTTGCATGACCACAGACTGCTCTCATTTGGGTAGTTAGCCCTTGCCACTGTGAAGTTTAACAGGGCGCAGTGCTTTGAGTTCACGGCTACTCTGTGAAGTAACAACGGCTACTCTGTGAAGTAACAGAGGTAGCTCATACTGCCATTTAGTTCCGCCATTTGCTAGCAGCAGGTTCTCCTGCACAGTGGACCCCGGGCTGCGAACGCATATATTATAATAAAGTCTCTATATCCATTTGGTGCGTTCCGCTAGCCCTAACATTTAGTCTCGAAAGCTTGCAATTTGTTACCATCTTTTCAGTTAGCCATTAAAAGGAATCAACCACAGACGACTCTCAATTTCAAATATTATTCTATCTACTGGCTAACACAGTACAAAGATATATATTTTTCCTGTTGAAAATGACTAAGAATTTAAAGGGTTACTCCCAACCTTGAATTCCTTAGTGACAGAGACCATTTTGGCCTTTATGAGTAAGTTTAATTTTTCAATTCGGACATGTATCACTTTACATGTTGAAAACTTTTTTTACGCATCCTAGTGATTTTGAGACTGTTTTTTCTTGACATATTGTACTTTATGTTAGTGATAGATCGCTAGATATTTTCATGTACAATCACAAGACCTAAAATTTTTATGAAAATTTTCCACTAAAATGTTGCTTCAGCCCCATATTTTACATTTTCACGGGGAAATTGGAAAACAATTGATTCCACAATTTTTTAAACAATTCTAGCAAAGCAACAATACTCATATGTGGCCAGAAACTATTGTTACGCAGGGCCTAGCTGGCTACTGTGCTTGGCAGACTCTTAGGCCATTACTTGACATAGGGTTGCCCTTGCAACCATCAAAACACTGCAATTGTGTCCCAGTGGTGATGACAGGTTTAACATGGAAGTCCCCATTCTCTATTAACTAGCGAGATGTCGCTATTGACATGGTACCGAGGAGGTTAAATGACCATGACCAGTGCTAGCGTCGATTGTGGCTGAAGCAGCAGGATGCCATCTGTACTATACAGCTGACGCCCACTCAATATGCACACACTGGGGGGCACTATATGCTTATTCCAGTGGCAGAAAAAGGTGGAGCTAAGGGATAAGACCTAATAATGACCTTCGTGAAAAGACGCATTGGCAATCATTAAAATGACAAGAGGATATTTTAGATCTCTGTTCTCAGGATCAGAAGAGTCAGACCTCAACAATCAGCAAGTTTTCACCTGCTGCTAAGTGTTAACTCATACTGCTGAGAATAACCATTTAAGCCAAACCATTACTCCTCGAACTGTTAGAGATGCCATCGGTAGGTAGGCAGCTGTGTCAGGAATCTTTCCCCTCATCGGTATGGGGCAGGAAACTGATAGGTTAGTTGAGAAACCTTTTATGTAGCTCTTGCGAAAGGGGGATACTATTTATCTGAGCAGAGGCTCTCAATGGGCATGTCCTATGCAGTGGCATAACGATTGTGGTTGCACAGGGTGTGATCATGACTGGGCCCATGGTGGAGGGGGACCCACCAACACCAGCACGTAATTCAACTGGATGTGTGTCCGAAGATGCACATTCAGCTGAAAAGTACTGAAGTGCAGAGACCTGACTATTTTCGGCACTGCAATACATGCTGCTGGCCAATCAGAGGCCTACAGCTGACTTCTACTTGCCCATCATGAGTCGTGCATGGAAGTGACGTTATGTGTTTGGCAGGGCAAGCTGAAGTCAGCTGCTGGCTCTTGCACCAGCTATAGAAAAGGACCCCATGCGTTGTGGGAGCAGAGGAACGTTAGAAGAATGATTTCATTTAAAAAAAATAAATAAATTGGAATGGAACAGTGAATATTATTACTGGAAAGGGATAAAGATGGGGACATTATACCAGGAGAGGGCCCAGGATGTGGGACATTATTAAAACCAGGGGCCAGGATACAGGACATTATATGAGGAAGGGGCTTGGGATGGGGGACATTATAACAAGAAGGGGCTCGAGAGGGGCGACGTTAGACCAGGAAAGGGTCCAAAATGTGGGACATTGGTATAGTAAGGCACAAGGAAGGGGGGACATAATTATATGGAGGGCAAGCACATATGCCTTTAAAGGATCTGTAATGCTAAAAGGGCCCCTACATCTAACCAACATGCAGGTGGGGGCCCAAATCCAAATTTTGCACCTGGACCATCAGATTCTACTTATGCCACTGGTCCTAGGGGCATGTTCTAAACTTCTTCTGGTTGTTTAAATAGGGTAGGGAATCATCTGGCAGACATCTGTGATTGTAAAACCAAATTCACACACTAATATTTTCGTTCCGAGTAATTTGTTTTTCCGCGGATTAATACAATTCAATTTGGGGTTTTTTACGGACCAAACAATAAAATTTGAAATAAAATTCACCTGTTTTTTTGGATGAAACTTGGATTAATTTTTTATGTGTGAATTTAGTCTGACACTGCATGTGAAGCAGAAAGAAAAGTTCCTATTAAAACTTCAAGTGCTTCCATGCATAGAATTGTGGAGGAAAATAGAAAAAGAAACATGAATAGATGTTTTGGGGTGTTTTAATAACATCATTGTCATAACGCAATACTCTGATGGGGCCCCCAATCATCTATGACTAGCCAAGTTTCCCTGATTTTGGATGTTATATATATTTTTATTACAGTACTGGGGAGTCGGGACAATTCACACAATACCTCCCCTTTTCGAAAAAAAAAATCCCTTCTAAGCTACCAAAGCCAGAAATATCATGTAAGACAACTTTTGGCCAAAACGGTTGGCGTGACTATGAGATCAATATAGAGTATAATATAATAAATTACCCAGAAATCGCTCAGCAGCGTGGGGTCTAGTCCAGAGTTATTGCAAGCAGTTACCGGCTTGTAGAGGACCCCAGTATGAGTCAGAGAACAAGACAGATGTGGAAAATCGTCTTCCAGGTGCCAGTTGCATGCGATGAGACTGCTATTTAATCTGGAGACTTCACATTTATTAGACAAGAAGCATAACTTCTCATATGTCTCCCCATGACGTGAGATCACTCTACGCCGAAACAGTACAACTATAGACGGCGATAAAAACTCTAAAACACCATAATAAAAAAATAATAAAATAAAAGCGGCCAATCTAAAATTATTTTCAAGAAAGTGAGCGAAATGTACTGCATCTGTTGGTATAACGTGGATTGCTGGTTAGAAACGTAGGCTTGATATTTTAGTCTGGCTTTAAAGGGCTAGACATGGTTCTTCCAGTGACGGCACCACAACTGTCCATGGGCTGTGTCAGTACTGCAGCTCAGCCGAGACAGCTACAATACCACATCCACATCCTAAAGACACATACTTTTGGAAGATATCAGCTATGTTTTTTATGTAAAACAATCCAGAGAGATAAGTTACCGTAAGTTCTCAAGATCCATATTGGGGCAATTTGGAGGAAATTAATGCTCCTGGCCAGCTAGAGCTTGAATTTTAAAAGGTCATGAGTCCCAACGATAAACAAGTTCCTGACCTACCGAGAACCATTTATAATGCTGGTATCCTCTTATAAGGAAAAAGGATAGTTTCCATATTATATGTGTATGTGCCTTGTACTTTGTGAGTAATTACCCAGTGATATTCCAGAGCTGGGTATGTCGCAGTGGTCCAGGACTAATTTGCCAGCAGTGTAACAGAGTTACACAGTCATATGGCAAAGCTGGGTTTGTTGTAGAGTCCAGGAAGAACTGGCCCGTGATGTAGCAAAGTTATCCAGTGATATGGCAGAGCTGGGTTCATCAGAGTCCAGTAAGAACTGAAAGCTGTGGGGCAGAGTTATCCAGTAATAAGGCAGAGCTAGGTTTGTTGCAGAGTCCAGGAAGAACTGGCTAGCGGTGAAGCAGAATTATCCAGTAATATGGCAGAGCTGGGTTTGTTGCACAGATAAGAAAAATCTGGCCAGCGGTATACCAAAGTTACCCAGTGATATGACAAAACTGGGTTTGTTGCAGAGTCCAATAAGAACTGGCCAGCGGTGTAGCAGAATTATACAGTAATATGGCCAAGCTAGGTTTGTTGCAGAGTCCAGTAAGAACTGCCTAGCAGTGTAGCAGAGCTATCCACTAATATAGGAGAGCTGGGTTTGTCACATATTGTAGGGAGAACTGGTCAGCGCTGTATGTGCAGCGCCCCAGAGTCCTGGTCGTTGCAGTACTGTTGCTCCGCCGCTATGGGGGGCCATGGTGCGTCTGATGGCACTGAAGGAGTTCATCTGACCAGGTATCACAGACACCAATACATTTCACAGTCTGGCCTCCAGGGGGAGCTAAGGGTACTATTCATTAGGCCACTCCTCACAGTCTGGTAAAACTGGGGGTTAGGCAGGAAGTTAGAGAGAACGCTGACTGGGTTGGAACCAGGCAACACCTTGTGGCAGAGGGTGTTGTGGGGAAGATTCGGTAGGGTCCCTGTCAGGGGTGGGATCCTGACAGAGGCCTGGCAAACAGAGAGAAAGCTACGGGACCGTGCCTGCACTTCATAGCGGCGGTGCCCTAAGAAAGGACAAGAAGCGAGAATTATTGTGCTGAGTGAGAAACGAGATCAAAGCAAGAAGGGGAATACCAGTAGGAGTCGTGCTGTAAGATCGAGGCAACATCCTACTGAGGCGCAAACAACCGGCGGCCGGAACGCCGAGGAAGTACAGAGCTCTAAGCCATACTTCAAACCAACGGCAGGACAGTCAGTCACAGGCGGGCTGTCTCACCTAAATCACCTACGCAGACATAGGGGGCAACCTGTGGAGAGGGGCGACTCTAGGGTCCCGGAAGAGCTCCGAGCCTACCCGTCATACGGGTGCTTCCCAACCGTAACATCAGGGAGGGACGGAGGATTAGCAGAACATCATCTAATTGAGTTGTGAGGGAACACGAGAAACAGACACAACAGTTGTGGGGACTATCCCGTAAGCACAGCAGGGGAGGACCACAACACATAGCGCTAGCAGGAAGGCGCAGATTTCCACCTGCAAAGAGAACTCTGGAGGTGCCATCGGACCGGCCGGACTTGCGCAGCCTGGTGAACCGGATTCCGGACTGAGGACTTTGAGACCTTCAGTAAAGAGGTAAAGAGACTGCAACCTGGTGTCCTCGTTATTAACTGCGACCGGCACTTCACCGCACTACCAACACCATCCCATCCACATCTATTACTATACGCCCTTCAGCAGGTAACGGACCGGGCCTAGCCACCGTGACAACCCCAGAGCAGAGACTCAGAGGCCCGGTACCGGGTACCCCTCGGCCCTGCGGCAGTGGGGGCGCCGCAACTTGGCGTCACGAACAGGATCTACTTAAGCCTGAGGAATCGGGTCATGTGTGCCTTGGAACTGTGATTTATTATACTTGGACTGTGATTTATTGCAAAGACTGTGTGCTGCCATTTACCGCCAAAGGTTCCCGCCAAAAGCAGCCGCCATTGAGACATTATGTGGCGGGCGGAACGAGTGGGGCGTGTCGTCGTGGGAGTAGCTTGGAAGAACGGCGCGAAGGTTGAGCCAGCCCCTCACAGATACTACTATGTTCGGGACATTTGCCCATCAACAAGGAAAGCCCGCCTCCTGATCTGGGACGGCGGCGGGAAGAAGAACCGCTATCCGAGAGGGGTAAAACCGGAAGCCCTGGACAACGTGAGGCAGAGCCCGATTGGCGAGATGATGAATGAAGGTCGCCCAGAAGAGGGGGAGAAGGCCCGCACCAGTCCCAGCCAATGGGAGCTGAGCAACCTTTCACCAGGCTGCGAGGACCGGGAAATTCTCGGGGCGGAAGTGGAGGAGCTCTGCCGCCAGCTTAGGAGTCTGTGTCGGCGGAAAGCCGCTACCAGTGAGGAGCCGCACCACTCCCAAGCGCCGGCACCACAAGCTGAGGAGAAGAGGGCTGACGCTGGGGATGTCGCAGAGGCGGATGGTGCCATTAATCCGGCCCGGGCGGCTGAAAAGTCCCTGCTTGTGGACGTAGACGCCCCTCCACCCAGACCACCCGGACGGGTGTGTAGCCGCCTCGAATGCGAGCGGCCGTGGGAGACGCTAAAGACCGCCGATGTCCCCTTACGGCCCACCGTACAGCCCGTGAGCCTCCAGGGTGAGTGGATGACCTTCGAATGGACCCGCGCTACCACCAACTTGATCGGGTTCCCCGGAGAGGCCCAGCCTGAGGGGGAGAGCATCGAGATTATCCACCAGCGGGAATATCGCCAGCAGCTGCGCAGACAGGAGGAAGAGTGGGCCCGCAAGAAGGAACTCCGCCGACGGGCCGAGCGGGAAAAGGACCTCCAGGCCAAAATCCAGGTTAGGCGGGTGGCTGAGGAGGACTGGGGCCCACAGCGTTATGGAGTCATCAGCACCTCCCGGATGCAGGGAGGTTGGGGCTTCATCAAAGAGCCCGGTCTCGCCTTGGAGGTATTCGTAAACTGGCGGGATGTGGAGGCACACCTCATCGAGGGACACCCGGGCCAGGACCTTTACCCGGGGGACCATGTTCGGTACACCCGCCATTGGGGAGACAAAGGGTGGTACGCTTTGCACGTACGCAAGTACAAGCCAGAAGTGACGGCGCCACCTTCCTATGATTCCCCGGGACCGGCAGTCATTGCCCCAATCTCCTTGTGTGCCAAGTGCCTGCGGACCATTACCCCGAGAAGAACCGTGAGTACACAGACCCCCATTAAAGGTGCGGATGCACTCTATGTGGTAGCCGGTGGTGGGCGGTACTCACGGAAGCCACCCCCAGACTTGGAGGGATAAACCTCGATACCCTGGGTGATGTACATAGTTAATTGTTTTCTCTGTTATTTTGCTGCTAAAACCCGTCTAGGGTTAACTCTTAAAGGGATCCCTTTGTTGACCCGGGATCCCTATTATTTTTGTTTGTTTTCTACGTTTGCACAAGTTATCAAAGAACTGCTGAATCATGAACAATGCATGATACAAACTTCTTGTATATAGTTTGCACCTTCTTAAAGGTGCTCTCTACTGGTTTTATATAAAAGACGGACTCTGCGAAGATACGGTTCTTGGAACCTGCAATGGAGTCCTTGCTGCATACGGACTTGCAGCTCGAAAAGTTGCACTACCTCATAAAGGCTTGGTCCCCTCTTAAAGGGGATGTTCACATCCTGCACTTATGAACAGTGTTGCCTTAAGAAAGTTAGATGGCAATAATGTCTTGAAAGAAAAAGTAATGATGCTAATATGAAGAAGTTATATGTAGCCAACTAGTTGATTGTAAGAAATGTTTGATAATGTGTTAGAGAATGAGGACAGGAAGTGAACCCGTAGGGGTTAGTTAGTGAGTCCTCCTAGGAGCCGTATAGAGATGGCTCAGTGATCTTGAACTGAAGGAAAAATGATATGTTCTATACTGTGTATAGTAGTGGAAAAGGCAGTAGGCTCGGGCGGAAAGGGGCGGTCCTGCATAGAAAGGAGAGGCAGCAGGCCTGGAGCAGTTAGGACAGGCGGTCCTGCAGACTTAAAGAAGGAGAATGAAGTTAATTGCCTTATAATGTGATTATAAGAAGGTCTTTGGTGGATGCAGAGTGTACGTCCTTAAAGGCAATGTTAAATTATTGTTCGAGAATTTGCACTAAGTAGAATACCCAGTTGGGTAAGAAAAGTTATTTATACTAAGTTATTCAAAGTATTTAACCATGTTTGTAACGTTCAAGTGTCCTCACCTCCCATAAAGGGAAGCTCTGTTAAAGTTTACTTGTTATTGCACTCACAAAAATTGTATGTCTTTTTGCTGACATGTATTGTTGTTTTCTTCCCAGTCCAGGAGTACTGGATTTAACCGGGGGGGAGTGCAGCGCCCCAGAGTCCTGGTCGTTGCAGTACTGTTGCTCCGCCGCTATGGGGGGCCATGGTGCGTCTGATGGCACTGAAGGAGTTCATCTGACCAGGTATCAGAGACACCAATACATTTCACAGTCTGGCCTCCAGGGGGAGCTAAGGGTACTATTCATTAGGCCACTCCTCACAGTCTGGTAAAACTGGGGGTTAGGCAGGAAGTTAGAGAGAACGCTGACTGGGTTGGAACCAGGCAACACCTTGTGGCAGAGGGTGTTGTGGGGAAGATTCGGTAGGGTCCCTGTCAGGGGTGGGATCCTGACAGAGGCCTGGCAAACAGAGAGAAAGCTACGGGACCGCGCCTGCACTTCATAGCGGCGGTGCCCTAAGAAAGGACAAGAAGCGAGATTTATTGTGCTGAGTGAGAAATGAGATCAAAGCAAGAAGGAGAATACCAGTAGGAGTCGTGCTGTAAGATCGAGGCAACATCCTACTGAGGCGCAAACAACCGGCGGCCGGAACGCCGAGGAAGTACAGAGCTCTAAGCCATACTTCAAACCAACGGCAGGACAGTCAGTCACAGGCGGGCTGTCTCACCTAAATCACCTACGCAGACATAGGGGGCAACCTGTGGAGAGGGGCGACTCTAGGGTCCCGGAAGAGCTCCGAGCCTACCCGTCATACGGGTGCATCCCAACCGTAACATCAGGGAGGGACGGAGGATTAGCAGAACATCATCTAATCGAGTTGTGAGGGAACACGAGAAACAGACACAACAGTTGTGGGGACTATCCCGTAAGCACAGCAGGGGAGGACCACAACACATAGCGCTAGCAGGAAGGCGCAGATTTCCACCTGCAAAAAGAACTCTGGAGGTGCCATCGGACCGGCCGGACTTGCGCAGCCTGGTGAACCGGATTCCGGACTGAGGACTTTGAGACCTTCAGTAAAGAGGTAAAGAGACTGCAACCTGGTGTCCTCGTTATTAACTGCGACCGGCACTACACCGCACTACCAACACCATCCCATCCACATCTATTACTGTACGCCCCTCAGCAGGGTCACGGACTGGGCCTAGCCACCGTGACAACCCCAGAGCAGAGACTCAGAGGCCCGGTACCGGGTACCCCTCGGCCCTGCGGCAGTGGGGGCGCTACATATGAGATTTACACAGTAATATAACAGAGCTGAGTTTGTCACAGAGCCCAGGCACAAACTGGCCAATCCTGTATCAGATTTAGCAAGTGATATAGCATAGCTGGCCTCTATGTCTGCATCCCCTATAGCAAAGCCATAGTGAGCTGTATATAACAATCATTTTGCTTTCACACTCTTGGAGCCAAGTGATCAACTCTGTGTAATTTAATGCACAGTCGCGAATTATTATAGACTTTTGTCCAGTCTCCATAATATGAAATAGAAACGTACGTGCGCCGGCCACAAGCCACACCACAAGTGCAATAGCTGTGGGTGTGCCGCCACTAGTGCCAGATTTTATACACTAGGAGTATATATGACCCGAATTACAAATGACATCTCGTGCGTTTCCCAGTATTGAAAAATGTCATCTGTCCATAGAGGGATGATAAGTGTGTGATCGTTAGAGGTCCAACCTCTGGGACACTGACGGATCATAAGTACAGCGGTCAAGGGTGTGGCGGTCCAGCACACCAGGTGTAGATAGTCAGGGGCTGTTCTAAGCTATGTCCATCAAATTATGGCTGTGTTCACAGGTAGTGAGGGGAGGGAGGGTTGTCACAATTAATTTGAGGCAATATTCCATTATCGAGGCAAACATATTGCGAACTCAGACTTATAGACTATGAATAGATTGCCACTCAACAGGAACACGAGACACCCATTCTGATCAATAGGGGGTCCTAGTGGTGGGACCATCAGTAATCAGTCTCTAATTACATGTAGATAGCAGATAAATATTGATTTTAGGAAAACTTTAACATCTTATTACTGAACCAAAAAAAAAAAAATTCTACTGAAAGGTAGTCAAAGGAACCCCCTGCTGACCATTGGATTTGTATGACACTTTTGAGTTGGAAGACCCCTTTAAAATAGGAATACAAGTTGCCGCCATCATGTTTCAGTATCTGTAAACATCAAAATCCCTTAAACTCCAACTTTATATGACATATGGATGCTACTTTTGTCATACATGCTGTCCCCATCATTTGTTTCATATTACCCAATTCCCAGTGCAAAGAAAGTTCAGGAATAAAACTCGTTTAAGCTGTTAATTTTAATTTCAAACATACTCACTTGTATTTTTAACTTTTTAATTGTTTTTTTTCTTTTTACATTTTTCTTAAATACCCTAGTCTTTATGTTTTTACTTAATGTCACATGCCGAATTAATTGCCAAATTGTGTTCTCGTTTACAGCTTTAATTAATTGTTTCACTAAAGTCCCAAATATTCCATCTTCTTTATTATTAGATCGGATAAAGAACCAGCTGTTTTGAAAGTTATTTATTAAAAAAAAAAACAGTTTGGAAAGCGGGAATTTACTTTCCCCTGTTGTTTGTGTATCCAATTTATATCCCCTTTTGTTGTTATTTTTATACATTACCACAACTGTGTCCTTCCTGTGGCTGTTCTATTGGAAAAGCAAAGGACTTGGGTTGATTTAGATGGAAATGCGTTTCATGTGGTATTATAACTGAAATATGGGTTTCTTAGTCTGGAAATATTATTCTTGTGGGGTTTCGGCTGGAAATCTGTGGTATCTGACTAGGCACAAGACTCAGACTTTTTATTGGTATTTTTTTTCTGTAAAACGGAAAACTCAGTGAATGATTATAGTAATATTAGGAAGGATTTTCTGTACACCTGTTACCCATGGGATACTCCGTCTGATTTAAAGGGATAAGGCAACTGATTAGTAATCATATCTAGAATGCAGGGAATTGACTTTGTCTTTTAAATAAAATTGAAGCTATGCTCTATCCATCATGTACGGTAACTCTGCTACACGACTAGCCTATTCTGCCTGGACTCTGTGACAAACCCAGCTCTGCTATATCACTAGGTAAATCTGATACAGTGCTGGCCAGTTCTGTCTGAACTCTCTGACAAGCCCAGCTCTGCTACATCACTTTGTAACTATACTACTGTATACTTCTGGTCAGTACTTTCTGGACTCTGTGACAAACCTAGCTTTACTATATTACTGAGAAAATCTGCTGCAGAAATGGCCAGTTCTGCCTGAACTCTGTAACAATTCTATCACTGCTACATCACTAGGTTAATCTGCTACACTACTGACCAGCCCTTTCCGGGTTCATTAACAACCCCAATTTTGCTATATCACTAGATAAATCTTTTTCAGTGCTGGCCAGTTCTGCCTGATCTATGTGACAAACCTAGTTTTGCGATTCCACAGGATGCAGTGCTGGCCACTTCTCCCTGAACTCTGAGACATGCCCAGCTCTGTTACATCACTAGGTAACTCTACTACACTCCTAGCCAGGTCTTCCTGCATTCTGTACCAATTTTTGCTATATCAATGGGTAAATCTTCAACACCGCTGGCCAGCTCTTCTATGACTCTGCGATAAACCTAGCTTTGCTATATCACTGGATAAGTCTGCTACAGTGCTGGCCAGTTCTTCCTGGACTCTGTGATAATCGTAGCTCTGCTACATCACTGGGTAAATCTGCTATAATGCTGGCAAGTTCTTCCTGGACCATGTGGCAAACCCAGCTTTGCTGTACAACTGGGTGGTTAGTCAAAGGCACATATATATATATATATATATATATATATATATATATATATATATATATATATATATATATATAATGTACACAAATATAAAGTATAAAAAATGTGTTAAACTAATGAGCGACAATTAAGTTAAAGAAGGCAATGCAGGAAAGAAACTACACATCCTACCTGCAGAAAATGTTCCAAACACCAACAATAGAAAAAAAAAAAACCCATTTATTTAGATAAAATTAAACATCAAATAAAAAATCATTAAATAAGATTTGCACAGTGCTGCTATCTCACTAGGTAACACTGCTGACAAGTTATACCTGGACTCTGTGACAAAACCAGCTCTGATATTTCAACTAGTAACCTCACCTAACAACTGTGCCACCATTGTTTTAGACTCTGTTACAAACTGAGCTCTGCTTCTTCTTTGAGTTAAGTCTGCTAAACTACTGGACCACTTTTGCCTTGGATTCACTTTTGGTCAAAATGACTTATTGGGAACAGTTAAGCAAGTTGAAGATGAATTGATCTCTAAAGGGTCTAATCTAAAGTTAAAGACATATTTCCTTTGTATTTTAGGCAATATATATATATATATATATATATATATATATATATATATATATACACTGCTCAAAAAATAAAGGGAACACCTAAACGAGAGAATATACTCGTAACTCCAAGTAAATCAAACTTCTGTGAAATCAAACTGTCCACTTAGGAAGCAACACTGTTTGACAATCAATTTCACATGCTGTTGTGCAAATGGAATAGACAACAGATTGAAATTATTGGCAATTATCAAGACACACTCAATAAAGGAGTAGTTCTGCTGGTGGGGACCACAGACCACATCTCAGTACCAATGCTTTCTGGCTGATGTTTTGGTCACTTTTGAATGTTGGTTGTGCTTTCACACTCGTAGTAGCATGAGACGGACTCTACAACCCACACAAGTGGCTCACGTAGTGCAGCTCATCCAGGATGGCACATCAATGCGAGCTGTGGAAAGAAGGTTTCCTGTGTCTGTCGGTGTAGTGTCCAGAGGCTGGAGGTGCTACCAGAAGACAGATGAGTACACCAGGAGATGTGGAGGGGGCCGTGGGAGAACAACAACCCAGCAGCAGGACTGCTACCTCAGCCTTTGTGCAAAGAGGAACAGGAGGAGCCCTGCAAAATAACTTCCAGCAGACCACAAATATGCGTGTGTCTGCACAAACGGTTAGAAACCGACTCCATGAGGAAGGTCTGGATGCCCAACGTCCACAGATGGGGGTTGTGCTTACAGCCCAACACCGTGCAGGATGCTTGGCATTTGCTACAGAGCACAAGAATTGGCAAATTTGCCACTGGCACTGTTGTGAATTCCGTTCTCGAACTCCCTCCTGTGGTCATGAATGGTACTTCGGCGAGTTCTGTTCGTGGACTCCCTCTGGTGGCTGTGAGTGGAACTGCTGGTTCTGAGGTTGCTTCCTCAGCTGCCCTCGTTTGCGGCTAGGCTGGCTTCTCTATTTAACTCCACTCAGATCGTTATTCCATGCCAGCTGTCAATGTATCAGTACTGGTTCAGATCTCTCTCGGATCTTTCTGATGACCTGTCTACTACAGCGGAAGCTAAGTCCCTGCTGGTTCATTTGTTGTTCATTGTGTACTGAATATGTTTCTTAGTGCTTGCTAAGTTCTTGTCCAGCTTGCTAACATGATATTGCCTTGCTAGCTGGAAGCTCTGGGTTGCAGAGTGGCACCTCCGCACCGTGAGTCGGTGCGGGGGTCTTTTTGCACACTCTGCGTGGCTTTTTGTAGTTTTTTGTGCTGACCGCATAGATCCCTTTCCTATCCTCAGTCTATCTAGTAAGTCTGGCCTCCTTTGCTGAAACCTGTTTCATCCCTGTGTTTGTGACTTTCCTCTTAACTCACAGTTAATATATGTGGGGGGCTGCCTTTACCTTTGGGGAATTTCTCTGAGGCAAGGTAAGGCTTATTTTCCTATCTTTAGGGGTAGTTAGCTCTTAGGCTGTGAAGAGGCGTCTAGGGAGAGTTAGGTACGCTCCACAGCTATTTCTAGTGTGTGTGTTAGGATTAGGATTTGCGGTCAGCAGAGTTCCCACTTCCCAGAGCTTGTCCTGTCTTCTAGTTTAACCATCAGGTCTTTCCAGGTGCACCTAACCACCAGGTCCATAACATGGCGCCCTGTGCTCTTCACAGATGAAAGCAGGTTCACACTGAGCCCATGTGACAGACATGACAAAGTCTGGAGACGCCGTGGAGAGCGATCTGCTGCCTGCAACATCCTTCAGCATGACCGGTTTGGCAGTGGGTCAGTAGTGATGTGGGGTGGCATTTCATTGGAGGGCCGAACAGCTCTCCATGTGCTCGCCATAGGTAGACTAACTGCCATTAGGTACCGAGATGAGATCCTCAGACCCCTTGTGAGACCATATGATGGTGCAGTTGGCCCTGGGTTCCTCCTAATGCAGGACAATGCCAGACCTCATGTGGCTGTTCCTGCAAGATGAAGCCATTGAAGCTATGGACTGGCCCGCGGAGTTGGCGGATGCTTTAGTCCAGGTCTGGGAGGAGATCCCTCAGGAGACCATCCGCCGCCTCATCAGGATCATTCCCAGGCATTGTAGGGAGATAATACCGGCACGTGGAGGCCACATACCACTGAGCATCATTTCCTTGTCTTGAGGCATTTCCACTGAAGTTGGATCAGTCTGTAACTTAATTTTCCACTTTGATTTTGAGCCTCATTCTAACTCCAGACCTCCGTGGGATATTAGTTGTGATTTCCGTTGATAATTTTTAGGTTTTATTGTCCTGAACACATTCCACTATGTATCGAATAAAGATTTACAACTGGAATATTTCATTCAGTGATATCTAGGATGTGGGATTTTAGTGTTGCCTTTATTTTTTTTGAGCAGTGTAATAAATATATATCTACTTTCTTTATTATTTTGTATACTGTATATATATATATATATATATATATATATATATATATATATATACAGTATATACATATATATGTTTTGCATTGTTTTATACTTATCAAAAAAGTGTGAAACAACTGAAATTATGTCTTATATTCTAGGTTCTTCAAAGTAGCCACCTTTTGCTTTCATGACTGCTTTACACACTCTTGGCATTCTCTTGATGAGTTTCAAGAGGTAGTCACCGGGAATGGTCTTCCAACAATCTTGGAGGAGTTCTCAGAGATGCTTAGCACTTGTTGGCCCTTTTGCCTTCACTCTGCGGTCCAGCTCACCCCAAACCATCTTGATTGGGTTTAGGACTGGTGACTGTGGAGGCCAGGTCATCTGGCACAGCACCCCATCACTTTCCTTCTTGGTCAAATAGCCCTTACACAGCCTGGAGGTGTGTTTGGGGTCATTTTCCTGTTGAAAAATAAATGATGGTCCAACTAAACGCAAACCGGATGGAATAGAATGCCGCTGCAAGATGCTGTGGTAGCCATGCTGGTTCAGTATGCCTTCAATTTTGAATAAATCCCCAACAGTGTCACCAGCAAAGCACCCCCACACCATCACACCTCCTCCTCCATGCTTCACGGTGGGAACCAAGCATGTAGAGTCCATCCGTTCACCTTTTCAGCGTCGCACAAAGACATGGTGGTTGGAACCAAAGATCTCAAATTTGGACTCATCAGACCAAAGCACAGATTTCCACTAGTCTAATGTCCATTCCTTGTGTTCTTTAGCCCAAACAAGACTCTTCTGCTTGTTGCCTGTCCTTAGCAGTGGTTTCCTAGCAGCTATTTTACCATGAAGGCCTGCTGCACAAAGTCTCCTCTTAACAGTAGTTGTAGAGATGTGTCTCCGTGTGGCATTGACCTGGTCTCTCATCTGAGCTGCTGTTAATCTGCGATTTCAGAGGCTGGTGACTCGGATAAACTTATCCTCAGAAGCAGAGGTGACTCTTGGTCTTCCTTTCCTGGGGTGGTCCTCATGTGAGCCAGGTTCTTTGTCGCGCTTGTTGGTTTTTGCCACTGCACTTGGGGACACTTTCAAAGTTTTCCCAATTTTTCGGACTGACTGACCTTCATTTCTTAAAGTAATGATGGCCACTCGTGTTTCTTTACTTAGCTGCTTTTTTCTTACCAAAATACAAATTCTAACAGTAGGACTATCAGCTGTGTATCCACCAGACTTCTGCAGATCACAACTGATGGTCCCAACAACATTTATAAGGCAAAAAATCCCACTTATTAAACCTGACAGGGCAAACCTGTGAAGTGAAAACCATTCCCGGTGACTACCTCTTGAAGCTCATCAAGAGATTTCCAAGAGTGTACAAAGCAGTCATCACAGCAAAAGGTGGCTACTTTGAAGAAACTAGAATATAATACATATTTTCAGTTGTTTCACACTTTTTTTGTTAAGTATATCATTCCACATGTGTTAATTCATAGTTTTGATGCCTTCAGTGTGAATGTACAAATTTCATAGTCATGAAAATACAGAAAAATCTTTAAATGAAAAGGTGTGTCCAAACTTTTGGTCTGTACTGTATATATATATATATATATCAGTATACAGTATATATATATCAGTAAATGTAGATGCTTATTTATTTCACTAAGACTGAAAATTTGCAGCTAAATCCTGATGCCTTGGACGGCAATTTACATCTACAAATACAATTTTGTAGTTTTTTAAAAATGTACTTGTTTCTGGAGCAAAGGGTTGAAATAATTAGAGTTTGGCTGTGTACAAACAAACAGTAGTATTTATGTTGGAGAAGGGTTATAGGCGTACATTGAAGCTGTTTTGGAAATTTAATTTCCCTGTTAGTTGCAAAAAAGATAAAAATATCTATTTTTTTGCTAAGATTTGGTAAAACCCACTAGACTACAAATTTAGATGCAATTTTTGCAAATCTGTAGCCTAAACTGACAATCTACAGCAGGCTCGTACTGGCCTGTCGGGGTACCTGCAAAATGCCAGGTGTACCAGAAAAAGAGAAGAAGGGGAAAAAAATGGAAAATTACAGTTTTTTAAAACAGGAAAGAAATATATCTTGGTACCGTGTTAGCCAGTAGATAGAAAAATATTTAGAATTGAGAGTCCTCAGTGGTTGATACCTTTTAATGGCTAACTGAAAAGATGGTAACAAATTGCAAGCTTTCGAGACTACATACGTCTCTTCATCAGGCAAAGACTAAAACAAATTCTGAAGAATCACATATTTATGCACAACATAGTATAGAGAAAAAAAAAAAAAAAAAAAGAGGGGAAAAAAACCATGGATAAGCTAGGTGACATGAAGCAGAATTACCATGGGTGATAAACAGTTACGTCCATAAATATTGGGCCAATTCTTAGATAAGGATTGTTTTATTGTCCTGTGATTAGGGTCTCGTTCTGTTGTGATGACCCCACATCAACAGTACCAGAGACAGAAAAACCGTAGGTGGAGTTCAGAGTTCAAGCCGAGTCATACACTGTAGGGAAATAACCAAACGTACAGGGATAATGAACAGGTCAGACCCACACACGGGAAGTCAGGGGCAGAAGGGTCACTGCTCTAGCCTGGAAGCATGAACTATCACTGACAAAGGCTACCAAAAATAGCACCAATAAACCAAAGAGAGAGAGGAAAAGTTAACCCCTCCATGACCAGGCTGGAGAAAGAGAAGCAAGAAGCAAACCCTGACCTGGATAATGACACAAGGTACGTGGCCCCAGCGTTCACTATCAGAAGTAATCCAGAACATGGCGAGCTACGGCAACCCTAGCATAAGGGACAGGGAAGGAGCCTCTGGTCCATGTGACACCCAACAACAGAATCGTGACAGTATACTATATACAGAGCTCTAGAATTCAAGTCCTCTTCCTCTCTGAAGAGGCAATTTGTATATTTAAGTTCCCAGAGCAGCATTACAAGGCCTATAAGTCCTTACATTGGCACATCAAGCATGTCACTCTCTACAAGGAGATACGTTACCCTATAGATTCCAGTCAGAGGCCTCTCATACACCCAATTCAGATCTCATGTTTCTGCAAATTGAGATTCTTATTTGGCTTTTCTCCTTACAGTATATTTGTGGTGAGGCTCATTAAAGGATCGATATTAACTTTTAAGATTGTTACTTCCAATAGGTGCCACTTGTGTCCTCTTCCTCTATGAGGAGGCAGTTTGCATATCTGATAATGCCCTAACCCACAATCCTCAAGTTTTATAAAAATTTATTTTAAGACTCTGTACACTTTTGACATAGAAACATGATGTTTATGTATATTTATGGTTAACTTTAGTTAATAATATTGAATTAAGTTTCAGTCTGCAATTTTCATTCCTTCATTCATTTTTAGATCCCTGATATACAGTTTGCAGATTTTTTTCTTGTGGGAGTGTATCTCCCATTAGTATAAGCTGAATGTGAAGTCTGTGTGTCTACTAGTAATAAAGGCTGGATACAATATCTTTGTGTCCCTCCCAGCAATATAGGCTGGATTTGATATCTGTGTGTCTCTACCAGTAATGAAGAATGGATGTGAGAACTGTGTGTCCCTCCCAGTAATGAAGGATGGATGTGAGATGTGTGTGTCCCTCCCAGTAATATAAGCTTGATGTGAGATCTATGTGTCCCTACCAGTAATTAAGGATGGATGTGAGGTCTGTGTGCCCCTCCCAAATAATATAGGCCAGATGTGATATCTGTGTGCCCCTACCAGTAATATAAGCTGGATGTGGGATCTGTGTGTCCCTACCAGTAATGAAGGATGGATGAGAGATCAGTGTGCCCCTCCCAGTAATATAGGCTTATTGTTATATCTGTGTTCTCCTCCCAGTAATACAAGCTGAATGTGGGCTCTGTGTGTCCCTAACAGTAATAAAGGATGTATGTGAGATCTGTGTGCTCTTCTCAGTAATTTATGCTGAATGCGATATCTGTATGTCCCTCCCAGTAATACAAGTTGGATGTGAGCTCTGTGTGTCCCACCCACAAATAAAAGATGTATGTAAGATCTGTGTGCCCCTTCCAGTAATATAGACTGGATGTCAAGTCTCTGTGTACCCTAGTAATAAAAGCTAGGTGCCAGTCCTGTGTTTCCCTTCCAGTAATGTAGGCTGAATGTGAGGTGTCCCTTTGAAAAATATAAATATGTCATATATTTGAAATCATCTGCTCTCAGTGTGCTGGAAATGTTGAGCAGAGTGAAGTGTATTGGAGCTGGTAAGTGACCAGCCAAAATGTGAGCTGTAGTTGGGAGAGAAATAAACCAGAGTCTTTATCTGAATTGAGATTTCACGGGTCAGCTAGGAAAGCTGAGTAGTCTGTGTGTTGGAGCTCACGGTGAAGGTGATACTGACACTGGTAGGACCCTACTTCTTCTGTGTATAAAGTTTGCTCTGGGTAAAAGAAGAGTGTAATTTGTTCACATGAGATCACACTGGCATTTTTGTGCTCTGCTAAATGTACTGTTTATTTGCTGTGATACCCATGTGCTCAGAAGAGGCTGTTTTAGTTTTGAATCCCTTGGAGTTTTATGAAAGCGATAAAACTCCACTTGTTTAGACCAAACCACATTGCCTGTGTGAACGCCAACTAATGCCTACCTGAGAGCTTGAACCCTTACAATACATAACATGAGATTTTGAGATCTTACATTCTAAGTATTTATACATCAGAGGTGCAGAAACTCAAGAGAATAGAGAGAAAAAACATTTTGAAGGTAAGCCAGAATTGAGAATATTAAGAACAAATGCCTGCAAAAAAATGTGTTCAATTCAAACCCGGACCAAAACTCTATTGCTTGTCTGAAAGAACAAAAAAAAAATGAAAATCAACTACTTGATATTAATATATGGATTCTTAACACACGGCCAACATCACAGAACAATCTGTGAACACAAAACAAACTTGCAATTTGTTCTTTCTCTTGGTGAATGAAAGACAAGGATAATTTGAATAGAAGTGATGCGGAACGAGTGTTTGGGACCCATTATTGCCAGACACAATGTTTTTCCACAACCAACACATGCTTGAGGTTCATTAATAATTTACTACAACAGAGAATACCTAGCGATCGACAAGAGGAATCAAGTTGAAGAAAAATAACATGTTTTATTAAATATGGACTAGATAATATATTTATAAAGTGTTAACAAGATTGGTCCTGTTTTGTAATAAAACCTTCACAAAACATCTAAATAAGGGATGATACAGACTTGACTCCATAAGAATAATCTGAGAAAAGACAAATCAGGTTTATGTAAATTATCAACGTGGGCAGCCTCGCTGGGCGGGAAGAGGTTAAAAAATAACAAATTTACCCAACTGAACTTAATTGTCCCTGCCTGCGCAGTCCCCTTCTGCTTTCCAAAAGGTGAAGAGGAGACAGGTTTCAGAGCAGGTTTCTTTGGAAGTCAGCAGCAGACTATCGGGGAGCAGTAGGGGCGGATGAGGTACAAGGTTAAAGGGAACCTGTCACCCCAAAAATGGAAGATGAGCTAAGCCCACCGGCATCAGGGGCTTATCTACAGCATTCTGTAATGCTGTAGATAAGCCTCCGATGTATCCTGAAATCGGTCCGATCCGATTGGCGCCGCGGTCCGGGGCCTCCCATCTTCTTACGATGACGTCCTCTTCTTGTCTTCACGCTGCTGCTCTGGCGCAGGCGTACTTTGTCTGCCCTGTTGAGGGCAGAGCAAAGTACTGCAGTGCGCAGGCGCTGGGCCTCTCTGACCTTTCCCAGGACCAGCGCACTGCAGTACTTTGCTTTGCCCTCAACAGGGCAGACAAAGTACGCCTGCGCTGGAGCCGTAGCGTGAAGACAAGAAGAGGACGTCATCGTAAGAAGATGGGAGGCCCGGGACCTTGCCACCTACCTGTATCCATCTATCTAAAGGCAATGCTGCCAATCAAAGAAACTAGGGTGGAGATGGATGCATAAAAAGTAAGTGCAAGGTGTACTGAACTGTTCGATCGTATGATGGGTGCACTTGGGTGTGCTTGTGCTTGGTTTGACAAACTGCTTTCAAGCCACCTAATCTGATCCCCTGACAAAGTTGCCATTTGCCATTTTTCCATTGTTTAATGATGAACTTTAGAATTAAAGGCAAGGGTTATGGCCATTATTCTATTATAGTTAAAGATGAACCTTATAAGGCAAAGGCAAAGGCTATGGTCATTTTTCTTATAAATAAATATGAACTTTGGAATTAAAGGCAAAGGTTATGGGGCGATCGACGCCAACATGATTCAACTTTAATTAAAATCTCCATTTCTGGAAGAGAAATATTGCTGCTTTAAGACAGACACACGGTAACCTAGTGAAATGGCCCACACAGAAATTAGAGAAGGTGAGTGATATATGAGCCGTCCTGTGCTCTGGGAAAGGAGTGAATTAAAGCAGGCATTGAGGAGGAGGAGGAGGAGAAGGATAAGAGGGAAAGGGGAAGCAGGGGGGGTTGGTATCTGGAGAGGACACTTGTTTGGCAAGATCAATGGAAAATAAAAAGTGCACAGAATAAAAAAAATCATTTTAAGTCAGTGAGGAACGGCCAACAAAAACTAATTTGTATTACTGAGATGAGTGAGAGAGCACAAGACAGACAGCAAAAGGGGAAAGGAACAGCGGCAATGGTCTAGAACAGGAAGGACTGCGACACTTAAACTAACACGACATTTTTTTTCCATTCATGTGCATCTAGGTTCATTGAAATGCAATTTTTATTCCTATAAATCTAAGCTTGTAAATTACATAAGGCAAGAATGAACCACCCAAGGGCCCGAGGTCAGCGCCACTGTACAACGAAAATAGCTTTTTAGAGAATTTACCAGGCTATTAATATTGCAAAATCACAATTGTGGATGAGTAACCTCATTTTCCACTGTATGAAATGAGACAAAAATATCACGGACTGTTCACTTTTGTGACTGATTTGGACATCTAGCCATTAAGACAATAAAATCTTCATCGTAACTTGCCTTGTAAAACTGTGTTGCAAGCAAAACTAGTAATGTGGAATTATATTTAAAACAGGGTTTTCCAGTTTATAAAACTTAATTTCATAACTCCCATTAGGGCATTCTGTCCATGATACTGATCTCTTTCTCTTGTCACCTTCCACAACAGCATCATCGGAGGATGTCTCCCCACCCTAATGGGGGACAGAAAACAGAAGAGGTTAAATACCCTCCCCTTCCTGCAACCACCAGTGTTTTTCCTGTCCCCTATGGGGCATGAAGAGGTCTTCGATGGTGCTGCTGTGGTCGGCGATCTGGAGCACCCCACGTTACCCTTCAATGCCGGGCAGCTGAGGTCCGGGGCTCCGCTCTCACCCGGTGGCTGCTCCCTTCTCCACGTGTGTGTGTGACTCGGGATCTTCCCTCCCCTCCTGCACACCCTCAAGGGGTTAAGCGGGGCTGTGATGTGCGGCCGGGGTCCTCCTGTAGCTCAGCGGTGTCCTCCTCCTCCGTGCTGCTGGTTTCGTGGAGCGCGCACGCCGGAAGTGACGTTGGTCCGAACTTCCGGTTTACTTCTGGTGCGTTCCACGCTGGAACTAACTCTCATGCCAGCAGATGCGGGGCCTTTGGAATCAGCAGCCTTGTGGGGCATGCTCTTTGCGTGACCCTCATTGGACATGGGGGGAGTAGCACAGAACGATGCTGGGGCCTCAGTTTTCTTTAATATCTTGGTCGAGGATGCCGCCAGGTAAGACTCTATGTTCCCCTGTGACTGTGGACCCACTGACATGGATGGTGACAAATCCTCCCTATCTGCATCTGCAGAACCCAGCGTTCCCCATCCTACTGTAAGAAGTGGGTGATGGTCCCTGCTATCCAGGTACTTGTAACAAAGTTACTTAGTATACCTTCTCTGTCATAGGGAGAAAAGGTCCCTGCCCTGAAGAAAGATAAAACAAGCCGAAAGTGTGGTATTTTTGCCTCCAGGCTCCCTTCCACACATAAGAAAAAACTTTGCCAGCCGTGCATGTGGAGCGGCCCCCAGACGCAGGACGGAGGGGTACTCGGTACCGGGTCTATAGGTTCTGAGGATGTCACGGTGGCCTGACCTGGTCCGTGGTCCTGCTAAGGGGCGCCCAATAAAAGGTGTAGGTGGTGGTGTAGGTCGCGGCAAATAACGAGGACATAGGGTTGCAGTCTCTTTACCTCTTTACTGAAGGCTTCAGGGTCCGCAATCCAGAGCACTGCTAACAGGGCTGGCTGAGACTGGCCGGTCCGAAGTCACATCCAGAGATCCCTTAGCAGGTGGAAATCAGTGCCTACCTTCTAGCGCCTGTGTGTTGTAGTACCTCCCTGCTCCCCACAGTCACACGATGGGCCTGGGCAGCCTGGTGGTCCGTAGCGAAGGCTTCTGTCATCTTTCCCGCGACGGGTACAGTCTCCTGAGTCTCAGTCGCGACCTGGAGGGTTGCGCACCGCTGGACGCCCCGGGCCGTCCAACGGGTCCCTCTTTGCCACCGGGTGTAGGTCACAGCCTCCCCGGGTTCCAGGTCGCGATCCACATCGATCTCTCAATAGCAAGGCTCCACCTCGCTCCGGGTGACATGGACCTTTAGTGGCTCCCCAATCTCTTGAATGACTCCCCTTCCTTCCTGGGAGTTAAAGAGTACCACCACACCCCACTTCGATGGGGGGACCTGCACATCACCCTTTAAATCGATCACAGCTACAGGCCGGGCCTGTTTCCTCCTCGCCGCCACCAGTCGTCGTCGGTGTTCCGTCACCGGCAGGATCCTCAGGTCCGGCTCCCGCAGCTCACGATCCGATGGCAAGGTTCGTGGGCCTTCCGCGGTCGGAGCAGGTAGAGTGGGGGACACGGGGGACAGGCGGATCTCCGCCGGATGGCCCAACCGGGAACTCACACGAGCGTGGGCTTCTCGGCAGCGTACCAGCTGCCGGGCTTCGGCTGCGGCTACCCAGTCGTCGGGCGACTGTCTGCTGGGCCTCCCCATAGGCAGCTCCGCGATGGCCAGTCCCTGCAGCAATGGTGGATCCGGGACTGCTGCGGGTGAGGCAGCCCCGCGCCAGGCCGGGACGTCCCCATGCGGTGTCCTGGAAGTCGCCATCTTTGTCCCCTCCTCTTCTCCCCGTGCTCTTTTTCGGGGGCAGCCCCGTCTCCATGGTCTCCACCCTCCATAGAGAATGAGGAGGCGGACTTCAGCTGCTGACGGACACGTGCTCAGGATACAGTAATACTTAGACTGGGCGGCCATCGTTCTTCGCGCTCTTCAGCTTGTTCATGCCCACAAGTCCACGCCCTTCTTCTCCTGTGCTCCTCTTGGCGCTGTAATGGCGGCGGTTCTGGCGGGAACTTTTGGCGGCAAGTGGCAATACACAGTCTTTGAAATAAGTCACAGTTCAAGCACAATTCAGACACAGTTCCAAGGCACACATGACCTGATTCTTCAGGCTTAAGTAGATCCTGTTCGTGACGCCAAATTGGAGCAGCCCACAGACGCAGGACGGCGGGGTACTCGGTACCGGGTCTATGGGTTCTGAGGATGTCACGGTAGCCTGACCCGGTCCATGGTCCTGCTAAGGGGCGCCCAATAAAAGATGTAGGTGGTGGTGTAGGTCGCGGCAAATAACGAGGACACAGGGTTGCAGTCTCTTTACCTCTTTACTGAAGGCTTCAGGGTCCGCAATCCAGAGCACTGCTAACAGGGCTGGCTGAGACCGGCCGGTCCGAAGGCACATCCAGAGATCCCTTAGCAGGTGGAAATCAGTGCCTACCTTCTAGCGCCTGTGTGTTGTAGTACCTCCCTGCTGAGCACCACGGGATAGTCCTCACAACTATTGTGTCTGTTTCTGATGTTCTTCCTCACAACTATCGTTTCTCTTCTGATGTTCTTCTCCGTCCCCCAGATGATATGGCTAGGATGCACCCGTATGACGGGTAGGCCTGGAGTTCTTCCGGGACCCTAGAGTCGCCCCTCTCCCACAATTGCCTCCTATGTCTGCTTAGGTGATTTAGGTGAGGCAGCCAACCTAAAGTCAACTGCCCAGCCGCTGTTTGAAGTAATGCTTGGAGCCCAATACTTCCTCGGCATTTCGGACACCGGCTACGTGCCTCAGTAGGATGTTGCCGATCTCAGGGCACGACTCCTACTGGTTCTATTCTTCTTTGTGCTGTGATCTCGTTTCTCACTTCTCCACAATAAACCTCGCTTCTTATTCTTTCTTAAGATACCGCTGCAATGAAGTGCAGGCGCGGTTCCGTAACGATCTGTCCTTTTCGCTAGGCCTCTGTCAGGATCCCACCCCTGACAGGAACCCCCCTGAATCCTCCCAAGCAACCCCTTCTCTCACTAGGTGTTGCCTGGGCAAAACCCAGTCAGCTTCTCTCTAACTTCCTATCCAACCCCCAGTTTTACCAGATTGTGAGAAGTGGCCTAATCATAGAACCCTTTTCTCCCCCTGGTGGCCAGAGTGTGAAGTGTAATGTGTGACTGTGATACCTGGTCAGGTGAACTCCTTAAGTGCCATCAGACGTACCATCACTCCCCTTAGCGGCGGAGCAATAGTACTGCAACGACCAGGACTCTGGGGCGCTGCACATGGATGAGGTGTAACGTACAGAGCAGCCCTCCCTCCTGGATAGCATCAAGATCCTCATAAAACAGGAGGTCCAAATCCTCCATGGCTATCTTCTCCCAGGCCCCAGTACCACAGCCCCCTCGTCCTAAAAAACGGAAGGTGGCTCCTGTAGAATCCGAATAAGACTCGGGTGAAATCCATACCTCTGGTTCGGAAGATTTCTGGGAGAATGAGGGTTCCACTTCCACCTCTAAATCAGATAGTAAGAAATATTACTTTTTTTCCGAAGATATGGAAGAACTGATTGCTATGGTGAAGGGGCACCATGGGGGTTGAGGAAGAGGAAGTAAAACATTCTATACTAGATGAGATGTTTAGGGGGCTGAAACCCAGGGATCAGAAAGGGTTCCCTATGTATGAGAACATACAGAACCTTATCCTTCAGGAGTGGGGTCTCCCTGAGAAAGGTCTTAGTGTGCCCTCGGAGCTAAAAAAAAACGGTTTCCCCTGGATGGAGATGGTTCCTTATGGGAAATCTCTAAGGTAGATGTGCAGGTGTCTAGGGTAGCCAAAAAGACGGCTCTTCCTTTTGAGGATTCTTCCCAGCTCAAAGATCCTATGGCCCGAAAAATCGAGAGCTTGTTAAGAAAATCCTGGGACACCTCCACTAAACTGCTTAAAACAAACTTGGCCTCGACGTGCGTTGCCAGATCTCTATTCCTCTGGCTACAGACGTTGGAAAGTCACCTTACTCAAGGTACTTCTAGAGAGGAGATACTGGACTCCCTTCCCCTCCTACAGAAGGTGACGGGGTTCCTGGCCGATGCTTCGGCTGAATCCATCCGTGTGGCGGCAAGATCAATTCATCCAGGAGAGCACTATGACTGAAGTCTTGGGGGGGCAACTTTACTTCCAAATCTAAACTGTGCGCTATTCCCTTTCAAGGCCATTATGTGTTCAGCCCAGCCCTGGATGAGATCCTAGACAAGGCTACGGACAAGAAGAAATCCCTTCCTGAGCAGAAAAGTTCTAGAAAGTGTTTTTTTCACCCCCCCTCCCCAAAACCAACCTTTACAGAAGGAGTTCAGGGGCAAGGGCAAGACAGGGCGATGAAGTTACCCCAAAGGTGGCAAGGACAAGAACATTCTGGTGGCCCACAAACCCCAGACAAACAAATGACTGCTCTCTGGTAGGGGGTTGACTCTCGCGCTTCCTCACCCAGTGGTAATCCATCTCCACAAACCAATGGGTTCTCCGTACCATACAAGACAGACTGAGGTTAGAATTTGAGAGTCCTTTCCCTCAATGTCTAAGGATTACCTCCTTGCAGTCCCCACATCGCTAAGAGTCCCTGCTGTCAGATCTACAGGATCTCCTTCAAATGGAGGTGATCTCTCAGTTTCCACGACAGGAGATAGGCAGAGGTCAATAATTCTCATCTGTTTGTCATAACGAAACCCTCAGGGAAACATCGGGTTATCATAATTCTGAAAGCCTTGAATCGAGTGGTCAGATACAGACAATTCAAAATGGAATCAATCAGGTCACAATCCTGCTCATTGGGGGAATTGGGTAATGGCTGCACTGGATCTGTGGAATGCATACTATCATGTGCCAATACATCCAGACCACAGAAAGTTCCTCAGATTTGCAGTTTCCCACGGTCATCGGGTCAGCCATTTCCAGTTCAACGTCCTACCCTTCGGCATCTCATCAGCACCACGGGTGTTTATCAAGATCATGGCCGAGGCAGTCATCTTCATCTGAAGTCAGGGAGTGTGCATTATCCCGTATCTGGACAACCTTCTTATAGTCGCTCCATCTATCTCTCGTCTGAACCTAGATGTGGCGAAGACTCTGAAAATCCTGAAATCCCTGGGCTGGATCCCGAATTTAGAAAAATTGGATCTTCATCCTTCCACAAGGATGAAGTGTCTAGGAATCCTTCTAGATTCAGAGAAGAGGACATCCTTCCTACCCAGGGATCATCAACTCAGCCTTCCACGACAGCACTAATTTTCCTCCCTATCTGATATTCATATTGGATGATTCCTGCACTTGAGTGGTAACTATACATGCTACTGTTGGATGCAGGAAGGGGAGGATATTTGACCTCTTTGGTTTCCTGTCCCCCATTAGGGTGGGGAGACATCCTCCAATGATGCTGTCGTGGAAGGTTCTTACAAACCGAATTACCGGTAAGACTAATTCTATTTTTATTCAGAAAAAAAGAATGGCCACAAGCAGGGTCTTCTCGCTTTGGAGGACCCGTCCTATTCTACGGTTCTTCTCACTTTGGAGGACCCGTCCTATTCTACGGTTCTTTTCACTTTGGAGGACCCATCCTATTCTAAAGTTCTTCTCATTTTGTAGGACCCATCCTATTTTAAGGTTCTTCTCACTTTGGAGAACCCATCCTATTCTACGGTTCTTTTCACTTTGGAGGACCCATCCTATTCTACTTTACACAGACAAGCTAGGTCATTTGAATGTGCATTGTGTAATGCTAGATTTCCCCTGCACAGGCACTGCAGATAAATTGAATACTTACTGTCAGGTCTCACCTGTCATGTGATGACCTGTGATGTCATAGCTGAGCCTACTCCCTTTCAAAATGAGGTTTGCACATGCTCATTAGATGCTTCAATACAAAAAGTAGGATAAAAGTCTGTTCATTGCTGCTAATGTACATGTGAATGTAATGAAACTACAAGACGTTAAAGTCTAAAAAAGCCAAGATTAAAAGATTTCTATTTGCTATTTTAATTACAGATCTGGAAAAAAATTGCCATTTTTTTAAATAAATTTAACACAAAAACATAATTTAAACTATAGTTTTGATGATAGTTGCCCTTCAAGAAAAAAAATGTTGTTGTAGCCTGGATTTTCAAAGTTTTTTTGGATTCATGATTTTGCCCCCTTAGTCCTCTGTAACCATTTAAAAAAAATCTAATAGATCTAATAAACTGCTAATATCTATTCTTTCTCATAGAGAAGGACTATGGTCTTCCAGCTTCCATCCAGCTGTAGAGAGACCCAATAGATGCCATCACTGTATAAACGTTTTACACTTTTCACGCTTCATTCAGATCTAAAGATCAAAAATAAAATCTTTATATAAGTGTATGTAGTGCAATGAAATAACTAAACATAGAAGATCTAAAGATCAAAATAAAATCTTTATGTAAGCGTATGTAGTGCAATGAAATAACTAAACATAGACTGAGGTCAGAGGTGATTCCCCATATGTACTGCAGCAGGCAGCAAACTTTTGCTGACCCTCATGAAAATAATTTACCTTGCCTTGCTCCTGCACTTAGACTGTCAGTGGGACCCACATTGTGCTTTAGACAGAGAATGTTATTCACTTAGCTCAATTTTAGCACTGAGTGCTGTATTGCTCCTCTCCTCCGATCAGTCCACCTCTTCTCAACTGGATGCTTACATCTCTTCTCCACCATCACCTGCCCAGCTCATTTAAGCCCAGCTTGGACACTGCCTGAGTATTCAGGTAGTTCGATAATGCTGCCACTACTCTGCTTCATTATTTCAAATGCCCATCAGTGTTCACAATGCCAGCTCTGCAGCATCTAGTCTCCGATACAACTCCACTGTTCCAGCTCTGCTATATCACGTCTTCAAGGCAATAGCTCTGCTCTGTTGCAGTGCTGCTAAATCAGACCAATATTACAGCTGCTATGCTACATCACGTTTCTATAATAACTTTGCTACATCTGCTCTCCAATACAGCTTTTGTGTCCCTGCTCTGCTACACCAGGTCACCATTACAACAACTTCATTGCTCCTGCTCTCCTACATCTTGCCTCCACTAATGCAGTTCTGCTATTTATGGACTTTGCTAAAGTAACTCTGCTGTTCCAGCACTGATAATTCTGGCCTCCACTAATGCAACTTTGCTGCTCCAGCTCTACTACATCTAGTGTCCATTAATAGAACTCTGCTGCTCCATCTCTGCTACATCTAGTCTCCAATAATGTGACTCTGCTGTTCTAGCACAACTACATCTGGTCTCCACTATTGCAACTTTGCTGTATCACCTCTGCTACATCTAGTCTCCACTAATGCAACTTTACTGTTCCAGCTCTGCTCTGTCTGGTTTCCACTAATGTAACTCTGAAGTTCCAGCACTGCTACATTTGGCCTCCACTAATGCAACTTTACTGTTCCAGCACTGCAACATTTGGTCTCCACTAATGCAACTCTGCTGTATATTGTATCCACTCTGCTGTTCCAGCTCTGTTGCATGTTATACACTAATGAAACTTTACTGTTCCAGCAGTGCAACATTTGGTCTCCACTTAATGCTGTATATTGTATCCACTCTGATGTTCCAGCACTGCTATATCTGGTATCCACTAGTTAAACTGTTGTTCCAGCTCTACTCTACTGCATCCGGTCTCCACTAAAGATAATCTGCTGTTCCAACTCTACTACATCTGGTTTCCACTAGTGCAGCTCCGCTGTTCATTGTCTACTATATCTGGTCTCCACTAATGTAACTCTGCTGTTCCAGCACTACTACATTTGGTGTCCACTAATACAACTCAATTTTTCCATCTCTGCTACATCTACTTTCCATTAATGCAACTCAGCTGTTCCAGCTCTACTGTATCTGGTCTCCACAATGGCGACTTAGTAACTCAGCTATGCTCCATCAGTTCAGTACCGTCTCATCCACCTGTTAATTCTGCTTCAGATCTTCTCACCCAGACCTGAAACTTCAAGGATCCACCTAACCAGGTGAGATGTAGCTGAGATGTTTCTCTGGACTGGAATGTCTTCATAGGGCATGGTGTACAATCTAACCTATCAACATATGACTCCTATAATTTTTTGATCTTGTGATCAAAACTATAAACCTTTGTGATTCGCCATTGCTGGTATTTGTCTGGCCCGGATCTTACCCGTTTCCTAAGAGTCCAGTATTAGTTAAGCGGTATCCCTTTCATGTTGATATTGACCTTACGTTTTGTATATCACAACACCTGTCCAGCGTCCAATGATTTTAGAAGAGATTACTATAGAGAGTGCTATACATTGACTGGGAAAGCTCAATGAGGGCAACAGATGCTTTCCGACCTGGCATTAAAAGCACCTTATTCTTTTTTTTTTTTTTAAAGTACATAGCAAATAACAAAAGACTTAAAGACACTTGCTGACATGGAACTGTGAAGATGAAATATCTTAACGTTACGTGGGCCAAGCCTTGAAATTATCCAAACCTTTTTGTAATAGCTATTTTGGCGCCTGTAACCATTCCATTTTTCAATCCATTTTTCCTTTTTTTTCTTTTTTTTTTTTTTTTTTGATCAAAGACAGTCTTTAGCTCAAATGACTTCTGGATGTGGAGTTTAGGCGTATATGATAGTTTTGTCAGTTTACAAAGGTTTAGAACGAGCTGTGTATACACATGATAAATTGTTTCCATAAGGAGAAGGTTTCAGGTTTTTCCTAATTGTGTTCTTTTTTTGTTATACTGACATTTCATGACACTGGAAAGACAAAGAATTCTCCCGACCTCAAGGATTCACCGGAAAAGTTGCCAGAGCTCTCTGGGGTCTCTGTATCTCTGTTCATCTCAGCGGAGAGTGACTATGACTGTCCTGTCTCTTCTGAGTGGAGGTCCTTTTAATAAGATTTTTACTCATGAGTTGTAAAAGTTGTTAATTCAATTTTTGGCTATAAAACTTTCCAGAACTATCGGGAATGAGCATTCGTAGTCATTGTATCAGTCTGACCAAGTTCAGATTTATTGTGATGTACCACAAAGTCATGATGTCATTTTCATCTTTCCCCCCAAAGAAACATTGAAGTTGAGTGTGAATCTTGTTAAAGGGCTTGTCTGGTACTTTAATATTGATGATCTATCCTTCCAATAGCTTATTAATAACAGATCCATGGTGCCGCAACACTTGGCACCCTCGCCGGTCAGCTGTTCCCATTGATGGCAGCTGACAGATGACGGCTATGTTAACTGCATAGTGGCCAGGGACATCTGCCCTTTATTACTATTAAAGGGAATCTGTCACCTACTTTTCGCATATAAGCTTGGGCCACCGCCATCAGGGTCTTATCTACAGCATTCTGTAATGCTGTAGATAAGCCCCCGATGTAACCTGAAAGATAAGAAAAACAAGTTATACTCACCTGGGGGGGCGGTCCTGTGCAGTCCGGTCCAATGGGCGTTGTGGTCCGAGCCCGGCGCCTCCCATCTTCATGCGATGACGTCCTCTTCCATGCTTTCTTGCGACAGGAAGCAAGGAAGAGGACGTCATCGCATGAAGATGGGAGGCGCTAGGCCTGGACCGCACTGGACCGCACCCCCCAGGTGAGTGTAATCTAACTTGTTTTGAATGCTGTAGATAAGCCCCTGATGGCGGTGGCAGCAGCTTATATACGAAAAAGTAGGTGACAGATTCCCTTTAACACCCTTCAGCTCAATCTCAAGCAATGGGGACTTGATGGATGAGCATTCTGTAGGAAGACAATCAATTTTGTGCAAGCCTAGATATGTCCACCATTTTCTTGATAGTATCAAGTTATTGGGGTGGCGGATCTTCCTCTTCGACTTGTTCCTTCTATTCTTCTGACCATGATGTCCTTTTCCAGTGATTGTTCTCTTTGATGTGTGTGTCCTATACAAATCAATACTGGTAGATCTACAGTTCCGTGCTGAGACCACTATGCAGTTGATGGAGTTTTGCTGTTCCACTCTAAACTAAACACATCTAGCTATCACCAGCATGAGTAACAGCTGTTCAGAAGGGTTGACGGATGTTGCACCCCACCAATCTGGTATTGTTGACTTATCCTAAGAATAGGCCATCAATATTAAAGTAGCGGACAACCCCTTTAATGTCACCAAGAATTGTAAGTGACTTTGTGGAGCACTAGTCCTATTGCTGGGAGAAGCACAAGTTGATCTGTTGGTTGACAAGCTGGGGTGACACATATCCTAAAGATTTGTCATCAATTTTAAAATTTAACATGCTATGATTCTGTCCTTTAGCATCCCGGTCATGGGACAACCCTCATTTATCTCAGAGAACTGAGAAATGGATCAAGATGGTAGGTGGAAGACATATTTCTTGTTATTAAGCTGTCCCAGCTCCAGCAGCGGGCTTTGCTTCCTTCCCTTAGATTTGGCTAAATTTGTGGATTACTGTGGTAACCCAGCAAGTATCTCTGATGTCTTCATCCAAGGCATTTTAAGGTCAACTCAGTTATCAATGCACTGCCTGAGTATTCAGGTAGTACTGCACTCTGTTATCATGTGCTTTCCAGGAGACAAGCTACACTTCCACTTGGCTCTTCTCCTGCTAAGTGTTATTTGCTCAGCTGTTTCTGACTGCTATCCTAAGTACTGACCACACCTTCAACTCTGCTCAACCAACGTATTTTATAACCAACTTGAACCTGCTAATTCTATATGCTACTGCACCCCTGTAACAAGGTACCAAATTGCCTATACAATTCTGCTGTTCCTGTGCTATATGCAGATTTGGCTCCGCTACATCATTGTCTGTGTTGTTTATGTAGCGCCCCCACTGCCGCAGGGCCGAGGAGTACCCGGTACCGGGCCTCTGAGTCTCTGCTCTGGGGTTGTCACGGTGGCTAGGCCCGGTCCGTGACCCTGCTGAGGGGCGTACAGTGAATGGTGGATGTGGATAGTGGTGGTGGTGCGGTGCAGTAAATAACGAGGACACCAGGTTGCAGTCTCTTTACCTCTTTACTGAAGATCTCTGAGTCCTCAGTCCGGAATACGGTTCACCAGGCTGCGCAAGTCCGGCCGGTCCAATGGCACCTCCAGAGTTCTCTTTGCAGGTGGAAATCTGTGCCTTCCTGCTAGCGCTATGTGTTGTGGTCCTCCCCTGCTGTGCTTACGGAAAGTCCCCACACCTGTTGTGTCTGTTTCTCGTGTTCCCTCACAACAACTCGATTAGATGATGTTCTGCTAATCCTCCGTCCCTCCCGGTGTTATGGTTGGGACGCACCCGTATGACGGGTAGGCTCGGAGCTCTTCCGGGACCCTAGAGTCGCCCCTCTCCACAGGTTGCCCCCTATGTCTGCATAGGTGATTTAGGTGAGACAGCCCGCCTGTGACTGACTGTCCTGCCGTTGGTTTGAAGTATTGCTTGAAGCTAAATATATGAATACTTCCTCGGCGTTCCGGCCGCCGGTTGTGCGCCTCAATAGGATGTTGCCTCGGTCTTACAGCACGACTCCTACTGGTATTCTCCTTCTTGCTTTGATCTCGTTTCTCACTCAGCACAATATATCTCGCTTCTGATCCTTTCTTAGGGCACCGCCGCTATGCTGAGCAGGCACGGTCCCGTGACGTTCCTTCTTGTAGCCAGGCCTCTGTCAGGGTCCCAAACCTGACAGGGACCCTACCGAATCTTCCCCCACAACACCCTCTGCCACCAGGTGTTGTCTGGTCCAACCCAGTCAACGTTCTCTCTAACTTCCTGCCTGACCCCCAGTTTACCCACACTGTGAGGAGTGGCCTAATAAATAGCACCCTTAGCTCCCCCTGGAGGCCCGACTGTGAAATGTATTGGTGTATGTGATACCTGGTCAGATGAACTCCTTCAGTGCCATCAGAGGTACCATAGCCCCCCTTAGCGGCGGAGCCACAGTATTGCAACGACCAGGACTCTGGGGTGCTGCACTCCCCCCCAGTTAAATCCAGTACTCCTGGACTGGGAAGAAAACAACAATACAGGTTAGCAAAAAGACATACAATTTTTGTATGTGCAATAACAATGAGCATATTTAAACAGGACTTCCCTTTATGGGAGGTGAGGACACTTGAACGTTACAAAACATGGTTAAATATTATAGCAACATGCTATAGATAACTTTCTTTTACCCAACCGGGTACTCTACTTAGTGCAAAATTGTTGAACAATAATTTAACATTGCCTTTAAGGATGTACACTCTGAATCCACTAAAGACCTTCTTGTAACACATTATAAGGCAATTAACTTCATACTCCTTCTTTAAGTCTGCAGGACCGCCTGTCCTAGATGCTCCAGACCTACTGCCTCTCCTTTCTTTACAGGACCGCCCCTTTCAGCCCGGGCCTACTGCCCCTCCACTACTATACACAGTATAGAACATAACATTTTTCTTTCAGTTTGGGATTACTGAGCCATCTCTATATGGCTCCTAAGAGGACTCACCACTAACCCCTACGGGTTCACTTCCTGTCCTCATCCTTCTATTAACATTATTGAACATTTCTTACAATTAACTAGTTAGTTACATTTAACTCTTACATATCAGCATTATTACTTTCTCTTTTTAAGACATTATTGCCACCCAACTGTCTTAAGGCAATACGGTTCATCAGCGCAATACGTGAACATCCCCTTTAAGAGGGGATCAAGTCTCTATGAGGTAGTGCAACTTCTCATGTTGCAAGTCTGTTTGCAGTAAGGACTCCGGTGCTGTTTCCAGGAACAGTTTCTTCGCAAAGAGTCCTTCTTTTAAGTAAAACCAGTAAAGAGCACCTTTAAGAAGGTGCAACTATGTACAAGAAGTTTGTATCATGCATTGTTCATGATTCGGCAGTTTCTTAGTAACAGAACAAAAGGTAGAAAAACAACCAAAAAGCAATAGGGATCCCGGGTCAACCAAAGGATCCCTTTAAGAGTTAACCCTGGACGGGTTTTAGCAGCAACATTGCAAAACAAACAGTTTGAAGAACTATTTACAGGTTATGCAGAGTTTTAAGATCTTACTCTTGTGGTGCAGAAGGTGGTTTCCTTCCGGGCCTCACCAGACCAACGGGTCGCGCTGCCGATCCAAGGAGCGGTTCCTGCCCCAGCAATGACAGGATCCCTCGCCGTGATGCTCTTCTCACTGATGGACCGGCACGCCCCCAAGGTACGTGGTGGGTCCGGGTTCCCCGCTGCTCCGCAGGGACAGGTTCCATTGCCTTTTCAGCAGGAGGTTCGTCTTCTGATGTTCCGGCAGCGGCCTGGAGTGCGACGCACCGCTGGACGCCCCGAGCTATCCAGCCAGCTTCACCTGTTTCCCTCCTCCACCTGGTGTAGGTTACAGCGTCACCTGGCTCCAGGTCGCGAGCGAACCTTCCTCCGCAGGGCTCTACTTCCTCCCGGTCTACACGGACCTGTAGCGGCTCCCCAATCTCCTGTATAACTCCCCTTCCGTGTCGGGAGTTAAAGGACACCACTACACCCCAGTGTGACGGCGGGGTTTCTTCCACGCTGGTCAGGTCAATCTGGGCTGCAGGCTGGGGCCGGCTCCGCCACGCCGTCATCAAGCGCCACAGGTGTTCGGCCTCCGGGAGGATTCTCATGCCCTGTGTCTGCAGCGTACCTTCAGCCGCGGTCGGGTTGGGAGGAGCAGGGGACACCGGAGACAGGCGGACCTCCGTGGGCTGGCCCAGCCAAGCGAGCACGCGGGCATCAGCCTCCAAGCGGCGTGCTATCTGTCGGGCCTCGGCTGCGGCCACACACTCCTCGGACATCTGCCAGTTAGGTCGACCCATCGGTGGTTCCGTGAGAGCCAGTCCCCGCAACGATGGCGTCTCCGAGGCTGTGTCCAGTGATGCGGCTCCATGCCGAGTCAGGTCATCCCCACGCGGTGCTCCCGGCGTTGCCATCTTTATCTCCTCCCCAGCGTCTTCTTCCCGCGGTCTCTTTCGTGGGCGGCCCCGTCTCCATGGTCTCCACCCTCCAAACAGGATCAGGAGGCGGACCTCGGCTGTTGACGGACACGTCCTCACAGTACAGAAATATTTAGACTGGGCGGCCATTGTCCTTCGCGCTCTTCAGCTTGTCTACGCCCAGTCCACGCCCCCCTTCTTCTCCTGCGCTCTCCTCAGCACTGTAATGGCGGCGGATTTTGGCGGCAAGTGGCACAGCACAGTCTTTGCAATAAAGTACAGTCCAAGCACAATAAATCACAGTTCCAAGGCACACATGACCTGATTCTTCAGGCTTAAGTAGATCCTGTTCGTGATGCCAGGTTGTAGCGCCCCCACTGCCGCAGGGCCGAGGAGTACCCGGTACCGGGCCTCTGAGTCTCTGCTCTGGGGTTGTCACGGTGGCTAGGCCCGGTCCGTGACCCTGCTGAGGGGCGTACAGTGAATGGTGGATGTGGATAGTGGTGGTGGTGCGGTGCAGTAAATAACAAGGACACCAGGTTGCAGTCTCTTTACCTCTTTACTGAAGATCTCTGAGTCCTCAGTCCGGAATACGGTTAACCAGGCTGCGCAAGTCCGGCCGGTCCAATGGCACCTCCAGAGTTCTCTTTGCAGGTGGAAATCTGTGCCTTCCTGCTAGCGCTATGTGTTGTGGTCCTCCCCTGCTGTGCTTATGGAAAGTCCCCACAACTGTTGTGTCTGTTTCTCGTGTTCCCTCACAACAACTCGATTAGATGATGTTCTGCTAATCCTCCGTCCCTCCCGGTGTTATGGTTGGGACGCACCCGTATGACGGGTAGGCTCGGAGCTCTTCCGGGACCCTAGAGTCGCCCCTCTCCACAGGTTGCCCCCTATGTCTGCATAGGTGATTTAGGTGAGACAGCCCGCCTGTGACTGACTGTCCTGCCGTTGGTTTGAAGTATTGCTTGAAGTTAAATATATGAATACTTCCTCGGTGTTCCGGCCGCCGGTTGTGCGCCTCAATAGGATGTTGCCTCGGTCTTACAGCACGACTCCTACTGGTATTCTCCTTCTTGCTTTGATCTCGTTTCTCACTCAGCACAATATATCTCGCTTCTGATCCTTTCTTAGGGCACCGCCGCTATGCTGAGCAGGCACGGTCCCGTGACGTTCCTTCTTGTAGCCAGGCCTCTGTCAGGGTCCCAAACCTGACAGGGACCCTACCGAATCTTCCCCCACAACACCCTCTGCCACCAGGTGTTGTCTGGTCCAACCCAGTCAGCGTTCTCTCTAACTTCCTGCCTGACCCCCAGTTTTACCAGTATGTGAGGAGTGGCCTAATGAATAGTACCCTTAGCTCCCCCTGGAGGCCCGACTGTGAAATGTATTGGTGTATGTGATACCTGGTCAGATGAACTCCTTCAGTGCCATCAGACGTACCATAGCCCCCCTTAGCGGCGGAGCCACAGTACTGCAACGACCAGGACTCTGGGGCGCTGCAGTTTACCCTGACTTACAGCTTAGAAAATCTACCTCACGAGGTGGTACATAACACCTACAGTATAAACATACATCATACTCAAGCACCTTTACTTTTTGATCGTTGTTGGTCCAATCCCTAAACTGAAGTTCTGAAATGCTAAGTTAGAATGGAATATTGATCGCACATGCCCTACACTGATACATTCACTCTCTATGGAAGTTCCAGCAAAAGTCAAGAGATGTATTTGGCTATTTCGTAGACTTCTTCTCAGGATTGGTGGAGGGCCTAGTGGTTGGACTCTCACCAATCAGAAAGTTATCAACTATCAGTAAAGAGTTATTCTTAACATTCAAATTTATCATCTAACCAGATTTTACATGATCAGTGTGGAGTGGACCTTGTAAGATCCATATTTCTACCTGTCCTTTCTATTTCCACTTTGGTTGCGTGTGATGTAGGATAACTATATGATAGCCCTGTTCAAATTCACTGGGAATTGTGGTACCATCCAGGCAGTAAGCTTAGGGGTTACTTTCTGTCTTTGGTTTAGTATTAACTCCCTGCTTTCATCTCTGGATGGGACTGCTTACTATATGAACATCTAAATCCTACTGTCAGTTATAAGTACTGCTTAACCTGGTCCACACCCCTATCCTCTGCTCCTGTTTCAGACCTCAGCCAATTTTCTTACTATAAATCTGTCTGAGATTTTTACCCCTTATCTCCGGGTTCTGACATGGCTTTCTTAAGGTACCTTCACACTGAACAACTTAACAACGATAACGATAGCGATCCGTGACGTTGCAGCATCCTGGATAGCGATATCGTTGTGTTTGACACGCAGCAGTGATCAGGATCCTGCTGTGACATCGTTGGTCGGAGCTAGAAGGCCAGCACCTTATTTCGTCGCTGGATCACCCGCTGACATCGCTGGATCGGTGTGTGTGACACCGATCCAGCGATGTCTTCACTGGTAACCAGGGTAAACATCGGGTTACTAAGTGCAGGGCCGTGCTTAGTAACCCGATGTTTACCCTGGTTACCATTGTTAAGTAAAAAAAAAACACTACATACTTACATTCCTGTCGCGTCCCCCGGTGTCCGCTTCCCTGCGTCCCCCAGTGTCAGCGCCGGCCGGCCGTAAAGCAGAGCACAGCGGTGACGTCACCGTGCAGGGAAGCTGAAGGCGAGTGACGCGACAGGAATGTAAGTATGTAGTGGTTTTTTTTAACTTTTACAATGGTAACCAGGGTAAACATCGGGTTACTAAGCGCGGCCCTGCGCTTAGTAACCCGATGTTTACCCTGGTTACCCGGGGACTTCGGGATCGTTGGTCGCTGGAGAGCTGTCTGTGTGACAGCTCTCCAGCGACCAAACAGCGACGCTGCAGCGATCGGCATCGTTGTCTAGATCGCTGCAGCGTCGCTTAATGTGACGGTACCTTTACATTTTCTGCCTGTCTGCTGCAACAGCCAGCAGCTACTCCACCAGCCAGCAGCTACTCCACCAGCCAGCAGCTACTCCATAGACTCAACCCAGGGTTCCGGACTCAGTTAAAAACTCTGTACAGGTATCAAAGAGAGAAGGAAGGCTTGCGTTCCCCTGGGACCTGACACAAGGAGTAGCTACGGCAAAGCCTATCCATGGAAGCCTTATTTATAGAAGCTAAGCTGCTACAGAGAAACTTGATAGACATACACTGATTTCGAGAACAGGGATCTGATAAAGCCAAGTACAGCATTTACCTTTCTACATCACACCCATAGACAATTAATGGAGCAGTGGTGCTTATGCATTATTTGAATGCTGAGGGTCCCATCACTAAAAATCCAACCAATCAGTAAGTTGTAACCAATCCAGTAAATGGGGAATAATTTCTAATGTTAGATTTAACCCATTAATGATTGTTGAACACGTAAGTATAGTAACAACAGTAACATCTATAAGAGTGAATTGTGTGGAGTTGTACAACTGATAACAGATAAATGAGCTATTGCATAAATTAATAAAAAGTCATAAAGAACATGGGTTTCCTAGTTTGCTCTGAAGCCGATTTTTTTCTTTTTTTTTTTCAGCTTTTTCTACAAAATCTTCATCTTGGGACCAGATGAACGCCACAGTTTTGCCAGTAGTCTGACCTTTTAGAACAGGAATTTTATGTGTTCTTTTTGATATTTGTAAGTTAATTTATTTGATTTAATTTCACAGAAACCTGGCAAGTAAAATAAAACTCGTACGTTGGGATTAAATAATGCGATCTCTGATCCCGTTCAGCGGGATCCTGAAGCAAAGAATTTAAAAGAGATGTCATTAATCTGAAAACGATTTGTTGTTCTTGAAAAACATTTTATTAAACTAGGTCCATTTATAAATGGGCAGCTGAATCATGTTCCTTATTAATTGTTCTGCTTTGTCTATGACTATGATGTTATTCATTGTATAACTGGGGGACAAAAACTAAGAAAACATATAAAGTCCTATGGTGAGGTATATTATTTTATAGACAAGTACAGTACATTTTATTCAGCCATGTAAAAATATTTTGCCTCACAAAATGTATCCTCTGCGATCACCTGCTGTAATGTCAGTATTGTCTTTTGCTTCCTCCCTTGCCCAGGAGCTGTGGTATGTTCTGTACACGGTCAGACACAGACAATTTTTAAAATGAACTTTTGTTGTTGGGAAAACCCCTTTAAAAAGCAAATATCAATGCCAACATGGCTCCTCCTATGAAGTATGCCAATGGCAATGAAAGGAAAGCAGCAAAGGCACAACGTCGAAGACAACAAAGGACAAATGAGACTCTTGAAGAGCAACAGCATCGCTGGGACAAAAACAATGCATATAAGCATAGGCATCAAGCACATGAGTCCCCTGATGCAAAAGTCATTAGATTATCACAGGATGCCATTAGGCAACAACAGCGAAACATGCCTGACCCCATCGTGACATTACCGCCCTCCCGATGCAATAGCATTGGGCCTCCATCTAGTTTATATCATATTTTCCTACAAGAACCCCCTAGTGGAATAACATGACCGCTCTATTTCCGAGCATACTTTCACCATCCTAGACATCAAACACAACTTTGATGTATCCATAATTAGGGTTGATATTACATTTCATGTAGTTTCTCAAGGCCAAAAATTCTGGCACTTCGAACCACGGAAGCGATTATGCTCCCTATTTGTAAATATATCTGTGGGTTGTGTTGACAGCAGATTATTATCAATTTGTCTTGGAAGTATTGCATTCTCATTTGCGCCATGTGATGTCTCTGGTATGAAATGGAGATATCCAGTCTACTCATAGCCAATTTTCTTCCCCTTAATATTCATTAGTACCTCTTTGCTAACGCGAAAACATGCAGAGAGCAATTAGTCTCCCTGTAAACTGGCTGACTCCTTGCTAGTTTAATTGACTCAGAGAGTATATTATAGTAGGCTTGCATGGGGAAAGAAAGATCTTTATACAGTAGGTTCCCACTATCCTTAAGAAGGAAAGATGCGAATACCATGTTTATGTCTGACTCTTCATCCTTCATGGTTCTGATAGTAGTCGCCTTGGCTGCCATTATGGTATGTCCATTTATTGGGTAAAATTGAAATACCTAATATAGAAGATGAAATTAGTACCTTGGTGAAAAGCTTTAATCTAAAAATGACCTCTGTTTTGCTTTGGATATAGTTCATACTTGTTCAGCAGTGGACACTATGGAGGTAATTTTTTATTGCTTCTGCAAAATATAGCAGCTGTAACAAAATGGAATGGTGAGACTTTGCTTCCTAAGAATCAAGCAAGGGAACAACAGATTAGCAAATATCTCAACTTTAGTTCTAAAATTTTCAGTTTTTTTATTTAGCTGCACTTTATACAGCTATTAAAGAACTGACGCGCTTGCAAGTGGCTTGAAATTCATTTAAATGCTGTTCTTCTGAGAACAGCTAGTTGAGAACATTTTCACTTTCTTTTTTTTTTCCAGCGTCCCCTTGGGACAATTATTTCTAATGTGAAAAGATTTGTTACAGAATATCGTGCCATCTATATTCTGATACCATGTTCTATGCCGGATGGCAGCTTGTCTAAAAATAGGGGTTATTAGAATTTTCTGAATTTTTTTCTTTTTGCTTTTTAGTAGATACATTTCGAGAGAACATAGAGTACTCTCGTTTCTTGGGAATACTATTAGGATCCAATGTGCGGATTTCTTCAGGGGTACAGTAAGTTTATATGTTTAACAAGTCACTAAAATAATGGAAATTTTCATAGTAACTTGGTACATTGAGTCCCCTCTTATACAGCACTATGGCCGCCGTCCTTGAAAACACTACATATTACACTGTGTACAAATGCTCATACCATTTGAGGGCTGGCATTTTATTGTCAGTGTAGTTGTATGAGGTCCCATTTTTTACTGGGCAAGTTTTACTTTAAGTATGTGCAATTTTTTTTAATACATAACCATTAGCATTTACTTTGGTAGAAATGCAGACAATTTTTGTGCAGTTTTTTCTCCATTCATTTATTAGCAATAAATGGTCCTGACATCACCCATGCACTATTCCATAATACCAGTGACTGACTGCCCACTGCCTATAGCATCAGGTACTCTATCTGAATATAAATCTGAACTTTTTGTGTTTCCTCCCTCTGCTAGCTTAACTTCCTAAACCTGATATTTCATTTCCATGTGTGGTGCTACCATAACTCCCAGGCAGGACACCAGCTGACTCAGATCTTTCCTTCTCACCCTATATGCAATCACTCACAAGCTCATATCACTTACATCTCAAAAACATCTCAGAATCCAAATTTTCTTACCTTTAATATTGCAAAAATCCTTACTGCCACTCTAATTCATTTTCAGCTTGATTAGTGCAACTTACTACTAATCCAACATAACTCATCACAACCACAAAGGTCTCCACACTGCTGCATGTGGCCCTTCACCTCCTTCCTCATTTCTATCTACCACCTTACCTATCCTTTCTACAATGCTGCACCACCCCACAACTTCTCCCTCATTTCTACCACCCTATTCGTAATCTACATCTTGTCCCTCATCTCGATATACCACCTTACCTGTCCTCTCCACAGTGCTGTACCTCTCTACATCTCCTTCCTCATCTCTGCCTACCACCTTACCGGTGTTGTTCACAGTGCTGCACTGTCCTACATCTCCTCTGTCTCTCTGTCCACCACCATACCCGTGATGTCCACAGTGCTGCCCCACCCTATATCTCCTTATCATCTATATTTACCATCCTACCCATGATCTCCACAGTGCTGCACCTCCCTACATCTTCTCATCCATATCTACCAACCTAGCCATGATCTCCACAGTGCTAAAGCTCCCTACATTTCCTCCCTCATCTCTATCTACCAGCCTGTCTGTGATTTTCACAGTGCTGCACTGCCCTACATCTCCTCCAACATCTCTATCTACCACCTTCCCCTTAATCTCCAGATTGCTGCACCTCACTACATCTTGCCCCTCGTCTCTTTCTACCACATTACCAGTGCTCTCCACAGTGCTGCACTGCTCTACATCTCTCCCATCTCTATCTTCCATCAGTTCCATAATTTCCAGAGTGCTGCACCTCCCTACATGTCCTCCATCATCTCTGCCTACCACCCTACTTGTGATACCCTCAGTGCTGCACCTCCTTACAACCCACCCTCATTTCTATCTACCACCATACCCGTGATCTCCACAGTGCTGCACCTCCCTACATCTCCAGCTTCAACTCTACCTACCACCCTACTTGTGATCTCCACATCACTGCACCACCTAACATCTCTTCCTTCATCTCTATCTACCAACCGACATGTGGTCTCCATATTACTAATGATTGAAGACTAACATTCTCAATAATTTTAACCTCTTAGTCTTGTCTCAAAGACTTTTTTTGTGCTGAACCAGTTCTCTGGGATGCATAACATCAGCATAGTCATAAAACTTGAAAAATGTATTAGGAAGATTTCTCACTCTTCCTCAATACTATTCATAGGCTATTGCTTTTGTTTATTAATTAACTTCTTTCACTTTTTAATTTCAGGTGGAGGTTTTCCCCTCTGCAAGTCAAAAATCGTCTTTATATTTGTCTTTAACCTTTTTCATGACATTCTAGCTTAAAACATTGCACAGAAACTAAAATGATGTAGAAATTGCTCAAAAGAAATCCTGGTGTAGGGAGAGCACATGTGCATTCAAAATTTTTTAATTTTTCGAAAAGTTGCAAATGATGGATCGGGCAGCAACATCTGGAAAGGCCTAACCCAAATCCAAAATGGCAAATAAAAAAAACAAACAAAAAAAATACAGGCAAAAACCTGATTTTAAAAAAGGCGAAAATGAATAATGAATATGACGGAAGCAAAAAACAGCACAAAGCACATAAGACTAATAAAAACAATGATGAATCCAGCCCCTTCATGCTTTTACAATGTCAAAATGACTATCGAATACCAACATAAATCAATAGACTCTGCCAGGTACGATCGAGTGATGGACCTGACACAATCTATTAACAGAAGCCACAACGCAAGTGTGAACAGAGCGAAACACTGTTATAAAATGTATCAGTGCCGCATTTTGTTCCAGCCGTCTAGTAGGAAAAGAAAATCAGATTATATTTCTCTCAAGTATCTTCTACTGCCATGAAAATCTTTTACACGTTTATGACTAGAGTGAAATTTCTTGTAAGCCCCTGATGCCAAAATGCAGTCTAACGTCCGCCATCCATTTATTTGTGAAAAAGGCTGGGAGTGTCAGCTTGAGAAGGGAACTATGTGTGATTTCGGAAGCTGATGGTCTATTTATAAGATCTCTGCAATTTTCAGGTATTTCATGGCACTTAAGCATTGGTTTAGGGAACGGAAATTCTCATTGAGTTTTTATTGATGGAGTTAACAGCCAGCCATATGGCTCAGTCTTGGAGACCTCGAGGGCAGAGCTTTGGAAGGTTTTTACTAGTTAAAGTCCTGGAAAAAAAGAAAAAAGTCTGTGGTGTCAAAAATTCTATAAATGACAACAATTTCCTTTGCAGTATTTTGGTGCCACTCCTCAAATTCCTGACCAACTTATTGGACACAGTATAAATACAGCATTAACCCTGATAATGCCACCCGCAGTATGTTCTCCCACAGGTGAACCTCAATAAGCCAAGAACATTTTTTTATCTTGATATATATGCTTCATGCTTTCAACACCTACTAGACTACTTGAAATTTCACCCTCAATGAAAAATGTCTATTAAAGCAGATGTTCTGTTTTGACCTTAGACTAGTTACAATGGATTATTTCTTTTACTTTTATTTTGGCTGTTATTTATTTAGAAATAATTCATTAGGGTACATCTATGACTACAGCTTAGGTGATGTATGATCGGTACAATCTATGCAGGGTATATCATGCAATTATAAAGTTAGTGAAGAATAAAAGCAAAATAGTGTGAATAAAAGCAAAAACTTTTATGAAACATCTAAATTAGAATCATTAAAGAAAACAGGACATCCCGGGGACAGTAGCAAAACAGCCTGCGCATTTCAAACCGTCATTCGTGTATAGTTCTTATTCATGGCACACGGATGCCAGTTGAAAACGAGTAGATTTTTTTGCTGATATATCCAGGATGTCCTGTTTTTTAATGTTTCAATTAATTAATTTGGATGTTTCAATAAAAGTTTTAATTCAAAGTGGAAAATAAATCCTGGATTTTCACTAACTTTCTAAATCCCATCCATTCCTTCCCAAATGGGATTTTTCATTCAAGTAATTCCAATGGATCTAATCAAGCATTTAAGAGGCATTTTTTTCTAAATATAGAAGATACAGAATATGCAGATGCTAGACAAAATTATTTTCACCCTGATCTATTCCCATTCGGTTATCGCTCTCAAAACTGAGAATTTTTACCTTTTATTTTTGTAAAGTGAACCTGTCAGCAGGATTTTGCTAAGTAAACTATAGATATTGTGAATCTGCTGCTGTTACACTGATTAAAATAATACCAGTGTTGAAGAAATCCATCTTGCGGTTCTTGTGTAATCAGTGTTAAAAGTTTTCGGTGAATGAGATGATGCTCATATTCCGGGGAGCGTCTGTAGGCAGAGTCTTATCTTCCTGCTCTAGGCCAGAAAAAACAAGGAAAGGCCTGCCCACATGCCACACCGAAGCACAAACAGTCTGTCTCTATGATGAGAAACATTTTTGTGCTTTGGGGCAGCCTGTGGGCAGGTCTTTCCTTGATTTCTCTGGCTTAGAGCAGGAAGATAAGACTCTGCCTACAGTTCCGCCCCGGAGCACGGGTATATCATTAACTGAAAACTTCTAACACTGATTACACTAGAACCACAAGATGGATTTCTTCACCCCAGGTATAATTTTAATCAGTATAACAGCATCAACATGACAATATCTGTAGTTTACTTAGCAAAATCCTGCTGAAAGGTTCGCTTTAAGAACATAAATTCAAGAGTAACTGTGGAGAATTTCAGGTCAGGGTCATGCAGATGGGCAGCACCTAAGATGAAGAGCTGCAGGCAATATCACTGCCAGATTAATGCTAACTAGTTTGGATGTGTAGTCTAATGACCCTCTGCAAAAGGAAATGGAATCTACAGGCATTGAATCTCCTAAAATTGTGGCCACTGAGGTGACTTATGGTAGATGTTTGCTTGGAGGAATATGGTCAGGAAAGTCAGATAAGTACCATGGGGACAATCACCAGAGTTGTGCCTGAGTTTGCAGAACAATTCATGGTGAGCCTTTTCATTATTGGGCTTGAGCAAGCCAGTCTGGGATGATTCACACAAGGAGCGCCTCTGTTTCTTTCTATGCATCTGGTAGGTGTTGGCTTAGGTGAATATTGTCAGGAAAATCAGATAAGGACCATACTGTATGACATAAAACCAAGTGGAGCTGCGGAAGTGCTTGAATACCATAGTAGTCTAAAGACTCTCATTTGTCCTCTGTAAGGAGGATTGGACTCTGTGGCTTTAGAACTTCCAAAATGTGGCCAAGGAGATGACCTCTGGTAGATGGCTAGGAAGAACTTGATTAGGAATGTATCATCCGGAAAATCAATAGTACCAGATTACTAGAAAGACTTTGGGTACTGTCACACAGTACCATTTTGATCGCTACGACGGCACGATCCGTGACGTCGCAGCGATCGTATGAATATCGCTCCAGCGTCGTAGACTGCGGTCACACGTTGCAATCACGGCGCTGGAGCGATGCCGAAGTCCCCGGTAACCAGGGTAAACATCGGGTAACTAAGCGCAGGGCCGCGCTTAGTAACCCGATGTTTACCGTGGTTACCAGCGTAAACGTAAAAAAAACAAACAGTACATACTTACATTCCGGTGTCTGTCCCCCGGCGTTCTGCTTCTCTCCACTGTGTAAGCGCCATAGCCGGCAAGCACAGCGGTGACGTCAGACGTCACCGCTGTGCTCGCTTTCCGGCTGGCAGGCGCTCACACAGTGGAGAGAAGCTGAGACGCTGGAGGACAGACACCGGAATGTAAGTATGTACTGTTTGTTTTTTTACGTTTACGCTGGTAACCACGGTAAACATCGGGTTACTAAGCGCGGCCCTGCGCTTAGTTACCCGATGTTTACCCTGGTTACAAGCGAACACATCGCTGGATCGCTGTCACACACAACGATCCAGCGATGTCAGCGGGTGATCAAGCGACGAAAGAAAGTTCCACACGATCTGCTACGACGTACGATTCTCAGCAGGATCCCTGATCGCTGCTGCGTGTCAGACACTGCGATATCGTAACGATATCGCTAGAACGTCACGAATCGTACCGTCGTAGCGATCAAAATGGTACTGTGTGACAGTACCCTTTGTCTAGGAATATTATCTGAAAGTCTATTACACAATCAGGTTTAATCATGTTGTAAACAACAGGCAAAAGAATCCAGGAAAAAACCAGGGCCAAACAGTAGAAATTTTTTAATTGAAATTTTCTGCCTACAAAATCAAAGGCAGAAAATGCTGAAAAAATAAAATATTTGGTGAGGGGTTTTTTTTACATAGTTTTTGTGTATGGGGTATTTTTCCTGTTTCAGTGTTTTTACGGGAGTCACATTTGGAACATTCTTCTTAATCACAAATGCCTCAGGAGTAGACATGTTGCTTCTTTTAAAATGTGGGAATGCAACACGTGAAATAATACAGCACTATATGCTCTATGTGGTGTGGTGTGTTTTCCCATTGAAATCAATACATACAAGTAATTTTTTTTCCTTGAAAAATTTGGGTCAGAATCTGCTGAAGAATCCACTTTCAAGAAAACTCAGTGTGAGGAGATACCAGACTATATCCACTATTGGCATGATAATCAGCCAGTTACTTGCAAATGGAGTGATCTTTGTAAAGCCGTACGTTTGCGTGGTCTCTGCTAGCCATCAGTAGCAGCATAGCCCAGGGCTTATCTTCGCAATGGTATGGTTGTGACACCGGCATAAAAACTGGGAACAGACGTGTGGCATTGTCATCGGGGATAAATGTAGAGACATTTATTATGTCCAGAGAGCCACACTCCATAATTTACAAACCATTGTCTCAGTGGGGAATTTGATGACATACATAGATCACTTCAGATTTCCAGTTTGGGGTCGTGCACATGATTAATTTTCTCTGACAAGTGCTACCCGTGATTTTTAAGGATAGCTCTCATTCCTGTGGTAGTTTGTGGGGCTGTGTATATGTCCGATTTGTTCCTCGGACCGAATGATCTATGGAAAAAATCAGTGACATGTCCAATTTTGATTTTGAGTGTCTAAAAAAAAATTAGCAATGTAAGTCTATGGGTCCATGAATGACATTGGACAGCAATCGGATTACATGATTTTCATGGAGTGCCAGAATTGAAAAGGTGGAGAACCTTTTTATTTTGTTTTCTCTCCATGTCCAAAAAAAGCTGATGCCACTCTGCTCAAAGTCTGTTAAGAAAAACTGGACCATTTTTCTTGGATGTGGTCGTGTGCCCCTACCCTTTGGCACATCATCACAGAGAAACTGTTGATGCTGCAATGTGTTTGCCTATGGCTAAAATTTGCTGTGTTGCCCCATAATTTCTAACTTTACCCTCAACCCAATGGGGTAGCAATATTGCTGCTATATTAACCCTGGCTAATTGCTAAAAGTACCGTAATCTTTGTCCTCCTTCGTACTTAGTAATGAGGATTGGAACTTCCACCAAGATGACCTTGCTAGAAGTTGGCCAGGAGAAACTTGCTCAGGAAAATCAGATAAGCATCATCCTGAAAATGAAGGTACCAGATTAGCAGAAAGACCGAATTAAAAAGGCCAAAGCCCCTTTTAAAAACATCTTGACATCACCTCTTATGTTTCATGTCAGGAAACCAAAAAATCAATTTTAGGTTTCTTCAAAATGCAGATCATCCATCGTCTCAAAATCAGGTTATTTTAAGCCTTGGCCTTCCTGCATAATGTGATATTTATGGCAGATCCCGTCCATACGATCAGATATGTTTTAATGTCATTGGCTGCATTCCATCACTCAACATCTTTAAGTTAAATACAAGGAGAAAAAAATCCCATTAAAACGTCCCATATTTCCTAGCTGCAAATGACAAATACAATATTTGCTCGAACGAGATTATATTGCTTCCAGCTGCGTTAAATAAAAAAACAAAACCCTTGTCTATGGAAAAGGTGTGTGTCCCGGTGGTATATCTCATTACAGAACTGAATGAGGTTCTTGAATTGAAAGCACTTGCCTTTACCCGCTTGTCCCCTCTGTCTACGCTGCCTCGTGAGCTTTTAATTGCCCTGCGTAATTTCTCAGTCTGTTTTTTTCTGCTCACATTAAGAATAAAAAAAGTTGCATGCTAAAACATATCCATGGAAAGATCGTCAGCCACCCACAAAGGCTCTGCTCTTTGTTCTTCTGAGAATTATCATAACCCAGGCATATGAAGCAAAACTTTACTACACAAGGAAATTGCATTACCTATTTGACATCTGCTATTGCCTGGATGAAAAAACAATTACTAAATCCTATTCTGTCTGCATTGTGACAGCTGATATTTCCATAGGCTGATCGAAAACATCCTTGGATGAATGGACTCAATAATTAAAGGGGTTCTCTAGAATTAAAAAAAAATCACCTCTTCTGTTAAGCTCATTATTAGTCATTTCAGGGAAGGATAGCGCAACAAATAATATGATCCTCATAACAGCTTCAAGAAAAGTTGTCGCAGAGCTTTCTAAGAGTACTTGCACATTGTGTACGTCTGAACCCCCCGCAAAATGGGATTCGGGCATATGTGCCGACTGGGCCATAAAATATAGTGGTGACAGCAGAGCAAACGTGCAATCTATTGTGTATCATTTTCCAGCATATCTGTTGACTAGAGGTCGGACACTCAGACGCAGTCTACCACGTCACCCGAAAATAATGCACGACAGAAAACACATTGGCTCTGACGGCACCATTATAGTTTATGGCCCCGTCAGCACATAAATCCAAATCCTGTTTTGCGAGGGGGTTCAGAAGTAAGCCTTAATGGGGCCATCGCACGGGTGCCAGGATGCAATGTGAAAGCACTCTTAGCCTTCTGACCCTAATCCTATCCTAGTCCACTGTACTGAAATGAACAACAAGTGGTCCAAAGGATTTTCCAGTGTCCCAAAGGTTTAATCTCTAACAGCATTATCAGACACATTAAAAACAGGGCATCCTGGAAAAAGTATTACTGGCCTTTGTGTTTCAAAACGATATACCGATTCAAAATGCGTAGGACAGTACTACTTATTCTAGAATGTTCTGTTTTTAATATATGTATTTTTATACCGGTATCAAAACATATAGGTAAGTTCTACTTTTTGTAGGATGTCCTGTTTTTAACATGCGCATTTTTTATACAAGTTTAAAAAAAAAAGGCCATTGCAACTTTTTCCAAGATGTCCTGTTTTTAAAGTATGCATTTATATTGGTTAATAATGCCTAGGCCGGTACTACTTTTTCCAGGATTTCCTGTTTTTAAGACATGCATTTTCATACCAGTTCAAAACAAATAGGGCAGTATTACTTTTTCCAGGATGTCCTGTTTTTAATGTGTGCTTTTTTTATACTGGTTCGAAATGCGTAGGTCAGTACTACTTTTTCCAGTATGTCCCATTTTTAATGTGCAATTTTTTTATGCCAGTTTAAGACACGTAAGTTAGTACTACGTTTTCTAATATGTCCTGTTTTTGTGCATTTATATTGGTTCACATTGTCTAGGCCAGTAATAATTTTTCCAGGATGTCATGTTTTTAAGATATGCATTTTTTATACCGGTTCGAAATGCACAGGCCAGTACTACTTATTCCTATATGTTCTGTTTTTAATGTGTGTATTCTTTAGATCGTTAAAAATACATAAGGCAGTACTCCATTTTTCCAGAATGTCCTGTTTTTAATGTGTGGATTTTTTAGACTGGTTTGAAATGCATAGGCTAGTACCACTTTTTCCACGAAGTCCTGTATTTAATGAATACAATTTTTATTCCGGTTTGAAACACGTTGGATTGTGTTACTTTTTCCAGGATCCTGTTTTTAACATGAGCAAGAACAGAGCATACAAGACAATAGAGTGATACTTTATCAAGAAGACAATGAAGATCCAAATATGGTGCACACCTGTGCTTGTTGCGTGATGCACAACTCCGGTAAAATCATGATATCAATTGGTGCTGACCCGTGGCTGGGAGATGAAATCCTCCAAGATATTTGACCAGAATGGACATTGCACGGTGTTGGGCTGTGCTGCTGAAATGAAGATCATTTTGCAAAATATGAGATAAGAGTATTTTTTTTCACAACGCATTTCGATGCCAAACCATTTTCAAGTGTAAAAACTAATTGTTTTTAAAGTATAATTTATTTTTTGACAAACCAATAAACTTTATTGTTTTTCTTATCCTTTCCTGGAGATCAAGTGCTGGACTTTTCATCTGTTTTCATTGACTAAGTAAGAATAAATCAATTCAAAAATTTATTAAAAAAAGTAAAATAATGTTTTAAATAAGAAATGTTTAAAAATCTAGATATTAAAAGGAAATTGGAATTCATAAAACCTGTTCATGATTCAATGCCTAAGTAAAATAAAAACAATACCATTGTGCCATATGTGCCACTTCAAAAAATAAATAAAAATGCCAAGTCCCTGTTTTGAAATTCTTTGACCTCACGAAAGAATCCAAATCTGTGGTTTATTCAATTTACTAAAATAGTACGAAAAATAAACAGAGGGAACGGCATAAAACACAAGTGGCGGAGTATTCTGGGGAAGAGCCATGCTGTTACCCTGAGCATTCCAGCCACGTTACAGTCTCGAGAAGAAAGACATCCGATCAGGCTAGGTTCTGATTGTCTTTTCAGACATCGGTCTTGATGTGGTTTGAGATTGGATCTGCTTTGGAAAGCAACTTGACATTTTATAGCTGAGATATTTCATCCACTTCTTTCTACTTTCAAGAGCAAAGTATTTATACCACAGGCTATTGCCAAATGAATGAAATTGGAAACTGAGTGGGTGTTATGAAATACAGGTAGCACAGACCAATGTGCGTGACAACCTCCTATGTTATTCGAATCTCTGCTCACCAAATCCTTTGAAGGTAACATAGGCCGACCCCAAATATTGCATTAATATTTCCAGATTTACTTTTCTTTTTTTTTTCTATTGTAAGAAACTGTACAATTGAAAAAAATAAAAACTTAATTAAGTAGACAGCAGATGAATTGCTGAAATTTGGATTGTTTAAATCAAACTTTTTTTAAGTGGAATTTTATTTTTTATTTGATAAAATATTTCTATTATCTCTTCCACTTTTGAACATTCATAATAGGCTGAATTCACAGCAGTCAATTCATTATCATCAGAGGGCAGGATTAAGGGGATTTTTCAGTGAAAATAATGTAATCATAGAATCATAGAATGTTAGAGTTGGAAGTGACCTCCAGGGTTATCATCTCTAACCCCCTGCTCAATGCAGGATTCACTAAACAATCTCAGACATATGTCTATCCAGCTTCTGTTTGAAGACTTCCATTGAAGGAGAACTCACCACCTTTTGTGGTAGCCTGGTTCACTCATTGATCACCTGTTCCACTCGTTGATCACCCTCATAATCGTCTATCAGTGTGATAAGTTATAATGTACTGACTGTCTGGTGTCCCACTACAAGGGAAACTTTCATTCTCTATGGGGCTGTGGGAAAAATACAGAGAGCAGCCCCATGTGAATGAATGGAGTGGCTGTCAAACATTCACACTCTTGCTCCATTCTAACAGGGATAAAAGTTCTCTATTCTGCCAATCCGTGTGGGTGTCAACGTTCAGACCCCTATTGATCAAAAACTTATACTCTTTTCAACTTGATTTATCCCTTTTAAGCCCCTTTACACAAAAGATAGCAGTCTGCAAAACAACAATTTGACAGACAGCTTTCATCTCTGAATTTACAAGAAGGCTCAACTTGGCCAACATCTCTCTCTATGAGAGATGCTTCCAGTCTCCTCTGATGACCGAATAAAAGGATAGCTGTCATGATCCAGGCCAGGGTTTACTTTCTGCCTTCCCTTCTCCAGTCTGGTCATGGCGGGGTTAACCTTTCCTGCCTCTCTTTGATTTTTGGGAGGCTATTTATTGGTGCTGTTGCTGGGAGCCTTTGTCAGCGATAGTTCTGGACCTCGGCTTGAGCAGCTGACCCGTTATTCCCTAGTGATCTTTCTGCCTCTGACTTCCTGTATTGGTGTCTGACCCGTTCCCTGTCCCTGACTTTGCGCTTGTTTGGTGATTTCCCTATAGTGTATGACTCGGCTTGAACTTTGAACCCCGCCTACTGTTTCTTGTTTTTGATACTATGCTATCTAACCGGCTTTTGACTTACTGGCTCGTAGTCTGACTCTGCCTCACATCTCTCATTTTGGATACCGCGATACTCATCTGTCTTTGACTCTCTGGCTTGTACCCTGACTCCCTTTCCATCTCCTGTCTCTGACACCGCGCTCTCGGCTGTTAACGGCCCAATTAGTTTGACTTCTCTCCGGCCATCTCATGGTGGTGCCCGACGCGGCACCTCCACTCCACTGGAGGTGAGCTACGGTCATCCTCCGGTGTTTGCCGGTGGTACTGCACCCTTGCAAACATGATATTATTGCTGACCTTTCTAATTTGGAGGGATCCCTTCTTCTCCCCTTCACTGTGTGTTGTGGTATGGATCTGCTCCGTACTCTGGTGGACCAAGTGACCAACCTTACTCACATGATGCAGGAATTATCTGTAGAGCACAGGGCTTTGGCTACTTCTCAGAAGCAGGTGCAGAGGAAGCTGGCTGAGACAGTTAAAATAGCCTCAGGGACTCTTTCTGTCAGTAAGGCTGATGAGGTGACTGGCGTGTTTCTGCACTCTCCTGAGCCTTCGGTGAATCTCCCTGACACTTTCTCTGGCGAGAAGGATAAGTTCCGCACATTCAGGGAGGGTTGCAGACTATTGTTATCCCTTAGATCCTGATCTTCAGGGGATGAGAGTCAGTGGGGTGGGTATAATTATTTCTTTACTGAGGGAGGGTCCGCAGTCTTGGGCTTTTTCCTTACCCCCGACCGCTCCTGAAAGAATGTCTATGGATAATTTCTTTGAGGCTCTGGGCCTCATCGATGAACCAGACTGAGTCAGATTGGCAGAGGACACTATTATGGGTCTATCTCACAGAAAGCTCTTTGTTGAATGGTACTGTTCAGAATTTCGGCGCTGGTCCCCAGAGGTGTCCTGGAATGACTCGGCACTCAGGTGTCAGTTCTGGAGGGGACTGTCTGATCAATTAAAGGACGCTCTGGCTCTTCATCCTCCGCCCTGCTCTCTGGAAGAGGCCACGACTCAGGCCGTCCGCATGGATCGAAGGTTACGGGAGAAAGGAGTCATGCAACGGGAGACTCTTTTCCTTCCGGTTAAAGGAAACCTGTCATCCCCCAGGGTGTTTTTAAGTAAAAGAGCCACCTTCAGCAGCACTAAGGCTGGATTCTGTGAAAGTGACTGTTGTGTTTCTTATCCCTTGGAACATTGAAATACAGACTTTTATAAATTGCCCGCCATACCTCTATTGAGTCAGGGAGGTATGTTTTTTCCCCCGGTGCCAACTGCTTCAGAGCCATCAGTCATCTCCCTCTTGCATCTGTGCGCCACCTCCTGTGTTAAAAATACATGCCCAGCGCCTGCGCTCTGCCAACACCGTACGCGCTGCCCGGGAACTTACATCAGGCGATGATGTAACGCTCTCGCGCCTGCGTGGAGCGGAAGCCACAGATCCCACCCTGCAGTGTGTTGATATATTCACACTGCGGGTCTGGGAATCTGGCGCCTGCGCAGTGAGCATCTATCTCTGCGCCTGTCCCCATCTCCCTCCTCTTCTTTCCTCCCTCGGCAGCGTCTTAGTGAGCTGAGCTCTCCACACGCAGGAGATCACTGGCAGATACTCATCTGAAAGGCTAAAGAGTAGAAATCAAAGGTTTCCCCCAATGGAGCCATTGAGTACAACTAGGCAAGCCAAGACCAAAACATGAGACTTTGGACTACATTGGACTTATTTTCTATTAGCAGTAGACTACACCGTTGTATCCGGCTAAAAAGCACTCGAAAGGTAGTCAAACAGAGTCCAAAGATTCAAGTCTTGCAATCCAATTGCCTCATTGAACTCAATGACTTTGTTGGAGCATTGCTTCAATTCTGTTTTTCAGACATTCACCTAGAAGCTCTGAATAGAGAGAAAAACGTAGTGTGAATGGTGCCCTGAGCATCACATACAGCTGAGTGCCGTATATTTCCATGAATGCATCGGTCTTTACAGTGACCATTTTTTTTATATCTATCCATACAGGAGAAGTACAGAAAAGCAAATAGGCTTAAAAAAGTCTCATCACAGTCAACCATTAGGGCATTTATCAGTTGATCCTGCTAATAAGACTCCTGTTTTTTTCATAGGATGACACGGAAGCCGTATGGTAAATGTAAAACGACTTGATGGCCATTTAGATGAATGGAGAGCCGAGTCCAACAGAGTTGGCTTGTTCATAGAGGTGAGCATCCAGTGGTGGACGACATTCCATGATGTACAGTATGGTCAGAAAAGTCATATGGGCTGCAGTTTTCCCAATAGGAAAACCTATTAAATTTTCAAATTGTAGTTTTGTTGACAATAGAAGCCAACCAGAGTTCAGAAGGATCAATACCTTCAATAAATTATCTCAAGATCCAAATTAGCAAGCCAATTGGCTAAACACTGACCTGAGATCACCTCTCGTAGGAAATGGGCATCATGTGCTTCGGGAGGTCATCTTAAATGCTCTTTTTTTTCTTGCACACAACTTAGCGATATTTGTGGATTTCTTTCTAAATATTCCTCGGGCTCAGTACAAAGCAAAGGCACCTGGCAGCCCCGATATCATTCCTTCTCTATCTCTTGTTCTCTGCACAGGATAAAAAAGCTATTTTCCACAAGTCTGTCAGTAATCAAAAGTGTTTATCCAAACTCGTTTTCACTTTGAAAAAGCCTTGCAATCACTTTTTCCATGTTTCCGATAACATGTGAGTCTGGAAAAAATGCTTTTTGTCTTTTGGCTCTTTTTTTTTATAGGCAACACTTCTAAATCAAAGCATCAGCCTGTGCTGCTGGCAAATATTACATGTGTGCAATAGCAAAAACATTGGATTGCAATAACAAAAATCATCTTATTCTATAAGGAAGCAACACTTTCTAATAATTATTAGTCTCCCACGCGATCCATAAGAGGGGCAAAACAAGGGACGCATTGGAGTGGATGCCATGACACTCTTCTTAGGACAAGATACTTAGACATAAAATGTGGGCATCACCAGCTTTCTACAAGCTCTGCACATTGCAATTGGTAATGCAATTCTGCCTCTGTCCAAGTAGCCCTTATAAATATCCCCCCCAAAAAAATGGATTCAGATATGTTGCTGATGTTGGTGTTAAATTGTCTAAGAAAAATGGAGTACTAGGTATGTAACTTTGGCCCCATTTGGGCTCCATCCTATAGACATCCCTTTTCTTCAGATGGGAACAAGAAAACAGTCTAGTGTAAATCCTGGACGGAGATTGAAACACACTTCAAACCTACATGTTCAATAAAGGGCTGAAAGGCAATCCCTGAACATTTTCCTCACTCTGGTATATTGATATCATAGAGGAGGTTTCGGTGGACGGGAAACCAATCTAAGTGCCGTAAAGAACAGTCCCTCGGTAAGAGCTGGTCTCTCTCAAACAGATCCTACGCATTCAATCCAATGCTTGTATGTTTTTGCAATCCTGTAACAGCAACACTTGGAGCTAGCCCCCATAGCTGCTGTTTAACCACTTGAATGCCAATGTCAATCACCGACAGCGGCTTTTAAGGGCTCATGCAGATGACCGTATTTATGGTTCAAATTCAATCCACACTTAGATCAACGTTATTTTATGGGACTGTGCATATGTCCAATTTTTTGCTTGGACCGAGTACATCCAAGGAAAAAAATAGCAGCAAGCAGGAGTTGCATCTGATTATCGGATCGCACTCAGCCATGGAAGTCAATGGGTTCGTCAAAAAAATCGGGCAGTCCTCAGATGACATCCAAGTGCGGTTCAATTTTCATGGACTGACAGAATGGTGACAATATTCTCCACATCCGAGAAAATTAGATCACACTATGATTAGTGATGAGTGAATAGTATTGTTGCTTGGGTCTCCCTGAACATGCTCGGGTGATCTCCGAGTATTTGTTAGTGCTCAGAGATTTTGTTTTTTGTCCCCTCAGCTGCATGATTTACGGCTGCTAGACAGGCTGAATACATGTGAGGAATGCCTGTTTGTTAGGGAATTCTCTGATGCTTTGATTTAGAAGTGTTGCCTATAAAAAAAAGAGGAGACAAAACTTGGAGTCCAAACATTTCCAAAAATTAGGGTCAGACACCAGGAAAAGTGGCATCAATTGACCCACAGTAGAAATTTATTTTATAATAGCTCAGCATTCAGGCATGGGCCACGCATGAGACAGGGTCTAGGCCAGCATTTACAGCTTTGAAATTAAGTTGAAATTAAGAGGTGGATGAGTGACAGGTATAGTCCTGCTGTGCTGGGAGTCCTGCCAAATTCAGGCAATACACATGAAGGAGACCTGGCTTGCAATCTAAACATTTCCAAAAATTAGGGGCAGACACCAGGAAAAGTGGCATTGATTGACCTTCAGTAGAAATGTTACAATGGTGCAGCATGGATGGATGGAACAGCTTCCGGTCCAGCATTTCTAGCTTACAAATTGATCAGTAAGAGGTGGATGAGCGGAATGTGTAGGCCTGGTGCTCTGAGACCCCTTCCACTACAGGAAACCAGTTGGAGACCAAACCTGATGTTTCCACATTTCAAAAAACTATTGGCACACAACACTAAAGTGGCATTGATTTCCTCAGAGTAGAATTAGTATAATAGTTCTCTGAGACCCCTTCCACTACAGGAGACCCACCAGATGGAGACCCATCTTGGAGTCTCCACATTTCAAAAAACTATTGGCACACAAAACTAAAGTGGCATCAATTTCCCCAGAGAAGAAATAGTATAATGGTGCTGTGAGACCCCAGCCACTACAGGCAACACACAACAAGGAGACTCGAATAAGGGTCTCAATTTACTAAAGCAAAAAGCAAAAGGAGGAGGAATAGGGGGGAATATTTGGTGCTTTAAAAAATAAAAAAGTCAAATTGTAAAAGTAACAGTGGTGGACATGTGAGAGGTAAAGCCAGGGCCATAGTCGTGGCTGAGTATATCTGATTAAGTGTGCCCTGGCCTCCTGTCACATATAAACAATGTCCCTATTCTTGCATACCTTCTGCTGCACCCTCTGCACCGTCAGGGTCCCATCGGGGCTACCTAAGGGTACCGTCACACAGTGGCATTTTCATCGCTACGACGGCACGATTCGTGACGTTCTAGCGATATAGTTACGATCTCGCAGTGTCTGACACGCAGCAGCGATCAGGGACCCTGCTGAGAATCGTACGTCGTAGCAGATCATTTGAAACTTTCTTTCGTCGCTGGATCTCCCGCTGTCATCGCTGGATCGTTGTGTGTGACAGCGATCCAGCGATGCGTTCGCTGGTAACCAGGGTAAACATGGGGTTACTAAGCGCAGGGCCGCGCTTAGTAACCCGATGTTTACCGTGGTTACCAGCGTAAAAGTAAAAAAAAAAAAAACGTACATACTCACCATCTGATGTCCGTCAGGTCCCTTGCCGTCTGCTTCCCGCTCTGACTGACTGCCGGCCGGAAAGTGAGAGCAGATCACAGCGGTGACGTCAGCGCTGTACTCTGCTCTCACTGTACGGCGGCACTCAGTCAGAGCAGGAAGCAAACGGCAAGGGACCTCACGGACATCAGATGGTGAGTATGTACGGTTTGTTTTTTTTTACTTTTACGCTGGTAACCACGGTAAACATCAGGTTACTAAGCGCAGCCCTGCGCTTAGTAACCCGATGTTTACCCTGGTTACCAGCGAACCTCGGCATCGTTGGTCGCTGGAGAGCGGTCTGTGTGACAGCTCCCCAGCGACCACACAACGACTTACCAACGATCACGGCCAGGTCGTATCGCTGGTCGTGATCGTTGGTAAATCGTATAGTGAGACGGTACCCTAAGTTCAGCTTCTGGTGTTGTTGAGCACTAAGAGACAGAGTCCAATCCAAACTGTAAACGAAGAAGGGTATTGTTCACATCTGTTACTTTCCCTGTGTCTTCACTTATTCCTTCCAGGGTTCCCCGGGTCATACCGAACCGTTCGGTACTGCAGCGTCCTCCCTGTCCAGCATGACTACTCTTAGGATTTCCCTCGTCTGTTTTTCCCCAGACAGAAGGGCTTCAGCCCATGTAGATAGCTGCAATCCTTTAACTGTAACTCTCTGAACCACTGGCACTAGACGTCTGGGCCCTCTTCATAGAGCGCTGTGTAGCTGCTGCGCTGTCCTGGGCTCTTAAGCCCCTTGGGACACATGGGGCTCCCTGGCCCCTCGGAGCTGTCTCAGCTCCCTGTCTTCACTTAACTCAAACAGGAAATGCTTACCATGCTTGGCCCCTCCTAAGTTACCTATTTACTATACTAATCTTCTATTATTTAATCCTAATGTGCCCCATCTAGTGTCCTAATCAAGGCACTACACTTTCACTAAGTAACCATACACATTACATGACAGAACAGAAATATATACGCTTAGCAGCATGTAAAACATAACACAACAGTAGGTATATACACTTTGAACATACAGCATTTACAATAGTATAAAACATCCACATGTTAATATGAGAACTGAGTCGGTTCTTAAAGGGGTAGTTTTGAGCACCAGTCCTTAGAGCCCCTTACATTCCTCCTTCTTTTTAAGATGGTTGTCCCCGACCATGTCATATGAAAACTTTATTTTTACATATAATACTCCACACAGGGAGGTAAACGGTTAATTGAGGTAGTATTATCACCTTCATTGTACTGAGGGGGTAATGAGGATGCAAGACATAACAAAGGTTCAACAATAGCAAACTTATCAGTCCAACGGCTTCAGAGTGAAGCAAAGTCCTTGGCACTGCCACTGCTGGACAGAGCCCAGCAGAAATAAGCGGGTGAGTAAGTGTAAAGTTCTCGGTATGTCATCCGGTTTCTTTTAGGTGACACGTGCGTGTTATACGGTGGCCTGAGACTAGTAGTTACTTGAGCCATGGGGACAAAGGGCGGAAAACGGTTCTCCGATGGCAATCTTTGTAGGGAGCCACCGAGACAATGCAGCGCAATCCTGCGCTGTCACAGTGCTCAGAGGACAGAGCACCTGAATTCTCCTGCTGCACGCTGCGTCTTCCTGCCAAGTCTGCCCATTATTAGCTTGACCTGTCCATCAGGTCACTAGTCCAAGGGGCTTCTTCCCCCCTTCCTTTGTGCAAAGTACAGTTCCAGGAGGTGTGTGTAGGCTGCCTTTTCCTGAAAAACAGCCTGTTACTACAGCCACACACGGTCCATTAGTCCAAGGACCCGTATTTTCCTTAGAGGCAAAGTTACGCCACCCGCAGAAAGGGCGCAACAAAAATTTAAAGGTGGGGGTCCATACACAAAAAGAATGTCAAACTTTGGCCCATACCGGCCTTACTGCACCACTGTACTGGCGTGACTGGGCTCCTTTGCCCACCAGGATGCGAAATAGTACCGCTTTACGTGATGCAACAATCTCTATATATCAGCTGAAACTTACTGGAGTCCATTTTTTAGCGACAACCGTCCTGTGTTGCCCGGTCTCCTCTTAAACTTTGTGCCCGTATTTGGACTGATGATGTCGCTGCAGCCGCTGTCATCATCGGCTGCTGAGGCAAGGCTGGGGCATTAGTTGGCCGCACAGTGGCTTGGGAACTGGGTTCTGCTTGGGATGACTGTGTACCCACATAAAGCCCCAATTCCCCTTCTTCCTGTGGGGTAACGGCAACAGCGTAATATCCCTGAGGGCCATCCTCCCAGTAAAAATTAACCCAGTCTCCTTCTTTTAAGGGCCTGCCATCTTCATTTACATACACCTTAACGTGGGTGTCGTCTTCTCGGATGATACCATAGCCATGTTCCACATCGGTGTATACCAGTTGCCCGCTGGTATGCCATCCGGTTCTCGCAGTTCCACCCACACCTCTTTTTCCTGCTGTTTCTTATGGAGGATGACCTCCTCTATCCAGGTGGCCTGCGTGGGGTATGGGAAAGGACCCTCAGATGGTGGTTGGGCAAGGACCGAGCCCTGGGTTGCGATATTGCCGAGCGTGGGCCTGTCCTTTATGGTCTGGGGCCGAAGATCCCACTTCCCGCAACCAGACCGTGTCTGTCCCATGGCTGTTGGTTTTCTCCACTGCGGCAGCTGGGCGCTCCGACTCTTTGACTTCCTGCGCGAGCTCCTCTGAGGTGGCTGCAATTTCTGGTCCCCCGGCCTCCAACTCCCGACGCAGATGTTCCGGACCCTTTTGATGGCATTCTGGCTGCGGCAGCCGCCGGTATCGCTCCTCCGCTGGACTAGGGAATCGGTGAGTACAAAACTCATCGGCGACTCCTCTCTGTCGCCCGTGTCGGATTTTCTCTTCCTCCTGTCTCCACTTCCACTCAATGTGGCTTGTGATGGGGCCGCGCAGCTGCACGCAGGGTTTTCTTCTCAGCCCCACCAGTTCCAAGATGTGGTCGCTTCCAGCCGCTCCACCCATTTCCTTGCAATCTGTGGTAAGGGGCCAGGTCTTCTCCTTTTCAGACACTCCCACCAGAGCCGGACACCATGCTTAGACCGCCGACTCTGCCAGACAATCTTCCACGCCATTTCCAAGTCAGGACACCCATGAAGGGTGGGATCCAAGCTGTTGTTCTCCATTTTGGCACCATTTTCCACCATCTTTAGAGTCGCCATCTTTGTCATCACAGTGTCAATCACATTCAGTACATTCAGTACATTAGTCATATCCAGGGTATCGGTCACATCAACAGTTTCTCAACTTTCTTGGTCACATCCAGAACATCAATTTCTTCATTTCTTACAGTTTCCCCGCTTTGCATCCTGCCGCACTATGCCAAGTGTTAGAGGCAGAGCCAAGGTCATAATCGTGGCTGAGTACATCTGATTAAGCACGCCCTGGCCTCCCGTCACATATAAACAATGTCACTTTTATTGCATACATTCTGCTGCACTCTCTGCACCATCAGGGTCTCATCGGGGCTGCTGAAGTTCAGCTACTGGTGTCGTTGAGCACAAAGAGACACAGTCCAATTCAAACTGTAAATGAACTTTACTTCGTTTCAATCACAGCAAATCCACATCAGTTACACACACAGAGTACAGCATCATTCACAACTGTTACTTCCCCTGTGTCTTCACTTATTCCTTCCACGGTTTCCCCGGGTCATACCGAACCGTTTGGTACTGCAGCATCCTCCCTGTCCAGCATGACTACTCTTAAGTTTTCCCTCATCTGTTTCACCCCAGACAGAAGGGCTTCAGCCCATGTAGATAGCTGACACATTTTTGGGCGACCGTGACATCCCCCCTGTGAACTCAGGACCCAGCACCAACTATCCCATGGCCCTGGCAGGGTGACTCATCTTGGTGTCACGAACAGGATGGACTGACCCAACAAATCGGGTCATGTGCGCCTAAGAGACTGTGCCTAACTGTGATTTATTAAGAGACTGTGCATTGTAAATTGCCGCCAAAACTGCCGCCATTGCCGCGCCGCGTGGAGCTCGAGGAGGAGGAGACATACCTTCGCGGGCGGAGCCAGCCAGAAAGAGCGCGAAGAAGGAAACGGGTGCCGCACTGCGAGAAGAATGCCGGAAGTGAAGACACCGTACAGCGGAGCCAGAAGTGAGGACACTGCAATGTGCTGAGCGACGCACCGGAGAAACAGCTACAAACTCCGGAGGAGAGATGCCGGCCCCTATAAGGTTAGCAAGGGTGAGAAGCTATGTCAGACCAGGGGGGGAGAAATGACGACAGATGCAGCCACAGCCCCTGTCATGCCCCAAGACCTCGGGGTGGACGCAGCCGCCAGACTCCTGGCACCCCCGGACCCCGCTGCAGCTACAGTGCCCATCATGCCACTGTCCATGCCCTATATTCCTGGAGCGGCCTGGCTTCCACAGTATTCCGGGGAGTCCCATACATTAAGTGACTTTAGGGAAAGACTTTGCAGCCTATTTGAGGTATATCCCCTGACCTAGCATCAAAAGTTCAGCATCTTAATTGGACAATTGATAGGCGCAGCCCTAAGAGAAGAAATTCTGGCCAAATATGGAAAAAGGAACTGTGCAGCAGATATTTGCTAAACTTAAAACCACCTTTGACACCCACATCGCCGCAGAAATCAAAATTAAGTTCTTTGGGTGCAAGCAGAGAACACAGAATAGCATACGGGACTATGCCCTTAATCTCCAGGAGGCACTGCGGGCTGTCAGACAGGTTGACCCAAACAGCATGCAGGATGGAGACAAACTCTTAAAGGAACAGTTCATTGAGGGTCTCCTGTCCAGCAACCACAGGACACAGCTGCGCACCTTGGCCTTGCAAAACCCTGACCTGGACTTTGCGCAATTTAAGGACAGAGCCATCCGGGTGCTGCACGAACATCAGCCCAGCCGCACAGGGCCCCATAGGTGTCCAGCTCTCTCGTACCACCAGGAGGTGGCATCATATCATCAGGTCCCAGTTGAGGCTGACGCACAGATCCTGGATCATGACTCTCCCACAGGACTACGCCTCCAGGTCCAGGAACTGACTAAAAGTGTAGCTGCACTAGCCAAAACTGTGCAGTCCCTACAGGGGCCGCGGAAAGAAAAGATCAAGCTGGCTTCCAGACCGGAGGACGTCCCCTGGCAACAACAGAAGAGGATCCCGCCGACCAGAGGGAGAGACGACGATCGCTATTATCAGGACGGACGATCCATCTGCCACCGCTGCGACCAGGCAGGACACATCGCAAGGTACTGTCATTTAAATGAACGACCCCTGTTGCAGAGGGCCAACCATCAGGAATAGGACGACCAGGCCCACAAAACTGGCGAGCCAAGTACGTCGGAGGACGACCTGTCCTTCCCATTGTGATCGATGGAATCCCGATGAACGCTTTATTGGACATCGTTTCTCAGGTGACAACTATGCCTTACATTCTATATAAACGGTACTGGGCTGACACAGACATTAACTGTGGCCCGGATGATGATTTGACAATAGTAGCCAGTAACAGTCAGCCGTTGCCACAGGTGGGGTACAAAGAGGTCACCATTAAGGTGGGGCAGGTAGAATTGAAGGCCCAAGGAATTGTGATTGTTGATATTGACCGATGTGAACGTAACCCCATGATGACCATTGGTACTAATGTCAGAAAATTGTCTTGCAGAGGTTATTGTCTTATTACAACAGGTGGCCGAAACTGCTGGTTCCAGTGAACAACGTGTCCTGCAGAAAGAAATCAGAGCTCTGCTGCAGAGACAGCAGGTAGAATTATCTGGTGGAGAAATTGGCCGTGCCACAGTGAGTGATTCGATCCCCATTGCAATACTCCCCAGGAGTGAAATGTTAATATGGTGTTGGGCAGCAATAGGCCTCAGAGGTAAAAATTACCAGACCCTAGTAGAACCTGTGTATTCAGATAGTAGGCCCACAATCCTGACAGCCAGAGGAGTGTTTGAAGTCCGCAAGGGGAGGGTGCCAGTACGTGTCCTTAACTGTGGAGAGAAGGAGGTCCACCTAACCAAATATGCCACACTTGCCAAACTGTTTACTGTTGATAATAATGTAATACAGGCAAGAGAACCCTTGGTCCCGTCCAACCAGGCAGAGGACAATGGCTCTGCAGGACAAATGGAGGATTGGTGTCAGAAATTACACGTGGGCACTGACTCTACACCATCACACCAAAAACAAGGGGCTTTCCGGGTGGTCCATGAGTATGAGCGAGTATTCAGCAAACACCCACTAGATTTTGGGCAGGGAAAAAGGGATCCAACATCATATCCCCACGGGAGATCATCCGCCCATTAAGGAGAGATACGGCCTGTACCTCCAACTCATTATCAGTGCGTCAATGACATGTTACGAGAGATGAAAGAGGCTGGGGTAATCAGAGATAGTTGTAGCCCCTGGGCAGCTCCACTAGTCCTCGTCAAGAAAAAGGACGGCACCATGAGAATGAGTGTAGATTATAGGCAGATAAACCTTACACACAAAGATGCATACCCATTGCCTAGAATAGAAGAGTCATTAGCTGCTTTAAAATATGCTAACCACTTCTCTACCTTGGATCTCACCAGTGGGTACTGGCAGGTTTCCGTGGCAGAGGCGGATTAGGAAAAGGCGGCCTTCACAACACCGATGGGCCTCTGCGAATTCAACTACATGCCGTTCAGACTGTGCAACGCCCTAGGAACGTTTCAGAGAACGATGGAGTGCTGTCTCGGGCACAAGAACTTCGAAACCATCTTGCTGTACCTGGACGATGTCATCGTCTTCTCCAAGACTTATGAGGACCACCTGAAGCACCTAGCCGAGGTGTTCGAAGCTCTGTCCAACTTTGGCCTAAAGGTAAAACCATCCAAATGCCATCTGTTAAAACCCAAAGTGCAGTACCTGGGCCATGTGGTGAGCACCGAAGGAGTGGCACCAGACCCTGACAAGGTCACCGTGATCAGAGACTGGCCAAAGCCCAGCAACCTCCATGAAGCCCGGCAGTTCCTCGGATTGGTAGGCTACTAGAGAAGATTTATTAAAGACTTCACCAAGATAGCCGCACCACTACAATACCTGTTAGTGGGCCAATCTAAGAAGACCAAGGGTAAGAATACCCCATTTGACTGGGACAACGGGCTGGAGAGATCTTTCACTCGATTCAAGTTGGCTCTCACAGGAGATGAAGTACTGGCTTACCCTGAATATGACCAACTGTTTGTGCTGTACATGGACACCAGCAACATGGGACTGGGAGCCGTGTTGTCCCAGGTACAGAAAGGCAAAGAAAGGGTAATCGCCTATGCCAGCAGGAAACTTCGCCCCATTGAAAGGAACTACAGTTCCTTTAAGCTGGAGTTCCTCGCTATCGTCTGGGCGGTGACAGAGAGGTTCAAGCACTATCTGGCCTCGGCAAGGTTCACAGTCTTCACGGACAACAATCCGCTGACACACCTGGAGACAGCAAAACTAGGTGCTTTGGAGCAGTAATGGATGGCTCGGTTGTCCAATTACAAGTTCTCCATCAAGTACCGTGCGGGGCACAAGAATGCGAATGCCGATGCCTTGTCCAGGATACCCAACTTGTCAGAGATGGGAGAAGCTTCAAAAACACTCGAAGAAATAGAGTTGCCAGCTTTCCATATCGCCCTAAGGCGACTCAGTATTCCCATCATGTAAGGAAGAGGCACAGAAACAAGCAAGACACCACGCTGAACCCGTTGTGTCACGGGGATACAAAGAGGGCGAGAGCTAATAACCCGGGCCCCTGCAATTTCCCTCAGACTAGGGTAACCCTGTCTGACCCTCTACCTGAAGTTTACACTGAAGGTGTGCATGTTCAGGCCTCCACCCTCACCCTGATTCCTGATTCAGCCCTAGACTGAACACCACCGCCCACCACCCAGTGAATGCAATAGACCAAAACCCACAATTATAACAAACAAGGATAAAGGAAAATATACACCACGCCGCAGTCAATCAGGAATACACAATAAAGGTGCAGGGCAAAATAAATGCAAATATAGGAAGGAGTAAATAAGACAAAGGAAAATACACCACCAGCAACGATTCTCCAACAACCTGCTCTCCACTCCGGACCGAGATAACTAAGGATAAGACAGAAGCTATAATCGGCGACGCCCAAAGATCAGGAGAACCATTTAAAGGAAATGGGCATGGCCCAGCTTCCAATCCGAGGATCAGATAAATTAACCCCGGAGAAGCCAGACGAAAACTAGCCGACGCCAATGAGCAAACAGTGGTCAAACGCGGAATTACCGCTGTCTGTCAGACGACCTGGTCTGAACAGTGTCCGACATGACAGTACCCCGCCTTCTACGAGAGACCCCAGGGCCCTCACGGCTTATAGGACCCGGCTTGTCCGGATGGCGACGATGAAAACACCTGACCAGCCGATCCGCATGAATGTCCGAGGCTGGTACCCAGGACCTCTCCTCAGGCCCATAACCACGCCAGTGTACCAAATATTGTAAAGTGCGGCGCACCACACGAGAATCAACCACCCTGGAGACTTCAAATTCTAGGTTACCATCCACCAAGACTGGAGGTGGCATAGGCGCCGCGTCCACAGAACCCACCACCTTCTTAAGAAGAGACCTGTGGAACACGTTGTGTATTTTATACACCGTAGAGAGCTCCAGTCGGTACGCTACTGGGTTAATGACGGCGGTGACCCTAAATGGACCAATAAACCGTGGACCCAATTTAAGGGATGGTATCTTGAGTCTTATGTTTTTTGTGGATAACCACACCCAGTCATCCACACTCAGGTCCGGACCTGGCACACGCCTACTGTCAGCCACACGTTTGTACCTAGCACCCACACTCAACAGGCGCTGTTTCACTCTCCTCCAGACTGATGACAATTGTGTTCCTAACTGGTCTTCCTCCGGAACGCCGGAAGAGCCTCTCTGACTCAACGTACAAAACTGAGGATGTAGCCCGTAAACACAAAAAAACGGAGACTCCCCAGACGACTCCTGGCGGTGATTATTGATGGCAAACTCAGCCAAAGGAAGAAAGGTAGACCACTCCTCCTGGTTATCAGAGACAAAGCAGCGCAAGTACTGCTCCAAATTTTGGTTCATACGCTCGGTCTGACCATTTGACTGGGGATGAAACGCAGACGAATGAGACAACTTGATCCCCAGCCGTGAGCAAAATGCTTTCCAAAATTTTGCTACAAACTGAGTACCCCTATCTGACACGATGTCAGACGGAACTCCATGAAGCCTGACCACCTCCTGCACAAACACCTGAGCAAGAGTCTTAGCGTTAGGTAAAGAAGGCAAAGACACAAAGTGCGACATTTTTGAAAACTGATCCACAATCACCAAAATGACCGTGTTCCCAGCTGATGAGGGCAAATCAGTGATGAAATCCATGGAGATTTCCGTCCATGGCTTACTAGGTACCTCCAGAGGAAGTAGTGTGCCAACAGGACGGGAGCGGGGCGTCTTCGCCCTAGCGCACGTGGTGCAAGCTGACACATATGAGACCACATCCTGTCGGATTTTGGGCCACCAAAACCGACATGACACCAACTCCATAGTACCTCTAACCCCTGGGTGGCCAGCCAGGACAGTATCATGATGCTCCGCCAACACCTTTAGGCGGAGATGAAGCGGTACAAAACACTGTAGCAGATGAAAGAAAGAAGATTGCGGGCACTCACCAACCATAATTATATTCAGTCTTTATTCCAACATAGAGTAAAACGTAGGACAGGCAGGGAAATGTTGATCCACTAGACGACGGACCGTTTCGCGCAAATGCGCTTCCACAGGTCTTGACGCTAGCTGTTCTTATGGCAGAATCCATTGGACTATACTCAAAACTAAAAACAAATCTTTTATTCTGTTTTGTTTCACTTTCTCTCTTTTTACCTCCTCCATTAATAGATACCTGCGTTTTTTCCAAAGCTTTATCTAGAACGCTATTGGGATAACCTCTTGCTCTAAAACGGTTGTAGAGTTCCCCTGTTTGTCTCTGATAACCCTCCAGACTACTATTTACTCGTTTGACTCTGAGGAACTGGCTATACGGGAGAGAGTTCTTAGTGTAAAAAGGGTGTGCACTTCCATAGTGTAAAAGGGCATTAGATGCTGAAGGTTTCCGATGTATTTCAGTATGTATTATGCCACTAGTTGCATTTAGTTTTATATCCAGAAATTCTAATTTTAACCCACCAAACACCGAAGTGAATCTCATGTTCATAGTGTTCTCTTTGTTCAGAGATTCCACAAAATGGTCAAAGCATCGTTCATCACCGTCCCAAATTATGAATATATCATCCACGAATCTTAAATAATGTTTTATGTGCTTTAGATAAAGGTTATTGGAATATATGTATCGTTCCTCAAAAACCGATAAAAATAAATTTGCTAAGGTACATGCAACGGGCGTACCCATTGCAGTACCTTCTATTTGAAGAAACCACTTAGAATCAAAACAAAAAGCATTATGGGAAAGAATAAATTGTAAACCATCACAAATAAACTTTATGGTCATCTCATTCGTATTTGTGTGGGAAAGAACTTCTTTTATCGCAACGACAGCCTCCTGTTGTGGAATTCGGGTGTACAAACTTTCCACATCTATGGATTTTTTTTATATTGGGAAGACGATCAGACCCTTATTCATCAGGTTTAGGGAACACTTCAGGTCAATTAGTACAAGAAAAGGTGCTCCTCGTCTTATTTCTCATATGAATACCCACCATGAAGGTAATGCGTCTTTATTGCGCTTTGTCGGATTAGAGAAAGTCTATCTGCCAGCAAATGGGGGCGATCACAATAGAGAGCTTCTGAAAAGAGAAGGTAAATGGATTTTGCGATTAAATGCTACGGGCCCTTTAGGGTTAAATGAGAAATTAGACATGTCGGTCTTCTTGTAAATGCTTTTCTTTGTTAATAAGTGTCTGTTCACCTTTGTTTCTTTGATATACCATTGTCTCCAATTTATCTTGCATGTTGTTTGCTGTATTGATGTATTTTAAATAATTTTTATCATGATTTTATTAGCGAAGTAGGCAGCTGTACGCTAAGAAGGGGTGGTAACCTAACAAACGGATGTCGTTATAAGGATATATCCACCACCTGTTAGCGTCAAGACCTGTGGAAGCGCATTTGCGCGAAACGGTCCGTCGTCTAGTGGATCAACATTTCCCTGCCTGTCCTACGTTTTACTCTATGTTGGAATAAAGACTGAATATAATTATGGTTGGTGAGTGCCCGCAATCTTCTTTCTTTCATCTGCTACAGTGATTTGAACTTTATATCAGCGTGAGCACCCGATACCTTAGAGCTTCTATTATCCACCGGGTTCATTAGCTGTTATTGGTGATAGAACCAGCTGTCAGTGCGGTCTCTTTTCCTTTTTTGTGTGGAAGCGGTACAAAAGATTTGTTGATGGGAAGCTCAGATGGTACCTCCTCCTGAGCCTCGGCAATCTCAGCCTCAACCTCGGTAGTGAGGGCTGAAACCACAACACCCTTTTGGAGAATGGGTACTGGGTCTTCCCGAGGTTCTCCCCCCGGAAAACACCTGGACAGAGCATCCGCCTTAGTGTTTTTAGACCCTGGACTGTAAGTGACAACAAAGTTGAACCACGTGAAAAACAATGCCCAGCGAGCCTGCCTGGGAGACAGACACTTGGCAGACTCCAAATACAGCAGATTCTTATGGTCGGTAATAACAGTGACCTGATGTACCGACCCAGGGCCGGACTGGCCATAGGGCAGTTCTGGCATTTGCCAGAGGGGCCGCCCCCTGCCGTGGGCCGCTCCCTCTGCAGGAGCACCATTGATGTGACAGGACAGGAGCCGCTCAGGAGAAGAAGGAGGCGCGGTCTCAACTGCTCTGTACATGTGAGCAGCAGCAGTGGGACACAGGAGTCCACAGTGAGAAGGAAGGGCAGAGGCAAGGTGGGGGGGGAAGGGAGGCATTTATCCCTGGCCATGTCCCAGCTCCTGCTCATGGCCGGCGGGGATAATTTACATACATACCTCTCTAGGAAGCCGCACCAGATTCATATCGCCAGCACTGCTGCTGTCTGGCACTCAGCCAATGAAAACAAGCAGGGGAGCTACAGAAACCAATGAGGAGGTGGGCGGGGCCAGTGCTGTGAGGAGAAAAAGACTGGAAGATCCCAGCACTGAGCTCCTCCAATAGCAGCTGCAGCGTTCCCTCCTCTGCCGGATCAGTGCTGGAGGATGCATGGTCGAGAGCAGGACAGGAGGGCCCAGGCCTGTGTGCAATGACTGCTCTAGCAACAGAGCTGAAATCCCCTGCTCCTAGGATGCATCAACAGATGAAGAAATCCAGCTGCCTGTAGAAAGGAGTGAGTATATGTGTATGCTCAATGTGTAAACTGTGTATATGTGCAGGTCATGTGTCTGTAGTTTGAGTATGTGTATATATGTACTGTGTGTATATGTGTGTATGTGTATGTATATATATATATATATATATATATATATATATATATATATATATATATATATATATATATATATGCACCTTATGTGTTGCAGATTTGTGCACACTAATATATTTTTAAAGGGAACATATCACCAGTGTTTGAGTCTGTTGTTGTGAATTTGGATTCTGGGCTCCCCCGGTGGCCGCTTGTGGAATTGGACTTGTCATCCTCTTTCCTGTTTCACCTGGTTCCATCAGTAGTGGGTGTCGCTATTTAAGCTCATTTCTCTGGTGGTTTCTTGCCGGTCAACAATGTTATCTGATGCCTCTCAGTGCTTGTTCCTGCTTCTAGACAACTACTAGATAAGTTGGACTTTTGTCCATGTTTTGTTTTGCCTATTTGTTCCAGTTCACAGCTGAAGTTTTGTTACTGTGTCTGGAAAGCTCTCGTTGATCAGGGATTGCTACTCTGGCGTTATGAGTTAATGCCAGAGTTTAAGGTAATCTCTGGATGGTGTTTTGTTAGTGTTTTTCTGCTGACCATGAAAGTATACTATCTGTCTTCTGCTATCTAGTAAGCGGACCTCAAATTTGCTAAGACTATTTTCCTGCTGCGTTTGTTGTTTCATCTGAACTCACCGTCATTATATGTGGGGGGCTACTGTCTTCTTTGGAATATTTCTCTAGAGGTGAGCCAGGTCTTATATTTCCCTCTGCTAGCTATTTAGGTCTTAGGCCAGAGCTGGGCATCTAGCGATAAATAGGAAATGCTACCTGGCTATTTCTAGTTGCGCGGCAGGCTTAGTTCATGGTCAGTATAGTTCCATCTTCCGAGAGCTTGTCCCTCTATAGGCTTGCTATGATCTCTGCCTGCAGAGATCATGACAGTTTGACCGGCCAATAAAGTGTTAAAGACCCAGGTTGAGAAAGGAGAGTTATAAGAAGTCTGCTGGAATTTTTTTTTTTTTTTTTTTTTCCTCCAGTCTGCCTTGCTGCAGTCTTTTTTCTCTCTCTCCTCCTAATCTCTGTATGCTCTGTGTGCACCTGACAATAATGGATCTCCAGAGTGTAACTGCGGGTTTGAATAATCTCATCACGAAAGTACAAAATTTACAAGATTTTGTGGTACATGCTCCGGTATCTGAGCCGAGAATTCCTTTGCCGGAGTTCTTCACAGGGAATAGAGCTAGCTTCCAGAATTTCCGAAATAATTGTAAGCTTTATTTGTCCCTGAAGTCTCGTTCAGCTGGAGACCCTGCTCAGCAGGTTAGGATTGTGATTTCCTTGCTCAGGGGTGACCCTCAAGATTGGGCCTTCTCATTGCCAGCAGGGGATCCTGCGTTGCGCGATGTGGATGCGTTTTTTCTGGCCTTGGGCTTGCTTTATGAGGAACCTCATTTGGAACTTCAGGCAGAAAAAACTTTGATGGCACTATCTCAGGGGCAAGACGAAGCTGAAGTTTTCTGCCAAAAATTCCGTAAATGGTCTGTGCTTACTCAGTGGAATGAGTGCGCCTTGGCGGCAACTTTCAGAGAAGGTCTCTCTGATGCCGTTAAGGATGTTATGGTGGGGTTCCCTTTGCCTGCAGGTCTGAATGAGTCCATGACAATGGCTATTCAGATTGATAGGCGTCTGCGGGAGCGCAAACCGGTGCACCATCTGGCGGTGTCTATGGAAAAGACGCCAGAAAGTATGCAGTGTGATAGAATTCTGTCCAGGAGCGAGCGACAGAATTTTAGACGGAAGAATGGATTGTGTTTCTATTGTGGGGATTCTACTCATGTGATATCAGCATGCTCTAGGCGTACAAAGAAGCTTGATAAGTCTGTTTCCATTGGCACCATTCAGTCTAAGTTTATTTTGTCTGTAACCCTGATTTGCTCTTTGTCATCCATTGCCACGGACGCCTATGTTGACTCTGGCGCCGCTCTGAGTCTTATGGATTGGTCCTTTGCCAATCGTTGTGGTTTTGATTTAGAGCCTTTGGAGACTCTTATTCCTCTGAAGGGGATTGACTCCACCCCATTGGCTAATAATAAACCACAATACTGGACACAAGTAACCATGCGTATCAATCCGGATCACCAGGAGATTATTCGTTTCCTGGTGCTGTATAATTTACATGACGATTTGGTACTGGGATTGCCATGGTTGCAGTCTCACAACCCAGTCTTGGACTGGAGAGCAATGTCTGTGTTGAGCTGGGGATGTAAGGGTATTCATGGGGACGTACCTTTGGTTTCTATTTCGTCGTCCATTCCCTCTGAAGTCCCTGAGTTCCTCTCTGATTATCAAGACGTCTTTGACGAACCCAAGCTTGGGTCGTTACCTCCGCACCGTGAGTGCGATTGTGCCATAGATTTGATACCGGGTTGTAAATATCCAAAGGGTCGTTTGTTTAATTTGTCTGTGCCGGAACATGCTGCTATGCGGGAATATATAAAGGAGTCTTTGGAAAAGGGACATATTCGTCCATCTTCTTCTCCCTTGGGAGCTGGGTTTTTCTTTGTCTCAAAAAAAGACGGCTCTTTGAGACCATGTATTGATTATCGGCTTCTGAATAAGATCACTGTTAGGTATCAATACCCATTGCCATTGCTTACTGATTTGTTTGCTCGTATAGAGGGTGCTAAGTGGTTCTCTAAAATTGATCTTCGTGGGGCGTATAATTTGGTGCGGATCAGGCAGGGGGATGAGTGGAAGACCGCATTTAATACGCCCGAGGGCCACTTTGAGTATTTGGTCATGCCTTTTGGTCTTTCTAATGCCCCTTCAGTTTTCCAGTCTTTTATGCATGATATTTTCCGCGATTTTCTGGATAAATTTATGATAATATATCTGGATGATATTCTGATTTTTTCTGATGACTGGGACTCTCATGTCCAGCAGGTCAGGAGAGTTTTTCAGGTTCTGCGGTCTAATTCTTTATGTGTGAAGGGGTCTAAGTGCGTTTTTGGGGTCCAGAAAATTTCCTTTTTGGGGTATATTTTTTCTCCCTCTTCCATTGAGATGGATCCCGTCAAGGTGCAAGCTATTTGTGACTGGACTCAGCCCTCCTCTCTTAAGGGTCTTCAGAGATTTTTGGGCTTTGCCAACTTTTACCGCCGATTTATTGCTGGTTTTTCGGATGTCGTTAAACCACTGACTGATTTGACCAGACAAGGCGCTGATGTTGCTAATTGGTCCCCTCATGCTGTAGAGGCCTTTCAGGAGCTTAAGCGCCGTTTTGCCTCTGCCCCTGTGTTGCGTCAGCCTGATGTGAATCTGCCTTTTCAGGTTGAGGTTGACGCTTCGGAGATCGGAGCTGGGGCAGTGTTGTCGCAGAAAGGTTCCGACTGCTCCGTCATTAGGCCTTGTGCCTTCTTTTCTCGCAAATTTTCGCCCGCAGAGCGGAATTATGATGTTGGGAATCGGGAGCTTTTGGCCATGAAGTGGGCGTTTGAGGAGTGGCGCCATTGGCTCGAGGGGGCTAGGCATCAGGTGGTGGTATTGACTGACCACAAAAATTTGATTTATCTTGAGACTGCCAGACGCCTGAATCCTAGACAGGCGCGCTGGTCTTTATTTTTTTCTCGCTTTAATTTTGTGGTGTCATACCTACCGGGTTCTAAGAATGTTAAGGCAGATGCCCTTTCTAGGAGTTTTGACCCGGACTCTCCTGGTAATTCTGAACCCACAGGTATCCTTAGGGAGGGAGTAATTTTGTCGGCCGTTTCTCCTGATCTGCGGCGGTCCTTGCAAGAGTTTCAGGCGGATAGACCGGATCGTTGTCCGCCTGATAGACTGTTTGTTCCGGATGATTGGACCAGCAGAGTCATCTCTGAGGTACATTCTTCTGCATTGGCAGGTCATCCCGGAATTTTTGGTACCAGGGATTTGGTGGCAAGATCCTTCTGGTGGCCTTTCCTGTCACGAGATGTGCGAGTCTTTGTGCAGTCATGTGACGTTTGTGCTCGGGCCAAGTCTTGTAGTTCTCGGGCTAGCGGACTGCTGTTGCCCTTGCCTATTCCTAAGAGGCCTTGGACACACATCTCGATGGATTTTATTTCAGATCTGCCTGTTTCCCAGAAGATGTCTGTCATCTGGGTGGTCTGTGACCGTTTCTCTAAAATGGTCCATTTGGTTCCTCTGCCCAAGTTGCCTTCTTCTTCTGAGTTGGTTCCTCTGTTTTTTCAGAATGTTGTCCGATTGCACGGTATTCCTGAGAATATTGTTTCTGACAGAGGTACCCAATTTGTGTCTAGATTTTGGCGGGCATTCTGTGCTAGGATGGGCATAGATTTGTCTTTTTCATCTGCTTTTCACCCTCAGACTAATGGCCAGACCGAGCGGACTAATCAGACCCTTGAGACATATCTGAGGTGTTTTGTCTCTGCTGACCAGGATGATTGGGTTGCTTTTTTGCCATTGGCAGAGTTCGCCCTCAATAATCGGGCCAGTTCTTCCACCTTGGTGTCCCCGTTTTTCTGTAATTCGGGGTTTCACCCTCGATTTTCCTCCGGTCAGGTGGAATCCTCGGATTGTCCTGGAGTGGATGCGGTGGTGGAGAGATTGCATCACATCTGGGGGCAGGTTATGGACAATTTGAAGTTGTCCCAGGAGAAGACTCAGCGTTTTGCCAACCGTCATCGTCGTGTTGGTTCTCGGCTTTGTGTTGGAGATTTAGTGTGGTTGTCTTCTCGTTTTGTCCCTATGAGGGTCTCTTCTCCTAAGTTTAAACCTCGGTTCATCGGCCCTTATAGAATATTGGAGATTCTTAATCCTGTTTCTTTCCGTTTGGACCTCCCTGCGTCCTTTTCCATTCATAACGTTTTTCATCGGTCGTTATTGCGCAGGTATGAGGTACCTGTTGTACCTTCAGTTGAGCCTCCTGCTCCGGTGTTGGTTGAGGGTGAGTTGGAGTACGTTGTGGAGAAAATTTTGGACTCTCGTGTTTCCAGACGGAAACTCCAGTATCTGGTCAACTGGAAGGGTTACGGCCAGGAGGATAATTCTTGGGTCAATGCATCTGATGTTCATGCTTCTGATCTTGTTCGTGCCTTCCATAGGGCTCATCCTGGTCGCCCTGGTGGATCTGGTGAGGGTTCGGTGCCCCCTCCTTGAGGGGGGGGTACTGTTGTGAATTTGGATTCTGGGCTCCCCCGGTGGCCGCTTGTGGAATTGGACTTGTCATCCTCTTTCCTGTTTCACCTGGTTCCATCAGTAGTGGGTGTCGCTATTTAAGCTCATTTCTCTGGTGGTTTCTTGCCGGTCAACAATGTTATCTGATGCCTCTCAGTGCTTGTTCCTGCTTCTAGACAACTACTAGATAAGTTGGACTTTTGTCCATGTTTTGTTTTGCCTATTTGTTCCAGTTCACAGCTGAAGTTTTGTTACTGTGTCTGGAAAGCTCTCGTTGATCAGGGATTGCTACTCTGGCGTTATGAGTTAATGCCAGAGTTTAAGGTAATCTCTGGATGGTGTTTTGTTAGTGTTTTTCTGCTGACCATGAAAGTATACTATCTGTCTTCTGCTATCTAGTAAGCGGACCTCAAATTTGCTAAGACTATTTTCCTGCTGCGTTTGTTGTTTCATCTGAACTCACCGTCATTATATGTGGGGGGCTACTGTCTTCTTTGGAATATTTCTCTAGAGGTGAGCCAGGTCTTATATTTCCCTCTGCTAGCTATTTAGGTCTTAGGCCAGAGCTGGGCATCTAGCGATAAATAGGAAATGCTACCTGGCTATTTCTAGTTGCGCGGCAGGCTTAGTTCATGGTCAGTATAGTTCCATCTTCCGAGAGCTTGTCCCTCTATAGGCTTGCTATGATCTCTGCCTGCAGAGATCATGACAGTCTGTCAACAAATGCAGCCGCCTTTACCTTCTCTGTGCTGCCTTAGGGCTGTCCCACACGTCCAGATAATTCCGGTACCGGAATAAATTGGTACCGGAGTTATCCGTGTCCGTGTGCCTGGGAACTCACGTAGGCCATACGTGCGGCACACGTGTGCCGCCCGTATGGCGAGTGGGTACCACACGGAGCGTGTGGTACCCACGCGTGTGGTACCCTGCATGGCACTGAAGCTGCGATTCATATGTTCCCTGCCGCAGCGTTTGCGGCAGAGAAAATATGAAGAATAGTGTTTAAAATAAAGATCTATGTGTCCGCCGCCCCCCCACCCCCTGTGCGCCCCCCCCCCCCCCCCCCGCTGTTCAGAAAATACTTACCCGCTCCCTCGCTGCTTCCTGGTCTGGCCGCGGCTTCTAGTGTATGCGGTCACATGGGGCCGATCATTTACAGTCATGAATATGTGGCTCCACCTCCCATAGGGGCGGAGCCGACTATTCATGATTGTAAATGAGCGGCCCCATGTGACCGCATACAGTAGGAGGCGCGGGGCAGAGAGGAAGGAGTGACAGCCAACGTGGGAGCGGGTGAGTATTTTCTGAACAGCAGGGGGGGCGCACAGGGGGTGGGGGGGCGGCGGACACATAGATCTTTATTTTAAACACTATTATTCATATTTTCTCTGCAGCAAACGCTGTTGCAGAGAACATATGAATGGCGGCTTCAGCACCATGTGGGGGGGACAGCGCTTACTGTAGCGCTGTCTCCTGCACGCACACGGACCCCAGACGGAGAATGTCCGTGTGAGGTCCGTGTTTTACACGGACCCATTGACTCTATTGGGTCCGTGTAATACGTGCGCTCCCACGAACACTGACATGTCTCCGTGTTTGGCACACGGAGACACGGTCCGCAAAAAATCAATGACATCTGAACAGATGCATTGATTTTTATGGGTCTACGTGTGTCAGTGTCTCCGGTTCGTGAGGAAACTGTCACCTCACGTACCGGAGCCACTGACGTGTGAAACCGGCCTTAGGGTATGTGCACACGGGGCGTATTTGGTCTGGATTTGCTGTGGCTTGAACGCAGCGTACAGCCGCAGTGTCGAGATGTTACAGCACAGTGGAGGGGATTTTATGAAATCCCATCTCCACTATGCGTTCAGGGATGCGGGTGATGACACACCCAAAATTACGCACATGCGACGCGTCTTTATAGACTGCAGCATGTCTATCTTGCGGAGACAATCAGTCTCCACAAAATAAATATCCCTCCCTGTCCTAAGTATAGGTACAATGCGGTATCACCGCATGTACAAAAGGGGGCAGCGTTTTTGGCAGAGCCGGGATCCACTGCGTCCAAAGCGCTGCCAGTACACAGCGTGGAAACATACCCCACACCAACATGTATATTGACTCCTGACCCCCTGCTTACCCCCAAACAAAACACTTTGAGTTGTTGTATTTACAGGGAACCTGTCACCCCCCCCGCCCCAGGCGTTTTTAACTAAAAGAGCCACCTTGTGTAGCACTAATGCTGCATTCTGTCAAGGTGGCTCTTTTAGTTGTGCTCCCTTTCAATGCTAAAATAATCATTTTTATAATTTGTCCCTGATACCTCGAATTTGTCCGGGGGGGCATGTCTTTTCCCCCCAAACACAAATGCCTCCCAGCAGTCACTCAATACTCTTTGCCTTCATTAACGTCCCACTGGGGCTCCCGGATTTACCGCCTTGTCAGTGACCACAGCGGTGTGTCCCTCACTTCCCAGACGACCTTCCACGGTCAGAGCAGCAGCCGCAACAGCGACCACTTTGAGGAAGTTAACACGCAGCAGTCGCCCGTGTGTCCTGCGGCGGCCCAGGCGCCTGCGCTGTAAGTTCGAAGGGCAACGCAAACTGCTGATTCTATCAGATGAGAGAATATACATTGCCGTCTGCATTGGCCCTTAGACCGGTGTCACACTTGCGAGTGCAATGCGAGAAACTCACTCGAGTCTCTTGCTTCCATACCCGGCACTGCCATCATCACTTGGGAGTGGAGCGTTCAGCTGCATTGAAATACATGCAGCCGCACACTCCGGTCCCTACTGCCAGCGACAGTGCCGGAAGTGAGAGACTCGCAAGTGTGACCCTGGCCTTAGAATGATTCTTGTATTCAGCGTTTGCTGGATGCTGTAGCCTAGTGTTTGTATCTAGGGTATGTGCACACAGCATTTTATTTCAGGTGGCAGAGCTGCTTCAGGAAAGCATCTCAAGTCTTTTACCTGAAGGCGCCATGTTTTTCTGTGCCACCGATGTCTTTTCACGATAGTTTCTGTTATAGTTGCAAGTGACACTGTGCTACTTCTTTTAATGGCCTCAGTTTCCAAGCACTGAAGCAGTTGAAAGAAGTAACAACTTCTTTCTAACAACATACGGAGCAGGTAAAGCAATGTCGTTTTACATTGCTGTGCACCAAGTTCATGTTATGCGGCAGGTTTGAGGTGCTTTTTCAGGTGGGGGGTGCCTGCCGCAATCCGCCTGAAAAAGATGTGTGCACACACCCTTACCTTGGTTCTGCAGCCACAAAATACATGCATCCCAACATGAAAACGATCTGTCCAGTCTCGTTTTTTAAAAGTTACCTCTGCTGCTTCTGTAAGGAAGGTAAGACATCGGTAAACTGGTTAATGAGTCACTACACATGGCCCAGTAATGTGTGCTTGCCCCCAGACTGAAACTTAAGTGATTTTCACTTATGAAAAAAATTAATTAAAAGCTTCTCCTATACATTACAATGTTAATCACGGACCACGCAGAGTGTACGCTGGTGCTGTCTATGTGCTGTCCGTGATTGGCACAGGTTCATAGACCTGTATAGGTCATTTTGTCTGTGACAACGATAAAAAACGAAAAATGTCTCTGATTTTTATTTGGGGACACAGTCTGCAAAAGCATATGGGCATGTGAGCAGCACCATAGACTATAATGGAAAATAAATAATGTCCTGTTCTCAGGAGCGCAAGTCTGGGGCAATATGCTACCAAGAACCTTGATTTTTAAGCCGGCTAAAAATCGTCTCACGTGACTAATAATCATTTTGCTCTTACATCAGGTGATTACTGACCTATTTAAATGAGCAATAATCAGGAAGACGCACCAACACACATTTCATGATTATTGGCTCATCTAAGTTGGCCATAATTCAGTGGCTGTTGGCTATGCAGGTCCGCAACACAAAACGTTTTGATTGTATGCTGCTGACCTGTACTTGGACTATCTAGAGAGCAAGATTACAGAAGTTACAAGACGTGGGCCTGTGTGCTTAAAAATGCCAGGGCTGAATTTCAGTCCCAGTCCGGCCCTGTACCGACCCCTCCAAGAAGTGTTGCCATTCCTCAAAGGCCAACTTAATAGCCATCAACTCCCTGTTGCCGATATCGTAGTTACGTTCAGCGGACGACAGTTTTTTGGAGAAATAGGCGCACGGACGCAAACCACTCAAGGATGAGCCTTGAGATAGTACCGCCCCCACACCAACCTCAGACGCATCGACTTCCACGACAAAGGGTTTAGATACGTCTGGCTGCACAAGAATGGGGGCTGAAACAAAACTGTTCTTGAGAAATTCAAATGCGCGAACAGCCGCCTCAGGCCAAACGGAGAAATTGGTACCCTTTTTAGTCATGTCAGTTAGCGGTTTAGCAATGATAGAAAAATCCTTGATAAATTTCCTATAGTAGTTAGAAAACCCAAGGAACCGTTGAAGTGCTTTCAGGTTATCAGGACGTTCCCAATGCAGCACCGCTTGCACCTTAGCGGCGTCCATTTTAAAACCAGAAGCAGACACAATATAACCCAAGAACGGCAACTCTTGAGCAAAAAATACACATTTCTCAAGTTTAGCATACAGCTTATTCTCTCTGAGAAGCTGTAACACCTGCCTGACATGATCTAAATGAGCATCACGGTCGCAAGAATATATGAGAATGTCATCTAGGTACACGATAACGAATTTCCCCAAAACATGCGAGAACACATCATTGATGAAATGTTGGAACACTGCAGGTGCGTTAGTTAACCCAAAAGGCATCACCAAATTTTCAAAATGACCCTCAGGGGTATTAAAAGCCGTCTCCCACTCATCACCTTGACGGACTCTTATGAGGTTGTACGCCCCCCTGAGGTCAAGCTTGGTAAACCACTTAGCACCTGCCACCTGGTTGAACAAGTCAGGTATCAGTGGCATAGGGTGTGGATCACGAACCGTAATCTGGTTCAACTCCCTGAAATCCAAACACGGGCGTAATCCGCCATCTTTCTTCTTCACGAAGAAGAACCCTGCTGCCATCGGAGAGGATGACGGCCTGATGTGCCCTTTGCTCAAACTTTCAGAAATGTAATCCTCGAGCGCTTGTCTCTCCGGACCGGAGATGTTGAACATCCTTGCTTTAGGCAACTTGGCCCCTGGTTTAAACCTGATAGAACAGTCATAGGAGCGGTGTGGCGGCAACTCTGAACAACCCTTCTCAGAGAACACATCAGCATAATCCTGAAGTGACTCAGGAACGCTTGAAGTCACAGCGGACACACATGTGGCCAGGCAATTCTCCTGACAGAAATCACTCCACTGGATTATGTCCTGAGTTTTCCAGTCAATCACCGGGTTGTGTGTAGACAACCATGGAAAACCCAGAACCAATTGTGCCGGAAGACTCTTGAGCACCTTACATGTGACCTGCTTGAAATGAAGAACCCCAATGTGGAGTTTAACCTCAGCCACGAACTCAGTAATCTCCCCCTGTGGAAGAGGAGCAGAATTGATGGTGACCACACGGATAGGATGAGGCAGTTTTTCAATCTTAAAACCAGCAGTGCGCCCAAACTCCTCATCAATGAGATTTGTGGCGGAACCACTATCCACAAAAATAGTGATTGGTATCTCTCTGCCAGCGACAACAACTTTGAAATTCAAGGGAAAAGAAAGCGGTCACTGGGGAGCGCTGTGAGGGTCACAGTTAAAATTAAAATTAAAAGCAAAGAGTCCACCGCAGCTCCAGCCGTTAGCCTTCTAGGAGGAAACAAGATGCAGTAAAAAATAGTAATAACGGTCCTAGGAGACGGTTAAACCGTCTTCATAACTTCCACCTGATGAAGACGGTTTAACCGTTGAAACGCGTTGTGGTTCAACACTAAAATCCTTGTTTTGGTCTCATTTCCAGCGCTCCTAGGACCGTTATTACTATTTTTTACAGCGACAACAACTTTGGCAGGGAGCATGCACTGAGAAATCATCATGGAGGATATACATAAGCTCAGATTGGACTCCTCCACCCCCTCTGAGCTCAGAAGTTTTCCGCCGTTGCGTTTTTCTTTAACAGCAGAGGACAGATATTAATAAAATGACCAGTTTTACCGCAGAAAAAACAGGCTCCCTGCTTCCTGAGTACAGGGGTACGATTCTTAACATGTGACACCCCTGCGATTTGCATAGATTCCGTGGGCTCACCTGCAGCAACCTCACGTGAACCTAAACCTTCACCCACAGGCGGCGTCTCATGATTCCCCTGACGCAAACAGCGATCAATGCGGACAACAAGACTCATAGCGGAATCTAGTGAAGCAGGAGTCTCGTACATCAGGAGGGCTTTTTTAACCCTATTAGAAACTCCATGAATAAAGTGACTCCGCAATGCTGGCTCATTCCACTGAGTGTCAACCGCCCAGCGGCGAAATTCAGAACAGTAATCCTCTGCAACACGCTCCCCCTGGCAAATAGTGCGTAACTTAAATTCTGCTAGAGCCATTCTGTCTGGATCGTCGTAAATGTGTCCTAGAGCAGAAAAGAAACCCTCCACTGAGTTAAATGCAGCAGAATCAGACGGCAACGAAAATGCCCATGCTTGGGGATCCCCGCTTAATAATGACAACACCAGGCCCACACGTTGAGCCTCATTACCAGAGGAGATCGGGCGCATACGGAAATACAGTTTGCAAGCTTCACGAAAAGAAACAAATTTACTGCGTTCCCCAGCAAATTTTTCAGGCAAAGGAAGCTTGGGCTCATTAACTCCTTCTGTCGCTCCAGCCTGTATATTAGATACTGCTAGTCCCTGTTGCTGCACTGCTCCCCTCAACTCAGTGACCTGTAGGGACAGCGCCTCCAACTGGCGGGTTATGGAAGTCATGGGATCCATGACAAAACACAGAGAAGAAGAAAAAAGGAACCCCCCCCTTTTTTTTTTTTTTGTTAGGCCGATTATAATGTCACGGGGATACAAGGAGGGCGAGAGCTAATAACTCGGGCCCCTGCAATTTCCCTCAGACTAGGGTAACCCTGTCTGACCCTCTACCTGAAGTTTACACTGAAGGTGTGCATGTTCAGGCCTCCACCCTCACCCTGATTCCTGATTCAGCCCTAGACTGAACACCACCGCCCACCACCCAGTGAATGCAATAGACCAATACCCACAATTATAACAAACAAGGCTAAAGGAAAATATACACCACACCGCAGTCAATCAGGAATACACTATAAAGGTGCAGGGCAAAATAAATACAAATATAGGAAGGAGTAAATAAGACAAAGGAAAATACACCACCAGCAACGATTCTCCAACAACCTGCTCTCCACTCCGGACCGAGATAACTAAGGATAAGACAGAAGCTATAATTGGCGACGCCCAAAGATCAGGAGAACCATTTAAAGGAAATGGGCATGGCCCAGCTTCCAATCCGAGGATCAGATAAATTAACCCCGGAGAAGCCAGACGAAAACTAGCCGACGCCAATGAGCAAACAGTGGTCAAACGCGGAATTACCGCTGTCTGTCAGACGACCTGGTCTGAACAGTGTCCGACATGACAGTACCCCGCCTTCTACGAGAGACCCCAGGGCCCTCACGGCTTATAGGACCCGGCTTGTCCGGATGGCGACGATGAAAACACCTGACCAGCCGATCCGCATGAATGTCCGAGGCTGGTACCCAGGACCTCTCCTCAGGCCCATAACCACGCCAGTGTACCAAATATTGTAAAGTGCGGCGCACCACACGAGAGTCAACCACCCTGGAGACTTCAAATTCTAGGTTACCATCCACCAAGACTGGAGGTGGCATAGGCGCCGAGTCCACAGAACCCACCACCTTCTTAAGAAGAGACCTGTGGAACACGTTGTGTATTTTATACACCGTAGAGAGCTCCAGTCGGTACGCTACTGGGTTAATGACGGCGGTGACCCTAAATGGACCAATAAACCGTGGACCCAATTTAAGGGATGGTATCTTGAGTCTTATGTTTTTTGTGGATAACCACACCCAGACATCCACACTCAGGTCCGGACCTGGCACACGCCTACTGTCAGCCCCACGTTTGTACCTAGCACCCACACTCAACAGGCGCTGTTTCACTCTCCTCCAGACTGATGACAATTGTGTTCCTAACTGGTCTTCCTCCGGAACGCCGGAAGAGCCTCTCTGACTCAACGTACAAAACTGAGGATGTAGCCCGTAAACACAAAAAAACGGAGACTCCCCAGACGACTCCTGGCGGTGATTATTGATGGCAAACTCAGCCAAAGGAAGAAAGGTAGACCACTCCTCCTGGTTATCAGAGACAAAGCAGCGCAAGTACTGCTCCAAATTTTGGTTCATACGCTCGGTCTGACCATTTGACTGGGGATGAAACGCAGACGAATGAGACAACTTGATCCCCAGCCGTGAGCAAAATGCTTTCCAAAATTTTGCTACAAACTGAGTACCCCTATCTGACACGATGTCAGACGGAACTCCATGAAGCCTGACCACCTCCTGCACAAACACCTGAGCAAGAGTCTTAGCGTTAGGTAAAGAAGGCAAAGACACAAAGTGCGACATTTTTGAAAACTGATCCACAATCACCAAAATGACCGTGTTCCCAGGAAATGGGCATGGCCCAGCTTCCATTCCGAGGATCAGATAAATTAACCCCAGAGAAGCCAGACGAAAACTAGCCGATGCCAATGAGCAAACAGTGGTCAAACACAGAATTACCGCTGTCTGTCAGACGACCTGGTCTGAACAGTGTCCGACATGACACGTTGCCCCACCATGGGTGGGCAGAGACAAAGGACAGTGACCCCGCAGTCCGTCTGGTCAAGGAGCTGCTGACGCAAGCCAATTGCACCCTGGTCCAGATGCTCCACAAGAAACTCAACAGCTGTGGAAAGAGAAAGGCAAACTGTTTATGTATGATGGTAAGCTGTGTTGGATGAGTATTGACCCACGCACTCATGAGCTGGTCTGGCAGATAGTGGTCCCAAGACAAGATGCTCCAATGGTTCTGGGAGCGTACCACGATGGAGCAGGAGTCAGGACTCTTCAGATGGAAGAAGTTAGAGACCCTACTTTGTGGAAGGTTCTATTGGATTGGCATGAGGAAAACCATTGAAAAGTGGTGCCGAGAGTGTGGCCCATGTAGCTTGCGCAGAAAGGACCGTGACAACCAGAGGGCTCCCCTACAGCCCACAGTCACCAAACAGCCACTTGAACTAGTGGCCTTAGACCACGTGAACCTAACTCCAAACCGGTCAGGCTATGTCTACGCTTTGACTATTGTGGATCACTACTCCAGATTCCTGGTAGTCGTACCTGTCAAGGACCAGACAACAAAGACGGCAGCCAGAGCCTTCCAACAACACTTCTGTAGACCACATGGATATCCTGAGAAGGTACTTACTGATCAAGGACCAGCCTTTGAAGCGGAAGTGTTTCAAGAATTCTGCAACCTCTACGGATGTAAAAAGATCAGGACCACACCGTACCACCCACAAACCAAAGGTACAGTGCCTACAAGTAGTATTCAACCCCCTGCAGATTTAGCAGGTTTACACATTTGGAATTAACTTGGCATTGTGACATTTGGACTGTAGATCAGCCTGGAAGTGTGAAATGCACTGCAGCAAAAAAGAATGTTATTTCTTTGTTTATTTTTTTTTTTTAATTGTGAAAAGTCTTTTCAGAGGGTCATTTATTATTCAACCCCTCAACCCACCAGAATTCTGTTTGGTTCCCCTAAAGTATTAAGAAGTAGTTCAGGCACAAAGAACAATGAGCTTCACATGTTTGGATTAATTATCTCTTTTTCCAGCCTTTTCTGACTATTTAAGACCCTCCCCAAACTTGTGAACAGCACTCATACATGGTCAACATGGGAAAGACAAAGGAGCATTCCAAGGCCATCAGAGACAAGATCGTGGAGGGTCACAAGGCTGGCAAGGGGTACAAAACCCTTTCCAAGGAGTTGGGCCTACCTGTCTCCACTGTTGGGAGCATCATCCGTAAGTGGAAGGCTTATGGAACTACTGTTAGCCTTCCATGGCCTGGACAGCCTTTGAAAGTTTCCTCCCGTGCCGAGGCCAGGCTTGTCCGAAGAGTCAAGGCTAACCCAAGGACAACAAGGAAGGAGCTCCGGGAAGATCTCATGGCAGTGGGGACATTGGTTTCAGTCAATACCATAAGTAACGTACTCCACCGCAATGGTCTCCGTTCCAGACGAGCCCGTAAGGTACCTTTACTTTCAAAGCGTCATGTCAAGACTCGTCTACAGTTTGCTCATGATCACTTGGAGGACTCTGAGACTGACTGGTTCAAGGTTCTCTGGTCTGATGAGACCAAGATCGAGATCTTTGGTGCCAACCACACACGTGACGTTTGGAGACTGGATGGCACTGCATACGACCCCAAGAATACCATCCCTACAGTCAAGCATGGTGGTGGCAGCATCATGCTGTGGGGCTGTTTCTCAGCCAAGGGGCCTGGCCATCTGGTCCGCATCCATGGGAAGATGGATAGCACGGCCTACCTGGAGATTTTGGCCAAGAACCTCCGCTCCTCCATCAAGGATCTTAAGATGGGTCGTCATTTCATCTTCCAACAAGACAACGACCCAAAGCACACAGCCAAGAAAATCAAGGCCTGGTTCAAGAGGCAAAAAATCAAGGTGTTGCAGTGGCCTAGTCAGTCTCCTGACCTTAACCCAATTGAAAACTTGTGGAAGGAGCTCAAGATTAAAGTCCACATGAGACACCCAAAGAGCCTAGATAACTTAGAGAAGATCTGCATGGAGGAGTGGGCCAAGATAACTCCAGAGACCTGTGCCGGCCTGATCAGGTTTTATAAAAGACGATTATTAGCTGTAATTGCAAACAAAGGTTATTCCACAAAATATTAAACCTAGGGGTTGAATAATTATTGACCCACACTTTTATGTTTAAAATTTATAAAAATTTAACTGAGCAACAAAACTTTTTGGTTTGTAAGATTTATGCATCTGTTAATAAATCCTGCTCTTGTTTGAAGTTTGAAGGCTCTAACTTATTTGCATCTTATTAAACCTGCTAAATCTGCAGGGGGTTGAATACTACTTGTAGGCATTGTATGTGTGAAAAGATGAACCAAGTAGTGATTGACTTACTGAAGACCTTGCCTTTATATGAAAGAATGTTATGGCCAGAAAAGTTAAAAGACTTAGTAGACTTGTACAAGCATCTTCCAGTGAATTCGACCAACTATACCCCAGCATACCTGATGAGAGGAAGATCCAGCAAACTACCTGTTGATCTAGACATGGGAGTCCTAACAAAGGTACCGCCAAGTACAAGAGTGCGTTGAAAGAAGTCTATCACAGGTGAGACAAAAACAAGAGAGAGACTATAATCAACGTGCCCCTACAATTCCCTTGTCACCAGATGAACAAGTGCTCAAACATAAAAGGAGATTGCACAAACTTGACGACCAGTGGGAAGCAGAGCCGTATACTATCCTACCTTCAAACTCTGACAACACGAAAGTCTGCCTTATCAGTAAAGATGGAGGAGAAACTTCAACTGCAGTATCCAGAGACCAACTCAAAGTATGCCCTGATAAATTGAGAAACAGAGAAACAAACGCAGGAACATCTCCACCCATGGAAGAAGAAGACAAGAAAATTTACACTGTTCTTGGAGATTTTCCCCAGTCTTGGACTCAAGTGCATCAGGCAATATGATACCTGTCTTAACTTTTCCCCAGCTGGAAACAACAGAACAAAATGTGATTCCAGACTATCCTGAACTAGAAGAAACTTTACACCGGCAGGATCCAGCAGCAAACATCACCCCAGCAGTGGAATCAGAGAATTCACCCTCTGCTATTGGTGAATCTGTCAGACCCATGGTGAATCGGAGAAGACGCAGATGCTTGACCAGTTTGCCAATACAATGCAGGTCTACAAGTAGTACACACACTAGTGGGTCCACTACAGTAACAGCAGACACGTTAGATCAGGAAGTACGTAGTTCTACTCGTAGTACCAAAGGTCAAATCCCAGCTCGTTACAGGGATTAAAAATGTCAATAATTGACCTGTTTAAATTGCTTGCTTACATTTGTTACAGGTTTAAAATGGACAATAGGGTAATGGACAGTGAAATACCAAAAACTGTATTTGTACATAGTTGGCACCCTCAAGGTGCACCCTGGTTCTACCCACTTGCCGACGTGGGTAGGGCCTTGTTTGCTTGTTTCTTCACAGACCCGAAGCAAAACCATCTGGCGTGGTGAACCCTGGATCTGGATTCGCCTTGTAGCCCGCCCAAGACTTACTTTGGGGGTTTATGATGGGTCCCTCACATCAGTACTTTCATTTAAAAATAAAGACACCCTGGTATAAAACCAGATGTACTTTTAAAAACTTGATTTCGCAACATTTAAGCCAAATATACCTCCCATAAAGGGAAGCCAAAGTTTTATAATTGTTCCAATGAGTTTTTCAAATATTTTTTCAAAATGTTTGCATTATTTATCCTGTAACTGTTGTTTTCTGTTCCCAGTCCCGGAGTACTGGATTTAATGGGGGGGTGGCGCCCCAGGGTCCTGGTCATCACAGTAGCATTGCTTTCCTCACGGGGAGAGTGATGTTACATTTGGAAGCGATGAAGGAGATTCTTCTATCAGGTAATCACAATGCATACAACATGTTCACACTCCAGACCAAAAGGGGGAGCTCTAAGCTTAGTTTAGGGTGAACTCCCCTATAAATACATTCTGATCTGGAGGGAAAGAGTTCAGTTTCAGTTTCAGTTCAGAAAGTGAGAGACACAGAAGAGAGCAGACCGACAGAGTGTCAGATGGTCTGAAGGGGCCTGTAGTCTGAAGTACTGCAGCCCCTGGAGGAAGAGACAGACAGAAAGCCGAACATTGTTCAGTGAGTGTGCAGGAGAGCGAAGCACAGGAGAGTAACATCAGGGGAGACCAGCTAAGATCAGGCTGCCTCCCTCTGAGGCACAGATAACCGGCAGCCGGACCACCGAGGTTGTAAGGACTCTACGATTTACATCAGAGACCGGCAGGACAGCTGAACTTCAAGTTACCTGTCCGCCTTAATACCCAGGAGACACGGTGACACCTTTAGAGCCCGGGGCGTGCTAGAGTCATACAGGTTATGTCCTATCCTATATGGGGGAGAGAGAACATCTGGGAGAACCTTATATGAAGCTATAGGCAGTAAGGGACTACAACACCACAGCACTAGAGGAAGGCTTTTAATTCCACTTGGTGAAGGGGACTCTGGATTCGCTTCCAAGCCGGCCGGATCCTACCTGCCCTGTGATCTGGTGCCCTGGACTGTGGCAGCCTGAAGTCTTCAGTAAACAAGGTAAAGAGACTGCAAACCTGCATCCCCGTTCTTTACCGTGCCATTCACCCTCTTCCATCTACGCATCGGGATCCCTGGGGATATACTTCACCTGTGGGAAGTTATACCATCTAGCTGCCATAACATCACCCAGAGGACCCCTTTAAAGCAGCTTTGGTCCCCACTGACTGAATACCACAGGTGGCATCACAATCATAAACTTTATTCCCTTTAAAGACCTTTCCCTTTTACATGGGCGCCCAGGGCCACGGACCAGGTCGCCACCGTGACATCCCGCTGTGAACTCAGGAACACATGCCAACTATTTTCTGGAGGAGGTTGCAGCTACTTAATTCTACCATCTTCTGGTCTTTTGTCTAAGGGCTCATACTTGCGCGAAACTCGGATGAGTCTCGCACTGCAATACCCAGCACTGCTCCTGCCACAGAGGAGCGGAGCGTGCGGCTGCATGTGTTCCTATGCAGCCGCATGCTCTGATCTGAGTGCCAGCAGCAGCGCCGGGTATTAACATGCGAGACTCATCCGAGTTTCACACAAGTGAGTATGAGCCTTCAATGCTGCCCTAAGAAAATCTCTGTTCCTCAGATGTAGTTTGTTTAAAAAAAACTCCAACTTTTCTTTACTCACCTTTCCCGGGTCCAGTGCTGAGTCTCCACTGCTGATCCTGGTATTTGTTATTGTCTACAGCACTAAGGTCACATCGACAGCACGACAGACAATAACCGAGATCAGCAACAACTGAGCTTCTTGAGTTGACGGCACAAACAGCTTAAAACCGCTGAGCTCAATTATTGCCTGCAGCATTGTCAGCATGACATGATCATTGCAGACAATAACAGACACCAGGAGCAGCAGAGGAGACTCAGCATTTGACTCGGGAAGGGTGAACAAAATACACTTTATTTTCCAATACCGGAAAACTCCTTAAAGGTAGCTTTCTCTGTGCTACAGCAGCATAAAATGAGGAACCCCATTTTAGTTTTTTAATTTTTGAAATGGGCCCCTTCTCTCTGTGTGTACCTGAGCCCCTACCTTTACAACATATGTATTCAACATTTAGTAATGGATGTAGGATTAAATGAAAGGGAGGAAGTTTACCAGGATAGATTCTTACTTTGAGCATGATGGGAGGTATTCTATTGCTGTGTTATTCATCTTGTCAAAGATTACCAAAACTTATATGAGATGCTTCCCAGAACCATTTATTTTGGATCTCTGCTCCCAGTCCTTGTCAGTTCTGACAGTTAACTGCCATATTTATGATATCCGAGGACATGGCCTCTAATAAAAAGCTATATTTCTTGCTGGAAAATGAACTTATTTTTCTCTTTTTTCTTAACAAATTGTCAGCCATGATGAGAACCAGCAGTGTTTCTGTTTTGGGATAGATGGAAAGTATGAAAGAAAAAAAAAATCTGAAATCGTTCAGTATATTTTTACACTCGGAACAGGTAATAGTCAACAGTTGTTGGGCAAAATGGTCTTCATCTTTGCTATTGTTTTTGCTATTCTGAGATTTTCTTGTCCCTGAGCGTTAGGGTCAATATGATTGCATATACAGGATTGCAGAGTAATACTCGTGACCCATTTTTTACTGCTATATGCTGACAACTGAGATCTGGAACCTGACGACCTGAGAAACATTGAATACTGCCCACTAAGCACCTTTGACAATGAAAGGTGCAATTTTTGACAACCGGTTGCATGCATTTACCCTCTTTTTCTACTATTGCCTACTCTCAGGGAGACATTCTTTGCCAGGGAAGTCTCTTCTTCCTCTACTCAATGAGCAGTTGGTCTTTTATGCCAGGAACAATGACAGAGGCAATGTCTTCCCTGTAACCTGGTACAATACAGAAATCAAGATCTTTCCACTACTTGCCTTATAGTCACTACTCACTACTCATTAGCATGGCTCATCTTGCCCACTGCAACTGACACTAAATGAAATAAAACAATCCCCTAAACGACATATGTAACTCACATTTTCTGCCCAGTCTCTCTTATACACTGTACCTCCCTACCTTCGAAGCAAATGAAGAGGAACATTAGTGAAGCGATGGCCGGGGAACCACCACAGTGCAGGAAGACTACTGTACACAAGATGAGGTGCAAACAACAAAGGGTAGATTTATTGGAGGGCAAGGAATGAAGGGAATGAGGAAGATGCAAACAGGGGTATACAATGGCAACAGACAATTTACAAGAGTTATGAACTTTAACTTTTCCGTAAAACAGCAAGGTGCTACAACTATTGCAGACTCAAAATATGTCTAACAAGCAAATGTAAACAATAAACGAGTGATGATGCTACTCTATGTATAACCTCCCTGGCCTTTGCTAAGCAGGCGACATGGCTCCCGTGTACTGACTATTGAAGCCTACACTAGGCCCTAACAGGTGCACCAAACAGGAACAAACTCATGGTGATGTTGGAGAATCAGATCCAGTCCCAGGGGGCCTCAGCAGTCTAATATGGTGGTGCGCACGGCTTTCTGTCAGCTCTGTGAAACGTGGTCTTCTCCTTGCTTCTGGATCCTAGAGATGCTCCTGGAAACTGTAAGTCCCTTTCTCTGTATCTTCGTGGCTCTCTTGCAGCTATATCAGGACACAGTTCTTCTCTCTTTCGGCTATCAGCACAAAAAGTCCTCTCTGCACCAGCCTCAGCTCACACACGCTGCTCCAGCTCCACACCTGCACTCTGCACAGACTAGTTCATTACACCAACTATTGCAGGGGAGAAGCAGAACATTCCATCATGTTAAAGTGACAGCGTGTTCCTTACTGTCCATAACAGCACCACCCTCTTACATTAGCATGCAACTAAATTTTAGACCACACTTCCTGTCCGAGCCCTCGAGCCATACCATTTTTTTCTTCCCATCCTGGCCACATTAGAAAAATGTTAGAAAGTGATGGCAGTGTTCACACTACTGCTAAACCCTTTGGTATTCCTGATTTATTTTAGGAGCAGAGCAACAGAAAACAGTTGAGGCCAGATCCAATACTAGATGCCCACCAGTGGAGCCAGACTGTCCCCACTGACTATAATGAGCTTTTTCAGATTTCTTTAAAGGTGTCATCACATTTCAAACCTAAGTTCTTGATCTTATAAGTCCACTCTTTGATTGTGTCCTCTGCTCTCCTCTACAACCTCAGGCCATCTCTTCAGTGTTCTTCTTTGCCATCAGGCTGTCTCCTCAGCTCTCTTCTCTACCCTCAGGTCATATCTTCAGTGCTCCTCTATGCCCTCAGGCCATCTCCACAGCACTTCTCTCTTCCCTCAGGCCATCTCCTGAGTGTCTTCTCTGCCCTCAGGCCATCTACTCAGTGTTCCTTGTTGACATCAGGCTGTCTCCTCAGAATTCCTCTCTGCTCTCAGGGCGTCTCCTCAGGGTTCCTCTCTGTTCTCAGCTCATCCAATTTTATACATCAGCTGTTGTTAATATTTACAAAACCATATACAGTCCACCAGGGCCGACATCAGGGCATTACTGCCCTTACTACTGTATGGGGCCCGATGAACAGTAGCAAAAAGGGGGGCCCGGATGCGATGGTGTAACACCCCAGGAAGCCAGTTGTTACAGTGGTATTGCCTTCCTCACGGGGAGGGTGATGCCATGCCTGGAAGCAAGGAAGGATCCCTTTAACAGGTGACACATACACACAACAATGTTCTGACTCCAGGCCAGAAGGGGGAGCTCCGATCCAGTTTGTGGGTGGCTTCTCTATATATTCTGGCTGGAGGAGGAGTTAAGTAGTCAGTCAGCAGGAGAGCTGGAGCCGTGCAGACATGAGGTTCTGCAGCTCATGTCAGAGCCTGTGAGAGACTGTGAGAGAAGAAAAGGTGAAGGAGAGGAAAGATACTGGGAGTGGAGCTGCAAGAGGGCTCACTCCAGAATCAGCGCAAGTAACCAGAGGCTGGAATTCTGAGGTTGTGGGGGTAACTGTATGCCCCACAGCAGAAACCAGCAGGCAGGAGATTCCAAGTCGCCTGTCCACCATTACATCCGAAGGCACAGCAGCATATAGAGCCCGGAGTCGCCATAAGTAGGGACACCTGTAAAAAAACCTGCCATACGGATATTGTCCTATTAATAGGACAGAGAAAGTGAGGACATTGTGTGAAGCCTTAGGCAGTAAGGGACTACAACACAGAGCAATAAGGAAGGCTTCCAACCCCACCTGGCTAGGGGGATTCCGAATCACTTCCAGGCTGGCCAGACCTCACCATCACCTGTGATCCGTACCCTGGACTTTGGCTGCATACTACCAGTAAAAGGTAAAGAGACCGCAACCTTGTGTCCTCCAATTCTTTCCGGCACTACACCATCTGTCATCTTTGCCCACCAAATCCAGTACCATGTATCCCCTAGGCCCTAGCAGGCATACCAATGGTAGCCCGGGTCCTCCTCCCTTGTTACTACTGATCGGTCCCCAGGCGCAATAGTTCAGGGCCACTGCAAGCCAGATACATAACAACATTGCGGTGATTTAAAGATACACCTACAGTGTTGTAAATGCACTGGCAGGTAGAAATCGGTGCTGTACCTTTAAGCCGCAGCAGCAACAGCAGGTCTAAGTGCAGCATGGTCCTGACGCTGATCATGTGACACGCTGCACACTCTTGATTCCAGAGCAGAGCAGCATGTCACGTTCGTGGGAGATAGGAGAGGAAACATTGAAGTCGGCGACGTGCAGGCAGAGGAGGCGGGCAGTGTGTGAGGACTCAGAAGAGGCTGCAGAGGGAAATGAGGTGAGGGGAGTGAGGAGGTGGGAGGCTGCTGAGGAGATGGGAGGCTGCTGAGGAGAGGCTGCTGAGGAGATGGGAGGCTGCTGAGGAGAGGGGAGGCTGCTGAGGAGATGGGAGGCTGTTGAAGAGATAAGAGGTTGCTGAGGAGATGGGAGGCTGCTGGGGAGAGAGGAGACTGCTGAGGAGATGGGAGGCTGCTGAGGAGTTTGGAGGCTGCTGAGGAGAGGGGAGGCTGCTGAGGAGAGGGGAGGCTGCTGAGGGGAGTGAAGAGAGGGGAGGCTGCTGACCGGAGTCTGTATCTGTCAGGGGGATCATCTTTATTCTCATTTGCACATGGAAACGAGAAGCAATGGGATGAAAGTGAAAGGGAGAAGATACAGAATAGATATTAGAAAAAAGTTTTGACAATGAGGGTGATCAATGAGTGGAACAGGCTGTCACGAGAGGTGGTGAGTTCTCCTTCAATAGAAGTCTTCAAACAGCGGCTGGGCAGACATCTGTCTGAGATGGTTTAGTGAATCCTGCATTGGACTCGATGACCCTGGAGGTCCCTTCCAACTTTAACATTCTATGATTTATTTTTACATATGTGAAAAACATTATTGAAACACTGCTGGATAATACTGACCAAACGCTGATGACCATTTTCATGAAAAAAATACGAATGAGGTCTTAAAGGCAATCTGTCATCCAGTTTTTGCTATCTAACCTAAAAGTAGCATGATGAGACAGTGACCCTGATTTCAGTGATGTGTCACTTACTGGCTGATGATCAGCAGGAGATTACGCTATCACTATCCTGCTGCCATGTAGTCCCCAATATTACATAGTTATTAAGGTTGAAGGAAGACTTTAAAGGGCCACTGTCACCCCCCTCCAGCCGTTATAAACTAAAAGAGCCACATGTGCAGCAGTAATGCTGCATTCTAACAAGGTGGCTTTTTTAGTTTTTGGTTCAATTATTCCCAAAATAAAGCGTTTTGAAACTTATCCAAAATACCTGTCTTTAGCCAGGGAGGCGGGTCCTCACTCCCCAGCTTGAACCGCTACTCTGCCGTCACTCAAATCTTCAGGGGCTTTCGGCGCCGCCCCCTCCGCTCTTTTTTCGCTTCAAAAACCGGTGCCTGCGCTGTGTTTAAGCTCTGGCCGTCTGATGTCCCAGCCAGGCTTGCAGACTGCGCCTGTGCGGGCATTGCGGCCACCCACCTTGGGAATCCCAGCCCCGCAGTGTGTTATGCATTATGCACAGTGCGGGGCTAGGATTCCTGGGCATGCGCACTGCATGTGTCATCCTGTCACCCAGGTCCCCCGCCTTACAGCGTCTGTATACTGTATTCAGCTGATCGTGCCTCCTCATACAGTATACAGGACAGTATACAGTACAGTACAGTACAGTATACAGTATACAGACGCTGTAAGGCGGGGGACCTGGGTGACAGGCTGACACACGCAGTGCGCATGCCCAGGAATCCTAGCCCCGCACTGTGCATAATGCATAACACACTGTGGGGCTGGGATTCCCAAGGTGGGTGGCCGCAATGCCCACACAGGCGCAGTCTGCAAGCCTGGCTGGGACGTCAGACGGCCAGAGCTTAAACACAGCGCAGGCGCCGGTTTTGAAGCGAAAAAAGCGCGGAGGGGGCGGCGCCGAAAGCCCCTGAAGATTTGAGTGACGGCAGAGTAGCGGTTCAAGCTGGGGAGTGAGGACCCGCCTCCCTGGCTAAAGACAGGTATTTTGGATAAGTTTCAAAATGCTTTATTTTGGGAATACTTGAACCAAAAACTAAAAGAGCCACCTTGTGCATTACTGCTGCACAAGGTGGCTCTTTTAGTTTATAACGGCTGGAGGGGGGTGACAGTGGCCCTTTAAGTCCATCTAGTTCAACCCATAGCCTAACCTAACATGCCCTAACTAGTGTTGAGCATTCCGATACCGCAAGTATCGGGTATCGGCCAATACTTGCGGTATCGGAATTCCGATACCGAGATCCGATACTTTTGTGGTATCGGGAATCGGTATCGGGATTAATATCAATGTGTAAAAGAAAGAATTAAAATTAAAAATAGGGATATACTCACCTCTCCGGCGGCCCCTGGACTTTACCGCCGTAACCGGGAGCCATTGTACCTAAGAATGCGCGCTTGAAGGGCCTTAGATGACGTCACGGCGCTCTGATTGGTCCGTAGCGGTCGCGTGACCGCTACGCGACCAATCACAAAGCCGTGATGTCACCTAAGGTCTTTCAAGCGCTTGAAAGACTTTAGGTGACGTCACGGCTTTGTGATTGGTCGCGTAGCGGTCACTCGACCCCTACGCGACCAATCAGAAGCTGCGGACGTCTTCTAAGGTATTTCAAGCGCTTGAAAGACCTTAGGTGATGTCACGGCTTTGTGATTGGTCGCGTAGCGGTCACGCGACCGCTACGGACCAATCAGAGCGCCGTGATGTCATCTAAGGCCCTTCAAGCGTGCATTCTTAGGTACAACGACTCCCGGTTACGGCGGTAAAGTCCAGGGCGCGTCAGAGGGTGAGTATATCCCTATTTTTTATTTTAATTCTTTCTTTTACACATTGATATGGATCCCAGGGCCTGAAGGAGAGTTTCCTCTCCTTCAGACCCTGGGAACCATACAGGATACCGTCCGATACTTGGTGTCCCATTGACTTGTATTGGTATCGGGTATCGGTATCGGATTAGATCCGATACTTTGCCGGTATCGGCCGATATTTTCCGATACCGATACTTTCAAGTATCGGACGGTATCGCTCAACACTAGCCCTAACATGTTGATCCAGAGGAAGGCAAAAAAAAACCATGTGGCAAAGAGTAAGCTCCATCTTGGGGAAAAAAATTCCTTCCCGACTCCACATACGGCAATCAGACTAGTTCCCTGGATCAACGCCCTATCAAGGAATCTAATATATATAACCTGTAACATTATACTTTTCAAGAAAGGCATCCAGTCCCCTCTTAAATTTAAGTAATGAATCACTCATTACAACATCATACGGCAGAGAGTTCCATAGTCTCACTGCTCTTATAGTAAAGAATCCACGTCTGTTATTATGCTTAAACCTTCTTTCCTCCAGACGTAGATGATGCCCCCTTGTCCATGTCTCAGGTCTATGATTAAAAAGATCATCAGAAAGGTCTTTGTACTGTCCCCTCATATATTTATACATTAAAATAAGATCACCCCTTAGCCTTCGTTTTTCCAATCTAAATAGCCCCAAGTGTAATAACCTATCTTGGTATTGCAGCCCCCCCAGTACTCTAGTAACCTTGGTCGCTCTTCTCTGCACCCGCTCTAGTTCAGCTATGTCTTTCTTATACACCGGAGACTAGAACTGTACACAGTATTCTAAGTGTGGTCAAACTAGTGACTTGAATAGAGGTAAAATTATGTTCTCCTTGGATCGCCCCGTCAGGGCAAGGGGGTACTCGGTACCAGGTCCTTCGGTTCACAGGGGGATGTCACGGTGGCTGACCCGGTCCGTGGCCCTGGGACGTGCGTGTAAAAGGGAAAGGTCTTTAAAGGGGAAATGTTCGTGACGCCACCTGTGGTATTTGGTCAGGGTGACCGACCCTGCTTTAAGGGGTCCGCTGGGGTGATGTTATGGCAGCTAGATGGTATACCTTCCCACAGGTGAAGTATGTCCCCAGGGCTTCCCAGTGTGTAGATGGTGGATAGTGAGAGGCGCAGTGAAGAACGAGGACACAAGGTTGCAGTCTCTTTACCTTTACTGAAGACTTCAGCATCCACAGTCCAGAGCACCAGATCACAGGGCAGACAGAGTCCGGCCAGTTTGGAGGCAAGTCCAGAGTCCCCTTATCCAGGTGGAAATCAGTAGCCTTCCTCTAGCGCCGTAGTGTTGTAGTCCCTTACTGCTAAGCTTCTCATAAGGTCCTCACAGATGTTACAGATGTTACATCTCTCTCTCTGTCCCCCAGATGGATAGGACAAACCGGTGGCTTGAGGCATTTTACAGGGACTCTATCATGCCCCAGCCTCTAAGGGGTGCCACCGTGCCTCCTGGGTGTAGGGGCGGACAGGTAACGTGAAATTAGCTGTCCTACCAGTCTCTAGAGCAAGGCATAAAGGATCGTTGCTCCCTCGGTGTTCCGGCTACCAGGATCCTGTGCCTCAGAAGGAGGCAGCCTGTGTAGGGCTGAACCCATCCTGGTATCCACTCCTTTGCTACGGCTTCTTTCACCCTCTCTGCAATACAGTTCTCCTTCAGTTCTCCTTCAGTGTCTCTTTCTAGAAGCTGCAGCTCTCAGGGCATGCACGCTCCATGTCCTTCTGTCTCGATCTCTGACAGGATCCCACCCCTGCCAGGGACCAACTACCTGAGCGAAGCTCAGCCAGCAACTAACTAACTTTCCTACAGGTCACCAGTTTTACCAATGTGAGGAGTGACCTAATAAATAGGAGCAGAACTCCTCCTGGTGGCCTGGAGTGTGAAATGTGTTGCATGTTTGTGATACCTGGATGCAGTTGTCTGTTATGATCCCAATGGCAGGGGACCTCAAAGATTACAGCAAAGTCTGCAAAACATAAATACCAGCTCATAGGGAAGTGGTAACTAGGCTGACCATATACCTGATCCTAGCGCAAACACTAACAGCAGCCGGGGAACGTGCCTACGTTGATCCTAGACGTCTCACGCCAGCCGGAGAACTAACTACCCCTATCAGGGAAAATAAGACCTCTCTTGCCTCCAGAGAAAAGACCCCAAAGTAATACAAGCCCCCAACAAATAATAACGGTGAGGTAAGAAGAAAAGACAAACGTAAGAATGAACTAGATTTAGCAAAGAGAGGCCCACTGACTAACAGCAGAATATAGTAAGAAGACTTATATGGTCAGCATAAAACCCTGCAAAATATCCACGCTGAATATCCAAGAACCCCCAAACCGACTGACGGTGTGGGGGGAGAATATCAGCCCCCCTAGAGCTTCCAGCGATAACAGGAATCACATTTTGTACAAGCTGGACAAAAAATATGAACAATGCAAATGATCAAGAGTACGAAAGCAGGACTTAGCTTATCTTGCAAAGAACCAGGACCTGAAGACAGGAGCAAACAGAAGTGAACTGATTACAACGATGCCAGGCACTGGACTGAGAATCCAGGAAGTTTAAATAGCAACACCCCAGGCCTAACGAAGCAGGTGAGCACCAACCTGGTAATAGACAATCCAAGTGCCAAATCACTAGTGACCACAAGAGGGAGCCAAAAAGTATAGTTCACAACAGTACCCCCCCTTTAAGGAGGGGTCACCGAACCCTCACCAAGACCACCAGGGCGACCAGGATGAGCAGCGTGGAAGGCACGAACCAAATCGGCCGCATGAACATCAGAGGCGGCCACCCAGGAATTATCCTCCTGACCATAGCCCTTCCATTTGACCAAATACTGGAGCCTCCGTCTAGAGAGACGAGAATCCAAGATCTTCTCCACCACGTACTCCAACTCGCCCTCAACCAACACCGGAGCAGGAGGCTCAACAGCAGGAACCACAGGCACAACGTACCGCCGTAACAAAGACCTATGGAACACGTTGTGAATGGCAAATGACACCGGAAGATCCAAACGAAAAGAAACCGGGTTAAGAACTTCCAAAATTTTATAAGGACCAATAAAGCGAGGCTTAAACAGGAGAGGAAACCTTCAGAGGGCCATACCGAGAAGACAACCAAACCAAATCCCCAACACGAAGTCGGGGGCCCACACCGCGGCGGCGGTTGGCAAAACGCTGAGCCTTCTCCTGTGACAACTTCAAGTTGTCCACCACATGATTCCAAATCCGCTGCAACCTATCCACCACGGAATCCACCCCAGGACAGTCAGAAGACTCAACATGACCCGAGGAGAAACGAGGATGAAAACCAGAGTTGCAGAAGAATGGCGAAACCAAAGTAGCGGAACTAGCCCGATTATTAAGGGCAAACTCCGCCAATGGCAAGAAGGTCACCAAATCATCCTGGTCCGCAGAAACAAAACATCTCAAATAAGCCTCCAGTGTCTGATTAGTTCGCTCCGTTTGACCATTAGTCTGAGGATGGAAGGCAGATGAAAACGACAAATCAATGCCCATCTTAGCACAAAAAGATCGCCAGAATCTGGACACAAACTGGGATCCTCTGTCGGACACGATATTCTCCGGAATGCCGTGTAAACGAACCACATTCTGAAAAAACAAAGGAACCAGATCAGAAGAGGAAGGCAACTTAGGCAAGGGTACCAAATGGACCATCTTGGAAAAACGATCACACACCACCCAGATGACAGACATTCCCCGAGACACCGGAAGATCAGAAATGAAATCCATGGAAATGTGTGTCCAAGGCCTCTTCGGGACGGGCAAGGGCAAAAGCAACCCGCTAGCACGAGAACAACAAGGCTTAGCCCGAGCACAAGTCCCACAGGACTGCACAAATGACCGCACATCCCGTGACAAGGAAGGCCACCAAAAGGACCTAGCCACCAAATCTCGGGTACCAAAAATTCCCGGATGCCCTGCCAACACCGAGGAATGAACCTTGGAAATGACTCTGCTGGTCCATTTATCAGGAACAAACAGTCTGTCGGGTGGACACGAGTCAGGTCTACCAGCCTGAAATCTCTGCAACACACATCGCAAATCCGGAGATATGGCCGACACAATCACACCCTCTTTAAGAATACCAGCTGGCTCCGAGACTCCAGGAGAGTCAGGCACAAAGCTCCTAGAGAGAGCATCAGCCTTAACATTCTTCGAACCAGGCAGGTATGAGACCACAAAGTCAAAACGAGAGAAAAACAATGACCAACGAGCCTGTCTAGGATTCAGGCGCTTAGCAGACTCGAGATACATCAGATTTTTGTGATCAGTCAAGACCACCACACGATGCTTAGCACCCTCAAGCCAATGACGCCACTCCTCAAATGCCCACTTCATTGCCAACAACTCCCGATTACCAACATCATAGTTCCGCTCAGCAGGCGAAAACTTCCTAGAGAAAAAGGCACATGGTCTCATCACAGAACAACCAGAGCCTCTCTGCGACAAAACAGCCCCAGCACCGATCTCAGAAGCATCCACTTCAACCTGAAAGGGAAGTGAGACATCAGGCTGGCACAAAACAGGCGCCGAAGTAAACCGGCGCTTCAGCTCCTGGAAGGCCTCCACGGCTGCAGGAGCCCAATTAGCCACATCAGAACCTTTCTTGGTCATATCCGTCAAAGGTTTAACAACGCTAGAAAAATTAGCGATAAAGCGACGGTAGAAATTAGCGAACCCCAAGAACTTCTGAAGACTCTTAACAGACGTGGGCTGAGTCCAATCATGAATAGCTCGGACCTTGACTGGGTCCATCTCCACAGCAGAAGGGGAGAAAATAAAACCCAAAAGGAAACCTTCTGCACTCCAAAGAGACACTTTGAGCCCTTCACAACCAAAGCGTTATCACGCAAAACCTGAAACACCATCCTGACCTGCTTTACATGAGAATCCCAATCATCCGAGAAAACTAGAATATCATCAAGATACACAATCAAAAATTTATCCAGATACTTCCGGAAGATATCATGCATAAAGGACTGAAACACTGAAGGGGCATTAGAGAGCCCAAAGGGCATCACCAAGTACTCAAAATGACCTTCGGGCGTATTGAATGCAGTTTTCCATTCATCTCCCTGCCTAATGCGCACAAGGTTGTACGCACCACGAAGATCTATCTTGGTGAACCACTTGGTGCCCTTAATCCGAGCAAACAAGTCTGACAATAGCGGCAACGGATACTGAAACTTAACAGTGATTTTATTCAGAAGCCGATACAAGGTCTCAAAGACCCGTCTTTCTTGGCCACAAAAAAGAATCCCGCACCGAGAGGGGAAGAGGATGGACGAATATGCCCCTTCTCCAAAGACTCCTTGACATAAGAAAGCATCGCGGCATGCTCGGGTACAGACAAATTAAATAATCGTCCCTTAGGAAATTTACTGCCAGGAATCAAATCTATAGCGCAGTCACAGTCCCTATGAGGAGGAAGAGCACTGGACCTGGACTCACTGAATACATCCTGATAGTCACACAAATACTCAGGAACTTCTGAAGGAGTAGAAGTAGCAATAGACACCGGCGGAGAATCGCAATGAATTCCCTGACAACCCCAACTTGAGACAGACATAGCCTTCCAATCCAAAACAGGATTATGGGTCTGTAACCATGGCAGACCTAAAACGACCAAATCATTCATTTTATGCAGAACAAGAAAACGAATCACCTCCCGATGTTCAGGAGTCATGCACATGGTCACTTGTGTCCAATACTGCGGTTTATTTTCCGCCAGTGGCGTAGCATCAATTCCTCTGAGAGGAATCTGAACCTTTAAAGGCTCCAGGACAAAACCGCAGCGCTTGGCAAACGACAAGTCCATAAGACTCAGGGCAGCACCTGAATCCACAAATGCCATAACAGGGTAGGAAGACAATGAACAAATTAAAGTCACAGACAAAATAAATTTAGGCTGCAAATTACCAATGGTGACAGGACTGACAACCTTGGTTAGGCGTTTAGAGCATGCTGATATAACATGTGTAGAATCACCACAGTAAAAACACAGCCCATTCTGACGTCTATGATTTTGTCGTTCGGTTCTAGTCAGGATTCTATCGCATTGCATTGAGACAGGTGTCTGTTCAGACAACACCGCCAGAGGTTTAGCGGATTTGCGCTCCCGCAAACGCCGATCAATCTGAATAGCCAGCGCCATAGAATCATTCAGACTTGTAGGAATTGTAAAACCCACCATCACATTCTTAATGGCTTCAGAAAGGCCATTTCTGAAATTTGCGGCCAGAGCACATTCATTCCATCGAGTAAGCACGGACCATTTCCGAAATTTTTGGCAGTACACCTCAGCTTCATCCTGGCCCTGAGAGATGGCCAGTAGAGCTTTTTCTGCCTGAATTTCAAGATTAGGCTCCTCATAAAGCAATCCGAGCGCCAGAAAAAACGCATCAACATCCGCCAATGCAGGATCTCCTGGCGCTAACGAGAAAGCCCAATCCTGAGGGTCGCCACGCAAGAAGGAGATAATAATTTTAACTTGCTGAGCTGAATCTCCAGACGAACGAGGTTTCAAAGATAGAAACAATTTACAATTATTCCTAAAATTCCTAAATTTAAATCGATCTCCAGAGAACAGCTCAGGAATAGGTATCTTAGGCTCTGACATAGGACTGCTAACAACAAAATCCTGAATGCCCTGCACACGTGCAGCAAGCTGATCCACACTAGTAATCAAGGTCTGAACATTCATGTCTGCAGCAAAGCTTCAAGCCACTCAGAGATAAAGGGGAGGAAGAAAAAAAAAAAAAAAACTCAGAACTTCTTTTCTTTTAATCCCACTTCAGCAATGCATTAACTATTTATCGGCCTGGCATACTGTTATGACCCCAATGGCAGGGGACCTCAAAGATTACAGCAAAGTCTGCAAAACATAAATACCAGCTCATAGGGAAGTGGTAACTAGGCTGACCATATACCTGATCCTAGCGCAAACACTAACAGCAGCCGGGGAACGTGCCTACGTTGATCCTAGACGTCTCGCGCCAGCCGGAGAACTAACTACCCCTATCAGGGAAAATAAGACCTCTCTTGCCTCCAGAGAAAAGACCCCAAAGTAATACAAGCCCCCAACAAATAATAACGGTGAGGTAAGAAGAAAAGACAAACGTAAGAATGAACTAGATTTAGCAAAGAGAGGCCCACTGACTAATAGCAGAATATAGTAAGAAGACTTATATGGTCAGCATAAAACCCTGCAAAATATCCACGCTGAATATCCAAGAACCCCCAAACCGACTGACGGTGTGGGGGGAGAATATCAGCCCCCCTAGAGCTTCCAGCGATAACAGGAATCACATTTTGTACAAGCTGGACAAAAAATATGAACAATGCAAATGATCAAGAGTACGAAAGCAGGACTTAGCTTATCTTGCAAAGAACCAGGACCTGAAGACAGGAGCAAACAGAAGTGAACTGATTACAACGATGCCAGGCACTGGACTGAGAATCCAGGAAGTTTAAATAGCAACACCCCAGGCCTAACGAAGCAGGTGAGCACCAACCTGGTAAAAGACAATCCAAGTGCCAAATCACTAGTGACCACAAGAGGGAGCCAAAAAGTATAGTTCACAACAGTTGTCCTTCTTTGCCTCCAAACGTAACATCACTCTCCCCTAGAGGAAAATGACATTACTGCAACGACCAGGACCCTGGGGCACTGCATCCTCATGAGCATCTATGCCTCTTTTAATGCATCCCATTATTTTATTTGCCTTTGTAGCAGCTGCCTGACTCTGGCCACTAAACGTGAGTTTGTCATCCACTCATACTCCCAGGTCTTTTTCATTGACGGTTTTGCTCAGAGTTTTAGAATTAAGCACATAGTTATACATCTTATTACTTCTACCCAAGTGCATGACCTTACATTTATCCCCATTAAAGCTCATTTGCCATTTATCAGCCCAAGCTTCTAGTTTACATAAATCATCCTGTAATATAAAATTGTCCTCCTCTGTATTGATTACCCTGCAGAGTTTAGTGTCATCTGCAAGTATTGAAATTCTACTCTGTACGCCCCCTACAAGATCATTAATAAATATGTTAAAAAGAAGAGGGCCCAATGCTGACCCCTGTGGTACCCCACTGCTAACCGCGACCCAGTCCAAGTGTGCTCCATTAATAACCACCCTTTGTTTCCTATCCCTGAGCCAGCTCTTAACCCACTTACACATATTTTCCCCTATCCCCATTATTCACATTTTATGTATCAACCTTTTGTGTGGCACTGTATCAAAAGCTTTTGAAAAGTCCATATACACTACGTCCACTGGGTTCCCTTGGTCCAGTCCAGAACTTACCTCTTCATAGAAATTGATCAGATTAGTCTGACAGGAACGGTCCCTAGTAAACCCATGTTGGTATTGGGTCATGAGGTTATTCCTCTTCAGATACTCCAGCATAGCATCCCTTAGAATGCCCTCCAGGATTTTACCCACAGTAGAGGTTAAGCTTACTGGCCTATAATTTCCACGTTCAGTTTTTGTCCCCTTTTTGAATATTGGCACCACATTTGCTATACGCCAGTCCTGTTGTACAGACCCTGTTATTATGGAGTCATTAAAGATTAAAAATAATGGTCTATCAATGACTGTACTTAGTTCCTGCAGTACTCGGGGGTGTATCCCATCCGGGCCCAGAGATTTGTCAATTTTAGTGATTTTTAGACGCCGCCGTACTTCCTGCTGGGTTAAGCAGGTGACACTTAATGGGGAATTTTTGTTATCACTGATCATATTGTCTGCCATGGAATTTTCTTGTGTAAATACTGATGAAAAAAAGTCATTTAGCATTTTGGCCTTTTCCTCATCCACATCCACCATTTCACCCAGACTAATTTTAAGGGGGCCAACACTATCATTTTTTAGTTTCTTACTATTTACGTAGTTAAAGAATATTTTGGGATTATTTTTACTCTCTCTGGCAATGAGTCTCTATGTCTCAATCTTTCCTGCCTTGATTTGCTTTTTACAGAATTTATTTAATTTTCTTTATTTCTTAAAGGCCTCATCACTACCTACTTCCTTTAATTCTCTAAATGCTTTCCTTTTGTCACTTATTGCGCTCCTTACAGCTCTATTTAGCCATATTGGTTTCCTCCTATTTCTAGTATGTTTATTCCCATACGGTATATACTGTGCACAGGTCCTATCCAGGATGCTAATAAACGTCTCCCATTTTCTTTGTGTATTTTTACGTCTCAGGATATCGTCCCAGTTAATTGCACCAAGATCATCTCTCATCTGTTGGAAATTTGCCCTCCTGAAGTTTAGTGTCCTTGTAACCCCTCTACTACACATCTTATTGAAGGACTAGATGTTTCCAGCCAGCTAACGCTCGGAACGCTCATTGCTATCTAATTTACACTGCTGGTGATTAAACTAAAGTAAATAATGACAACATTCAATAGCGCTTATGCAGGTGGTAAATTAACTTAAAATAAAGTTAATAACAATAGTGTGGTGATGTGTTGGGGGCGGGATTATGTGTGGTGATGTGGTGGGGGTTTGGGATTATGTGTGGTAATGGGGTGGGGGCGAGATTATGTGTGGCAATGGGGTGGGGGGACGGGATTATGTGTGGTGATGTGTTGGGGGGCGGGATTATGTGTTGTGATGTGGTGGGGGGCGGGATTATGTGTGGTAATGGGGTGGGGGCGGGATTATGTGTGGTGATGTGGTGGGGGGGCGGGATTAAGTGTGCTGATGGGGTGGGGGGCGGGATTATGTGTGGTTATGGGGTGGGGGACGGGATTATGTGTGGTGATGGGGTGGCGGGGTTGGATTATGTGTGGTAATAGGGTGGGGGCGGGATTATGTGTGGTGATGTGGTGGGGGGGCGGGATTATGTGTGCTGATGGGGTGGGGGGCGGGATTATGTGTGGTTATGGGGTGGGGGAAGGGATTATGTGTGGTGATGGGGTGGCGGGGTGGGATTATGTGTGGTGATGGGGTTGGGGGGCAGGATTATGTGTGGTGATGGGGTGGGGGGCAGGATTATGTGTGGTGATGGGGTGGGGGGGCGAGATTGTGTGTGGTAATGTGGTGGGGGGTGGGATTATGTGTGGTAATGTGGTGGAGGGGCGGGATTATGTGTGGTAATGTGGTGGGGCGGGATTATGTGTGGTAATGTGGTGGGGGCAGAATTATCTGTGGTAATGTGGTGGGGGGATTATGTGTGGTAATATGGTGGGGGCAGGATTATGTGTGGTAATGTAGTAGGGGGCGGGATTATGTGTGGTAATGTGGTGAGGGGGCGGAATTATGTGTGGTAATGTGGTGGGGGGCAGGATTATCTGTAGTAATGTGGTGGGGGCAGAATTATGTGTGGTAATATGGTGGGGGGGCAGGATTATGTGTGGTAATGTGGTGGGAGGGCGGGATTATTAGTAGTAATGTGGTGGGGGCGGGATTATGTGTGGTAATATGGTGGGGGGGCAGGATTATGTGTGGTGATGTGTTGGGGGGCGGGATTATGTGTGGTGATGTGTTGAAGGGGCGGGATTATGTGTGGTGATGTGGTGGGGGGGCGGGATTATGTGTGGTAATGTGGTGTGGGGCGGGATTATGTGTGGAAATGGGGTGGGGGGTGGGATTATGTGTGGTGATGTGTTGGGGGGTGGGATCAGGGCCGCCATCAGGGTATGACAGCCATGACTGGCGTATGGGGCCCGGTGAGCAGAGGGGGCCCGCATCGGTCCCCGTCTCATCTGCTCACCGGGCCCCCCCCTGCAGGCGCTGCAGCACACCATTGACGTGCGGGCCCGTGCCCGCACGTCAATAGTTAACAGCGGCCGCCAGCCAGTCGGAGGCTGGCAGCTGACTTGAGCGGCCGCAGTGCGCAGCCGCAGTCGCACTTCGCCGGCGTCTGACGTCATTGTCAGCCGCCGGCGAGTGCGTCCGGTCCTTCACCTGCATGGAGGAAGAGAGCTTTGCCCGCCGCAGGAGCATGGCAAGGTAAGAACTCTTTTTTTTTCTCTTTGAGCGCGGCGATCCAGGGGGATGCCCGGGGCAGAGATGCTGGACACAGGGGTAGAGATGCTGGACACAGGGGCAGAGATGCTGGACACAGGGGCAGAGATGCTGGACACTGGGGCAGAGATGCTGGACACAGGGGCAGAGATGCTGGACACAGGGGCAGTATGCTGGACACAGGGGCAATATGCTGGACACAGGGGCATTATGCTGGACACAGGGGCTGAATGCTGGACACGGGCATTATGCTGGACACAGGGGCAGAGATGCTGGACACAGGGGCAGTATGCTGGACACGGGGGCAGAGATGCTGGACACGGGGGCAGTATGCTGGACACGGGGGCAGTATGCTGGATACGGGGGCAGTATGCTGGACACGGGGGCAGTATGCTGGACACGGGGAAGAATGCTGGACACGGGGGCAGTATGCTGGACACAGGGGCAGAATGCTGGACACGGGGGCAGAATGCTGGACACGGGGGAAGAATGCTGGACACGGGGGCAGAATGCTGGACACGGGGGCAGTATGCTGGACACGGGGGCAGAATGCTGGAAATGGGGGCAGTATGCTGGACACGGGGGCAGAATGCTGGACACGGGGGCAGAATGCTGGACACAGGGCAGAATGCTGGACACGGGGGCAGAACGCTGGACACGGGGGCAGTATGCTGGACACGGGGGCAGTATGCTGGAACGGGGGCAGTATGCTGGACACAGGGGCAGAGATGCTGGACACGGGGGCAGAGATGCTGGACACGGGGGCAGTATGCTGGATACGGGGGCAGTATGCTGGACACGGGGGCAGTATGCTGGACACGGGGGCAGTATGCTGGACACGGGGGCAGTATGCTGGACACGGTGGCAGTATGCTGGACACGGGGGCAGAATGCTGGACACAGGGGCAGAATGCTGGACACGGGGGCAGAATGCTGGACACGGGGGAAGAATGCTGGACACGGGGGCAGAATGCTGGACACGGGGGCAGTATGCTGGACACGGGGGCAGAATGCTGGACGACACAGGGGCAGAATGCTGGACACAGGTGCAGAATGCTGGACACAGGGGCAGAATGCTGGACACAGGGGCAGAATGCTGGACACAGGGGCAGAATGCTGGACACAGGGGCAGAATGCTGGACACAGGGGCAGAATGCTGATACGGGGTATGATGAAAGACATGGGATAATGACTGGAGACAGATGGGGAAGGATTGGAGACAGATGGGGCAGAATGGAGACACAGGAGGCATCATTGGAGACAAGTGGCAGGATTGCAGACACTGGGGGCAGGATTGGAGACAGATTGTGCAGGATCATGGGGCAGGATGGATATGATGGAGACAGATGGGTCAGGATGGGGAGATCATATGCGGCAGAATGGATACTCATGAGGGCAGGATGGGAGAACATATGGGTGATGCCAGGAATGAGACACACGTTGGCCAGGATGGGGAATATTATTACCATAGGGACTAATTTAGGGATATTATTACTGCAGTGATGTATTTATTTTATTTTTTGAGGATACTGTTTTAAATGAGGGGGCGGTCCTGTTACTGTGTAGAGTGATACTATGTCGCCTCTTTTTCTTCATGTGGTGTAATGTAGAAGTTGGGAAAAATTAAGTAATGTGTTCTGCAAGCAGAGCTCGAGATAACTGTGTTATTTCCTGCAGAGACAAGTCCTGGCTGGATGAAGTGATGGCGGTCTGTGCTGGATGAAAGATGAAGGACTTCACCTAGAGACGTCACTGGTGAGTCAGTGTTACCTATACACTGACACTATACACTGTATACTATATACAGAGGTCCTGTGTACAATGTCACCAGTGATCGCTGTATTACCTCTACACAGACACTGCATACTAAGTACAGATCTCCTGTGAATATTGGCACTTATGGTGATAGTATGGTGCTTTTTTTTATTTTTATTACTGATCAGAATTGTAGTATTCAGTCACTATGTGGTGGTAATATGTGGTCTGGTCATGGTGCGGTGGTATTTGTTCCTTGTATGTGATATTATTCGGTCACTGGTGGTAATATGTGGTCTGGACATGGTGTTGCGGTATTTGTTCCTTGTATGTGATATTATTGGTCATTTTAAAAATTGAAAAATAAATAAATAAATATTTTTATATAGCGCTAACATATTTCGAAGTGCTTTACAGTTTTGCACACATCACCATAAATAAAAATATAGCTAAATTGTATTGCATATTTTAACAAATATTTAGTAGATTTTAGTAGAGTAGGGCCCGGCCAAAAGTGTCTACCGTGTTATGGTGGCGGCTTAAAAAATCTTTTGGCCAAAACAAAAGCTGCTGGCTATATGTGTGATCTGGTGATGGGAACTGTTAATGTGTGATAGGTGAGAAGTGGAGTTTTTTCAAGAGAGAGCGGTGGGACTGTGGACAGTTTGAGGGGTGGAGCATGGTGGCGGGGCTGGGGTGGAGCCTGGGCGGAGTCTCAAGGGGGCCCCGAAAATTTTGCCAGTATGGGGCCCCGAAATTTCTAGTGGCAGCCCTGGGTGGGATTAGGTGTGGTGATGTGGTGGGGGGGCGGGATTATGTGTGGTAATGTGGTGTGGGGCGGGATTATGTGTGGTAATGTGGTGGGGGGTGAGATTATCTGTGGTAATGTGGTGGGGGGCAGGATTATGTGTAGTAATGTGGTGGGGTGGTGAGAATATGTGTGGTGATGTGTTGAAGGGGCGGGATTATGTGTGGTGATGTGGTGGGGGGGCGGGATTATGTGTGGTAATGTGGTGGGGGGCGGGATTAGGTGTGGTAATGTGGTGGGGGCGGGATTATCTGTGGTAATGTGGGGGGCGGAATTATGTGTAGCAATGTGGTGGGGTGGCGGGATTATGTGTGGTGATGTGTTGGGGGGCGGGATTATGTGTGGTGATGTGTTGAAGGGGTGGGATTAGGTGTGGTGATGTGGTGGGAGGGCGGGATTATGTGTGGTATTGTGGTGGGGGGCGGGATTATGTGTGGTGATGTGGTGGGGGGCGGGTTTATGTGTGGTGATGTGTTGAAGGGGCGGGATTAGGTGTGGTGATGTGGGGGGGCGGGATTATGTGTGGTAATGTGGTGGGGGCGGGATTATCTGTAGTAATGTGGTGGTGGGGCGGGATTATGTGTGGTGATGTGTTGAAGGGGTGGGATTAGGTGTGGTGATGTGGTGGGAGGGCGGGATTATGTGTGGTATTGTGGTGGGGGGTGGGATTATGTGTGGTGATGTGTTGGGGGGCGGGATTATGTGTGGTGATGTGTTGAAGGGGCGGGATTAGGTGTGGTGATGTGGTGGGGGGCGGGATTATGTGTGGTAATGTGGTGGGGGGCGGGATTATGTGTGGTAATGTGGTGGGGCGGGATTATCTGTAGTAATGTGGTGGGGGGGAGGGATTATGTGTGGTAATGTGGTGGGGGGCGGGATTATGTGTGGTAATGTGGGGGGGCAGGATTATGTGTGGTAATGTGATGGGGGGCGAGATTATCTGTGGTAATCTGGTGGGGGTGGGATTATGTGCAGTAATGTGGTGGGGAGGCGGGATAATGTGTGGTAATGGGGTGGGGGCAGGATTATGTGTGGTAATGTGGTGGGGGCGGGATTATCTGTAGTAATGTGGTGGGGGGCGGGATTATGTGTGGTAATGTGGGGGGGCGAGATTATGTGTGGTGATGTGTTGGAGGGTGGGATTAGGTGTGTTGATGTGGTGGGGGGGCGGGATTAGGTGTGGTAATGTGATGGGGGGCGGGATTTTCTGTGGTAATGTGGTAGGGGCGGGACTATGTGTAGTAATGTGGTAGGGAGGCGGGATTATGTGTGGTAATGGGGTGGGGCGGGATTATGTGTGGTAATGTGGTCGGGGGCGGGATTATCTGTGGTAATGTGGGGGGCGGGATTATGTGTGGTAATGTGGTGGGGGGCGAGATTATGTGTGGTGATGTGTTGGAGGGCAGGATTAGGTGTGGTAATGTGGGGGGCAGGATTTGTGGGGGGCGGGATTGTGTATGGTGATGTGTTGCGGATTATGTGTGGTAATGTGGTGGGGGGGCCGGATTGTGTGTGGTAATGGAGTGGGGGGCGGAGCTTCTGTGCAGGGGGCAGGAATAGCGAGTAATCACGATGCCTCTTATATATATACTAGATGGCAGCCCGATTCTAAAGAATCGGGAGTCTAGAATCCATATATACTTTATTTATTCAAATGTAAGAATAACACAATTAATAAATAATAGTAAGAAAGAACAAAAAATGGCTGCACTCACCAGCTCTTGACAATTCTTGACAGTACGGCACATTTCTGATTGGTCGCTCGCGGCAGGCGGCAACCAATCAGAAAAGTGCCGCGCACCACGAAGGCATATATCTTTGTCCACCCTGAGCGGGTGTAGGACGCTGGTGACGTCACTTATCTCCGGACATTATCTCCGGACAAAGCCACGGAAGTTGGCACAAATTGCCGGAAGTAGTATTCTAGGCAATTATATATTAGATTATAATGTTATCAGTGTTTACCTTTGAACGTTTATATTGTATTGTCCTGTCACCAGCCATGTGTACGATTATCGGCCGAAAGCCTCTCTGGAACCAATAATCACCCCATGTAAAGGTATCTTTATAAGTTAAAGATTCAGAATACTATGACTTTTATCATATCCTGAACAGTCAAGTTTTTTATGAACCGTTAAGGTTTTCTGGTTGAAGTAAAAAAAACTCTGAGTGTTTACAGTTTGAAACCATAAAATGTTGAAAAATTATGTCATTCTTGAGTATATCACTCAATGGTGCTCATAAACGTGTCAAATTTGATCTATAATATACTTTAATATACGTTACTTTAATCTTTAATATACTTAAGAACAGGGCCCCAGACATCACACAGGGGGTCTGAAACACCGCGCAGTGGTCCAAAATATCGCTGTGCTCTGCCTGGGGCCCCATATGCTGCCTGGGGCCCCTGTGCTCTGCCTGGGGCCCCTGTGCTCTGCCTGGGGCCCCATGTTCTGCCTGGGGCCCCTGTGCTCTGCCTGGGGCCACTGTGCTCTGCCTGGGGCCCCATATGCTGCCTGGGGCCCCTGTGCTCTGCCTGGGGCCCCATATGCTGCCTGGGGCCCCTGTGCTCTGCCTGGGGCCCCATAGGCTGCCTGGGGCCCCTGTGCTCTACCTGGGACCACTGTGCTCTGCCTGGGGCCCCATATGCTGCCTGGGGCCCCTGTGCTCTGCCTGGGGCCCCTGTGCTCTGCCTGGGGCCCCATGTTCTGCCTGGGGCCACTGTGCTCTGCCTGGGGCCCCATAGGCTGCCTGGGGCCCCTGTGCTCTGCCTGGGACCACTGTGCTCTGCCTGGGGCCCCATAGGCTGCCTGGGGCCCCTGTGCTCTGCCTGGGGCCACTGTGCTCTGCCTGGGGCCCCATATGCTGCCTGGGGCCCCTGTGCTCTGCCTGGGGCCCCTGTGCTCTGCCTGGGGCCACTGTGCTCTGCCTGGGGCCCCATGTTCTGCCTGGGGCCACTGTGCTCTGCCTGGGGCCCCATAAGCTGCCTGGGGCCCCTGTGCTCTGCCTGGGACCACTGTGCTCTGCCTGGGGCCCCATATGCTGCCTGGGGCCCCTGTGCTCTGCCTGGGGCTCCTGTGCTCTGCCTGGGGCCCCATATGCTGCCTGGGGCCACTGTGCTCTGCCTGGGGCCCCATATGCTGCCTGGGGCCCCTGTGCTCTGCCTGGGGCCCCATATGCTGCCTGGGGCCCCTGTGCTCTGCCTGGGGCCCCTGTGCTCTGCCTGGGGCCACTGTGCTCTTCCGGGGGCCCCATATGCTGCCTGGGGCCCCTGTGCTCTGCCTGGGGCCCCATATGCTGCCTGGGGCCCCTGTGCTCTGCCTGGGGCCCCTGTGCTCTGCCTGGGGCCACTGTGCTCTGCCTGGGGCCCCATATGCTGCCTGGGGCCCCTGTGCTCTGCCTGGGGCCCCATATGCTGCCTGGGGCCCCTGTGCTCTGCCTGGGGCCCCTGTGCTCTGCCTGGGGCCCCATATGCTGCCTGGGGCCCCTGTGCTCTGCCTGGGGCCCCTGTGCTCTGCCTGGGGCCCCATGTTCTGCCTGGGGCCCCTGTGCTCTGCCTGGGGCCACTGTGCTCTGCCTGGGGCCCCATATGCTGCCTGGGGCCCCTGTGCTCTGCCTGGGGCCCCATATGCTGCCTGGGGCCCCTGTGCTCTGCCTGGGGCCACTGTGCTCTGCCTGGGGCCCCATAGGCTGCCTGGGGCCCCTGTGCTCTGCCTGGGACCACTGTGCTCTGCCTGGGGCCCCATATGCTGCCTGGGGCCCCTGTGCTCTGCCTGGGGCCACTGTGCTCTGCCTGGGGCCCCATATGCTGCCTGGGGCCCCTGTGCTCTGCCTGGGTGTAGGACACTGGTGACGTCACTTATCTCCGGACATTAGCTCCGGACAAAGCCACGGAAGTTGGCACAAATTGCAGGAAGTAGTATTCTAGGCAATTATATATTAGATAGATACACGAATATTTATTATTTTGTGATCACTGTTCCCCAAGTGACCCCCAACCCTTATATTTGATATGCGGTCTGGCCTGTTGGTTAATATTAGGTCTAGCAGTGCCCCCCTTCTTGTTGGGTCCTGAACCAGTTGTGAAAGGTAATTGTCTCTCATAGTTGTCAAAAACCGATTACCTTTGCTGGAACTGCAGGTTTCTGTTTCCCAATCTATTTCAGGGTAGTTGAAGTCCCCCATAATAATGACTTCTCCTTGAGTCGCAGCTTCATCTATTTGCTTTACGAGGATATTCTCCATTGCTTCCATTATTTTTGGAGATTTATAACAAACCCCTATCAGTAATTTATTATTTTTTCCCCCTCCCCTTATCTCCACCCACAGGAACTCTACATTTTCATTAGATTCACCTATATTATCACTCAGGATGGGTTTTAAGGATGATTTTACATATAGACACACCCCTCCCCGTCGCTTATCTGTACGGTCATTTCTGAAAAGGCTATAGCCCTGCAAGTTAACAGCCCAGTCATGGCTCTCATCCAGCCACGTCTCAGATATCCCCACCATGTCATAATTATGTTCCAACAACATTAGTTCTAATTCATCCATTTTGTTGGTGAGGCTTCTGGCATTAGTATACATGCACTTGATGTTCCTCTCTGCACCCCTATTCTTTCTTAAATTACTAACTGTTCTAACCCCACCCCCCATGCCACCGCCACCCTCAACTTCCTTATTTGTGCCCAGGTCTCTATCTGCCCTATCTTCTCCTCCTATAAATTGAATACCCTCCCCCCTAATCCCTAGTTTAAACACTCCTCCAACCTTCTAACCATTTTCTCCCCCAGCACAGCTGCACCTTCCCCATTGAGGTGCAGCCCGTCCCTAGCGTAGAGCCTGTAGCCAACTGAGAAGTCGGCCCAGTTCTGCAGGTACCCAAACCCCAAATTCCTATACCAATTCTTCAGCCACTTATTAACCTCCCTAATCTCCCATTGCCTCTCTGGCGTGGCACGTGGTACAAGCAGTATTTCGGAAAATACCACGTTGGAGGTCCTTGCTTTCAGCTTGCAGCCTAATTCCCTGAAATCATCTTTAAGGACCTTCCACCTACCTCTAACTTTGTCATTTGTGCCAATGTGCACCACGACCGCTGGGTCCTCACCAGCCCCTCCCAATAATCTGTCCACCCGATCAGCGATGTGTCGGACTCGAGCGCCAGGTAGGCAGCACACCGTCCGACGATCCCTGTCTTTGTGACAGATTGCCCTACCTGTTCCCCTAATAATTGAATCCCCCACTACCAGCACCTGTCTGGCCTGCCCTGCTCTCCTATTTCCCTCCTTACTGGAGCAGTCACTCCTCCGGCTTTCAGAGGACATGCCTGGCTGCAGCAGTGCTACCCCTGTACTGGTACCCCCCTCATCTGCCAACTTAGCAAACTTATTGGGGTGTGCCAGATCAGGACTAGCCTCCCTGGCACTCTTCCCTCTACCCCGCTTTCTGAATGTCACCCAGCTAGCTACTTCACTGTCCTGCAGCTCCATCCTACCATCCCCCTCCTCATCTATCCCATTGAGCGTCTGCTCTGTGAGCAGAAGACTCCTCTCCATATTGTCTATGGATCTCAGTGTTGCCAGCTGCACATTTAGATCCAGAATCTGGGCTTCCAAACGCACAACGTGCTCACATCTCGCACAGCAGTATGCACCCTCGACCGGCTGATCAAGGACTGCATACATGTGGCAAGATGTGCACTGGATGGCATTAACAATAGTGGAGCACATTTCCTAATGGGGATTGCACCACACAGAAACGTTAAATAAAAATAAATACAAAGTATTAATAAAATACAGACAGCAATTCAGCAATTCCTCCCTTGGAAACTCCCTGAATCCAGAGTCACTGAATCACAAGTCACACTTACCGCCGTTCACACTTACACTCAGGTCACACTCAGCTCGCTCACACTCGCTAAGCTGAAGATTTATAGATTTTTTTTTTCTCTTTCCCCTCAGCAGCAATCCACCTTGCTGTTCAATGCACTTCCAAAAAGGGTGAGGCTGAAGAGGCGGTGGCGAGGACAACCAGGGCTAGTCGACGAGGAGCTGCGGCGCCAATTTCATTTTAAAAGGGTGTCAACCTCTGCGGACAGGTAGGAACAAGAGTAGTTGACCAATAGTGTGATCCCCTTTACGCTTGACTACTTGATATTTTTTATCTATTGTCACTTTTTGAGTTCTCATGTTTTGGGAGTGTATTTACAGTATATTCTAGAATTTATAGGTTTTTAATGAATAACAATAAAGAGATTTTTTGGTAGTGTATAATCAGTGAATATATATGCAATAATATACACTGTTTACATTGATTAACCCCTTATCACCAAATGACGTGCAGTGTCCGAGTGCCTCGCCCTGTTTGGTGCGGGCTTCGGCCATGAGCCCACACATTTTCCGACACATGACAGCTGATCTGCTCAGCTGTCATGTGCCCTTAACAGACGTGGGTGGAATCGCGATCTACCTACGGCTGTTATCATGTTAAATGCCGCTGTCAATGTCTGACAGTGGCACTTAACATGCACGCGCCGGAAGCGCGTCGCAAACCACTCTCATCGGCGCCTGTGTCACATGACTGTGGGTCGCCGATGGGTTGGCATGACAACCCGGATTCTGCCGCAGACCCCTGTGGTTGTCATTGTCGCTCTGCTATGAGCGCAGCCTCGTGGTCGGCGCTCATAGCAAGTGAGCATTTCTGCTACATAGAGCAGGGCTGCAGCCCTATGTGTAGCAGAGAGGATCAGATGATCACAGCTTCTAGTCTACCATGGAGACTTTTGAAGTAAGTAAAAAGTTAAAAAAAGTTTTTAAAAAAATATAATAGTTTAAATCACCCCGCGTTTGTCCCATTCAAAATAAAACAATAAAAAAATACACATATTTGGTATCGCCGTGTTCAGAATTTGCCGATCTATCAATATATAAAAATAAATAATCCGATCGGTAAACGGCGCAATGCGAAGAAAAAAAAACACAGCAGTATTACTTGTTTTGGTCACCGCATCATTGCAATAAAATGCAATAACGGGCGATAAAAAGATCGTACCTACACAAAGATGGTATCAATAAAAACGTCAGATCAGCGCTCAAAAAATAAGCCCTCACCCAACCTGAAATCACGAAAAATGGAGACGCTACGGGTATCAGAAAATGGCAACTTTTTTTTTTCCCTTTTGACAAACTTTGGATTTTTTTTTTTCACCACATAGATAAAATAGAACCTAGACATGTTAGGTATCTACGAACTTGTAATGACCTGGAGAATCATAATGGCAGGTCAGTTTTATCATTTGGTGAACATGGTAAAAAAAAACAAACAAAAAAACAATTCCACTTTTTTTTTTAAATTTCACCGCACTTTGAATTTTTTTCCGTTTTCCAGTATACTATTTGGTAAAACCAATCATGTCATTCAAGAGTACAACACATCATGCATAAAACAAGCCCTCACATGGCCATATTGACGGTAAAAAAAAGTAGTTGTAGTTTCAACACAATCAGCGTTTTATCAGCAGGAGATTATCACTAGGTGTCAGGTGCAGCACCACTGATTGGCAGCTTGCTGACAGTGTACAGAAGAAGCTGCCAATAAGGGGTGTGGGCGGTGTTATACCCAGCTCATCATGCTGACCACTGTTACATCTATGACAAAGAAAACAGGGATTTTATGAAAACTACACCAAGTAGTCCAGTAAGTGACAGATCACTGGAATCAGGGTCTCTCTGACACTACATCATGCTGCTATCAGATTTCATAGTAAAAATCTACTGATAGATTCCATTTAATGATTAGAAATTCTGTATATTCCAAAGTATTATACAAGCGATCAAAGAATCGTTGCTTTATATGAAAAAAAAAATAGAAGCCCCTTTTAAGAAGCATATGATACCCCTCAAGGAGTAACATAAGTAACCGCTCAGCTTCTTCCAGAGTTTACATGCAATAAACCTGTACTAAAAATGTCAACACGAAAAAGTGGAGGGAAAAAATATGTAACCGCTGCACAAGGTTCATCTGGAGACAAGATGAGCAGGCAGGTAATCAGATGGGACTTCTTAACATCTGCTGGTGGAAATATGCTCTGAAGTCACCATGCAAGGCGTTAAACATGGCACTTTTAAGATGAAGAGGTGGTCCCACAACAATTTTGTCAGGAACCATTTATTTTTTCCTGGTTTAGCTGCTTTTTTGAAGGACACAACACCATTTTTTTTTTTTCTCTTATTCTCATCATATGAAATTAAACAATCTTAATTACTTAACCAGTTATTTGTTATAGGGGTCTCAGATTTCCACACAGGAGGATGTGTTATCATCTGCATCGCATTCTTGTTCTGATTGCAAAACGAACATGCAGACTGGAATATGAAGTTGCTTCTAAACAGGGGTATGGATAAAACAGATTGTCTTCAGTCCGGTCCTGTAGCACAAACCTACATAGGCTTATTATTTGTCGTAAAGGAGACAATTAATCCAAGAAGCAATGCCAGAAGGAAACTGTTAACCCCTTCAAGTCGCGGCCCTTTTTCGTTTTTGTTTTTCACTCCCCTCCTTCCCAGAGCCATAACTTTTTTATTTTTCCGTCAATATGGTCATGTGAGGGCTTATTTTTTGCGGGACGAGTTGTAATTTTGAACGACACCTTTGGTTTTACCATGTCTTTTACTAGAAAACGGGAAAAAAATTCCAAGTGCGGTGAAATTGCAAAAAAAGTGCAATCCCACACTTGTTTTTTGTTTAGCATTTTTGCTAGGTTCACTAAATGCTAAAACTGACCTGCCATTGTGATTCTCTAGGTCATTACGAGTTCATAGACACCTGACATGTCTAGGTTATTTTTTATCCAAGTGGTGAAAAAAAATTCAAAACTTTGCTTTAAAAAAAAAAAAAAAAAAAGTGCCATTTTCCGATACCCGTAGCGTCTCCATTTTTCGTGATCTGGGGTCGGGTGAGGGCTTATTTTTTGCGTGCCGAGCTGACGTTTTTAATAATATCACTTTTGTGCAGATAGGTTCTTTTGATCGCCCGTTATTGCATTTTAATGCAATGTCGCGACGACCAAAAAAACGTAATTCTGGCGTTTTGAATTTTTTTCTCACTACGCTGTTTAGCGATCAGGTTAATGCTTTTTTTTAATTTATAGATCGGGCGATTTTGAACGCGGCGATACCAAATACGTGTAGGTTTGATTTTTTTTTAATTGTTTTATTTAGGATGGGGCGAAAGGGGGGTGATTTAAACTTTTATGTTTTATACATTTTTTTCATATTTTTAAAAACATTTTTTTTTTACCTGTGCCATGCTTCAATAGCCTCCATGGGAGGCTAGAAGCTGGCACAACTCGATTGGCTCAGCTACATAGCAGCGATCATCAGATCGCTCCTATGTAGCTGAAATGCAGGTGTGCTGTGAGCGCCGACCACAGGGGGGCGCTCACAGCAGGCCGGCATCAGTAACCATAGAGGTCTCAAGGACCTCTATGGTTACCATCCTGACACATCGCCGACCCCCGATCATGTGACGGGGGTCGGCGATGACGTCATTTCCGGTCGCCCGGCCGGATGCGGTAGTTAAATGCCGCTGTCTGCCTTTGACAGCGGCATTTAACAGGTTAATAGCGGCGGGTGAATAGCGATTTCACCCGCCGCTATTGCGTGCACATGTCAGCTGTACAAAACAGCTGACATGTCACGATTTTGATGTGGGCTCAGCGCCGGAGCCCACATCAAAGGGGGATACACGGCATCCGCAGTACATGTACGGCGCATGTCGTGAAAGGGTTAATATCTTGCAAAAAGGGACATGGAGACATTGGGTCCAGCTTCCTTACTGAGCACTTTTTTGTCATGCGCACTTGCAACTTACGCCATTGCTTCTGCATGTTCTCAATCTTTTTTATCTTCTTTAACTTCTTTATCCTCTGAAACTTTGGTTCATTATTCTATAACCCCCTTTCATATGCAATTTGAAGCCTAATCTAAGTTTCAGATTTTTCCCTTATGGGAGTTTTACTCCCAGGAATACAGGCTGGAAATGAGGTCTGTGTTTATCCATATACAGTTGTGCTCAAAAGTTTACATACCCAGGCAGAATTGTTGCTTTCTTGGCCTTTTTTTTTCAGTGAATATGAATGATAACACCAAAACCTTTTCTCCCCTCATTTTTAGTGGTTGGATGAAGTCATTTATTGTCAAACTACTGTGTTTTCTCTTTTTAAATCATAATGACAACCCAAAACATCCAAATGACCCTGATCAAAAGTTCACATACCCTGGTGATTTTGGCCTGATAACATGCACAGAAGTTGACACAAATGGGTTTGAATGGCTACTAAAGGTAACATCCTCACCTGTGACCTGTTTGCTTGTAATCAGTGTGTGTGCATAAAAGCTGAGTGAGTTTCTGGGATCCAGACAGACTCTTGCATCTTTCATCCAGCCACTGACATTTCTGGATTGTGAGTCATATGGAAAGCAAAAGAATTGACAATGGATCTACGGGAAAAGGTAGTTGAACTGTATAAAACAGGAAAGGGATACAAATAGATATCCAAGGAATTGATAATGTCAGTCAGCAGCGTTCAAAGTGTGATTAACAAAAGGAAAATTAGTGACACTGTAAAAACAAAACCATGGTCAGGTAGACCAACAACAATTTTGTCCAAAGCTGCCTGGAAAATTGTTCGGGATCAAAAGAAAAACACACAAATAACATCAGCTGAAATACAGGACTCTCTGAAAACTAGTGGTGTGGCTGTTTCAAGATGCACAATAAAGAGGCACTTGAAGAAAAATGGGCTGCATCGTCAAGTCGCCAGAAGAAAGCCATTACTGTGCAAATGCCACAAAGTATCTAGCATACAATATGCAAAACAGCAAAGAGACAAGCCTCAAAACTTCTGGAACAAGATAATTTGGAGTGATGAGACCAAAATTGAACATTTTGGCAACAACCATAAACGTTACAGTTGGAGAGAAGTCAGGCCTATGATGAAAGGAACACTATTCCTATAGTAAAGCACGGAGGTGGATCACTGATGTTTTGGGGATCTGTGAGCTATAAATACACAGGAAACTTGGTCAAAGTTGAAGGAAAGATGAATGCAGCATGTTATCAGCAAATACTGGAGGCAAATTTGCAATCATCAGCCCGGAAGCTGCGCATGGGACGTACTCGGACGTTCAAACATGACAACGATCCAAAACACAAGGCCAAGTCGACCTGTCATTGGCTACAGCAGAACAAAGTAAAGGTTCTGGAATGGCCATCTCAGTCTCCTGACTTCAATATCATTGAGCCACTCTGGGGAGATCTCAAGCACGCAGCTCATGCTAGACAGCCCACGAATTTACAGGAACTGGAGGCTTTTTGCCAAGAAGAGAGAGCAGCTTTACCATCTGAGAAAATAAAGAACCTCATCCACAACTACCACAAAAGATTTCAAGCTGTCATTTATGTCAGAGGGGGCAATACACGGTATTAAGAAATGGGGTATGTGAACTTTCGATCAGGGTCATTTGGATGTTTTGGTTTGTCATTATGATTTAAAAAGAGAAAACACAGTAGTTTGACAATAAATAGTTTCACCCACCCATCAACATTAACAGAAATAAACACGTGAAATAGATCACCCTGTTTGTAATGACTCTATATAATATACAGTATGTGGGAAGGGAAGAAAAAGCCATACACCTGACAAATACTATTGAGAACTCTGCTATTAGAACTGGAAAGAAAGAACAAAGACAAAAAATCTAACTAATAAAAATATTGGAGGAAGAGAAACCAATCACAAACTAAAATGTTTCTATTCAAATGCACAAAGCATGGGCAACAAACAAGGAGAATTGGAACTACTAACACAGGAGAAGAAATATGATGTCATTGGAATCACTGAAACTTGGTGGGACGATACACATGATTGGAATATAATGCTAGAAGGATACAACTTATTAGCAAGAAACAGGCTTGATAAACGAGGAGGACGTGTCGCATTGGATGTTAGAAAAGCGTATATCTGCACAGAGATTGAAGCTTCAGAGACTGGGAGTCCTGTGCAAACTGTTTGGGTAAGAATACAAGGAGAGAACAACGGAAAGGACACCATTGTAGGCATTTACTACAGGCCGCCTGTGCAAGCTGAAGATATGGATGAACTCTTTATGCATCAAATGGCCAAGTTCTCCAAACAATATGACACAGTTGTCATGGGAGATTTCAACTATCCAGACATTTGTTGGGAATCTCTCTCAGGCTAAACTAAGGGTACTGTCTCACAGTGGCACTTTGGTCGCTACGACGGCACGATCCGTGACTTTCCAGCGATATCGTTACGATATCGCAGTGTCTGACACGCAGCAGCGATCAGGGACCCGCTGAGAATCGTACGTCGTAGCAGATCATTTGAAACTTTATTTCGTCGCTGGATCACCCGCTGACATCGCTGCATCGGCGTGTGTGACGCCGATGCAGCGATGTCTTCACTGGTAACCAGGGTAAATATCGGGTTACTAAGCGCAGGGCCGCGCTTAGTAACCCGATGTTTACCCTGGTTACCATTGTAAATGTAAAAAAAACCCCACTACATACTTACATTCCGGTGCCTGTCACGTCCCCGGGCGTCCGCTTCCCTGCACTCCTCCTGCATCCTGTGTCAGCGCCGGCCGGCCATACATCAGAGCACAGCGGTGACGTCACCGCTCTGCTTTATGGCCGCGCTGACACAGGATGCAGGAGGAGTGCAGGGAAGCGGACGCCCGGGGACGTGACAGGCACCGGAATGTGAGTATGTGTTTTATTTTTACATTTACAATGGTAACCAGGGTAAACATCGGGTTACTAAGCGCGGCCCTGCGCTTAGTAACCCGATGTTTACCCTGGTTACCCGGGGACCTCGGCATCGTTGGTCGCTGGAGAGCTGTCTGTGTGACAGCTCTCCAGCGACCACACAACGACTTTTCAACGATCACGGCCAGGTCGTATCGCTGGTCGTGATCGTTGGAAAGTTGCAGAGTGTGACGGTACCCTAACAAGTCAAACAAATTCTTATCTTCTCTTGCTGACAATTTTATCTTCCAAAAGATAAGGGAAAACAAGGGGATCTGCTACCTTGGATCTAATCCTTGTAAACAGGGAGGAAATGGTTGAGGAGGTAAGAGTGGCTGGGACCATAGGAGGTAGCGACCATGTTATTTTAGAATTTTGGATAACTAGAGGGGGAAGACCTGTGAAGACTCAGACGTCAAGGTTAGATTTCAGAAAGGCAGATTTTAAGGGACTCTGAAAGAGAATCGGAGGGATCCAATGGCTGGATATCCTTAAGGACAAAAATGTCCAGAAAGGATGGGAAATCTTGAAAAGTGAGATTCTCAAAGCACAATGGTTAACAATTCCGAAAAGAGGGAAGAATAGGAAGCATTTAAGGAAACCAGGATGGATGAACACAGAACTTAAACACATGCTCAAAAGGAAGAAAGAAATGGAAAGAGGGAGGTATATCTGTTGTGAATTCTGTTCTCGAGCTCCCTCCTGTGGTTATGAATGGTACTTCGGCGAGTTCTGTTCATGGACTCCCTCTGGTGGCTGTGAGTGGAGCTGCTGGTTCTGAGATTCCTTCTCCAGCTGATCTCGTTCAGGTCTTGGCTGGCTGCTCTATTTAACTCCACTCAGATCGTTACTTGATGCCAGCTGTCAATGTCCTAGTACTGGTTCAGTTCTCTTGGATCTTTCAGATGACCTGTCTACTTCAGCAAAAGCTAAGTCCCTGCTAGCTTATTTGTTACAACTGTGTTTTTGTCCAGCTTGCTATTATGATTTAATCTTGTTAGCTGGAAGCTCTGGGATGCAGAGTGGCACCACCGCGCCGTAAGTCGGTGCGGTGGTTTCTTTTGCACACTCTGCGTGGTTTTTTGTTAGTTTTTATGCTGACCGCAAAGATACCTTTTCTATCCTCAGTCTGTTTAGTTCAGTCTGGCCTCCTATGCTGAAACCTATTTCATTCCTGTGTTTGTGACTTCCATCTTAACTCACAGTCAATATATGTGGGGGCTGCCTATTTCTTTGGGGAATTTCTCTGAGGCAAGGTAGGCTGTATTTTCTATCTTTAGGGGTAGTTAGCTCTTAGGCTGTGAAGAGGCGTCTAGGCAGAGTCAGGAACGCTCCACGGCTATTTCTAGTTGTTGTTGATAGGATCAGGGGTTGCGGTCAGCAGAGCTCCCACTTCCCAGAGCTCGTCCTGTATTGCTAGTTTGCTCATCTGGTCATTTCTAGTGTTCCTAACCACCAGCTCATCATAACAGTACAGCTGGCCAACAAAGTGTTAATGCATCTCAATAGAGGGATAAGAGAAGTTCTGAGACCATTTTTTTTCTCTGCAGTGTGTTTTGTATATCTTTTCCCCTTAACCTCTGGGTGGTTCAGGACACAGGTGTAGATATGGACATTCAAGGTCTGTCCTCTTGTGTGGATCAACTCACTGCAAGGGTACAAAGCATTCAAGATTATGTAGTTCAGAACCCGATGTTAGAACCCAGAATTCCAATTCCTGATTTGTTTTCTGGGGATAGATCTAAGTTCCTGAATTTCAAAAATAATTGTAGACTGTTTTTTGCTTTGAAACCCCGCTCCTCTGGTGACCCCATTCAGCAAGTAAAAATCATTATTTCTTTGCTACGTGGCGACCCTCAAGACTGGGCATTTTCCCTTGCGCCAGGAGATCCTGCATTGCGTAATGTAGATGCGTTTTTTCTGGCGCTTGGATTGCTTTATGATGAAACAGATTCAGTGGATCAGGCAGAGAAAATTTTGCGCTGGCTTTGTGTCAGGGTCAGGATGAAGCGGAGGTATATTGTCAGAAGTTCCGAAAGTGGTCTGTGCTTACTCAGTGGAATGAGTGTGCCCCGGCGGCAATTTTCAGAAAGGGTCTTTCTGAAGCCCTTAAGGATGTTATGGTGGGATTCCCCACGCCTGCTGGTCTGAATGAGTCTATGTCTTTGGCCATTCAGATCGATCGACGCTTATGTGAGCGCAAAAATGTGCACCATTTGGCGGTGTTTTCTGAGCAGAAGCCTGAGCCTATGCAATGTGATAGGACCTTGACCAGAGCTGAACGGCAAGAATACAGACGTCAGAATGGGCTGTGTTTTTACTGTGGTGACTCCACTCATGCTATCTCTGATTGTCCTAAGCGCACTAAACGGTTCGCTAGGTCTGCCACCATTGGTACGGTACAGCCAAAATTTCTTTTGTCCGTTACTCTGATTTGCTCTTTGTTGTCCTATTCTGTTATGGCGTTTGTGGATTCAGGCGCTGCCCTGAATTTGATGGACTTGGAGTTTGCCAGGCGCTGTGGTTTTTTCTTGGAGCCCTTGCAGTATCCTATTCCATTGAGAGGAATTGATGCTACACCTTTCGCCAAGAATAAGCCTCAGTACTGGACTCAATTGACCATGTGCATGGCTCCTGCACATCAGGAGGATATTCGCTTTTTGGTGTTGCATAATCTGCATGATGTGGTCGTTTTGGGTTTGCCATGGCTACAGGTCCATAATCCTGTATTGGATTGGAAATCAATGTCTGTATCCAGTTGGGGTTGTCAAGGGGTACATGGGGATGTCCCATTGTTGTCTATTTCGTCTTCCCATCCTTCTGAAGTCCCTGAGTTCTTGTCAGATTACCGGGATGTATTTGATGAGCCCAAGTCCAGTGCCCTACCTCCTCATAGGGATTGCGATTGTGCTATTAATTTGATTCCTGGTGGTAAGTTTCCGAAGGGCCGACTGTTCAATTTATCTGTGCCAGAACATGCTGCAATGCGGAGTTATATAAAGGAGTCCTTGGAGAAAGGGCATATTCGCCCGCCGTCGTCACCGTTGGGAGCAGGGTTCTTTTTTGTGGCCAAGAAGGATGGTTCTCTGAGACCTTGTATAGATTACCGCCTTCTTAATAAAATCACCGTCAAATTTCAGTACCCTTTGCCGCTACTGTCTGATTTGTTTGCTCGGATTAAGGGAGCTAGCTGGTTCACCAAGATAGATCTTCGAGGGGCGTATAATCTTGTGCGTATTAAACGGGGCGACGAATGGAAAACAGCATTTAATACGCCCGAGGGCCATTTTGAGTACTTGGTGATGCCATTCGGCCTTTCTAATGCTCCATCTGTGTTTCAGTCCTTTATGCATGACATCTTCCGAAAGTACCTGGATAGATTCATGATTGTATATTTGGATGATATTTTGGTCTTTTCGGACGATTGGGAGTCTCATGTGAAGCAGGTCAGAATGGTGTTCCAGGTCCTTCGTGCTCATTCTTTGTTTGTGAAGGGGTCTAAATGTCTCTTTGGAGTTCAGAAGGTTTCATTTTTGGGCTTCATTTTTTCCCCTTCTACTATCGAGATGGACCCTGTTAAAGTTCAGGCTATTTATGATTGGACTCAGCCTACTTCTGTGAAGAGCCTTCAGAAATTTCTGGGCTTTGCTAATTTTTACCGTCGCTTCATCGCTAATTTTTCTAGTGTTGTTAAACCATTGACTGATTTAACCAAGAAAGGTGCGGATGTGGTCAATTGGTCCTCTGCGGCCGTTGAGGCTTTTCAGGAGCTGAAGCGTTGTTTTTCTTCTGCCCCTGTGTTGTGTCAGCCAGATGTTTCGCTCCCGTTTCAGGTCGAGGTGGATGCTTCTGAGATTGGAGCAGGGGCTGTTTTGTCTCAAAGAGGTTCTGATGGCTCTGTGATGAAACCATGTGCTTTCTTTTCTAGAAAGTTTTCGCCTGCTGAGCGCAATTATGATGTGGGTAATCGAGAGTTGTTGGCTATGAAGTGGGCGTTTGAGGAGTGGCGACATTGGCTTGAAGGAGCCAAACATCGCGTGGTGGTCTTGACGGATCACAAGAATCTGACTTATCTCGAGTCTGCCAAGCGGTTAAATCCTAGACAGGCTCGATGGTCGCTGTTTTTCTCCCGCTTCAATTTTGTGGTTTCGTACCTTCCGGGTTCTAAGAATGTGAAGCCTGATGCCCTTTCAAGGAGTTTTGTGCCTGATTGTCCGGGAGTTCCTGAGCCGGCTGGTATTCTCAAAGAGGGGGTAATTTTGTCTGCCATCTCCCCTGATTTGCGGCGGGTGCTGCAGGAGTTTCAGGCTGATAGACCTGACCGTTGCCCAGCGGAGAAGCTGTTTGTCCCTGATAGATGGACTAGTAGAGTTATCTCTGAGGTTCATTGTTCGGTGTTGGCTGGTCATCCTGGAATCTTTGGTGCCAGAGATTTGGTGGCTAGATCCTTTTGGTGGCCTTCCTTGTCACAAGATGTGCGTTCTTTTGTGCAGTCCTGTGGGACTTGTGCTCGGGCTAAGCCCTGCTGTTCTCGTGCCAGTGGGTTGCTTTTGCCCTTGCCGGTCCCGAAAAGGCCCTGGACGCATATTTCCATGGATTTTATTTCAGATCTCCCTGTCTCTCAGAGGATGTCAGTTATCTGGGTGGTTTGTGATCGCTTCTCTAAGATGGTCCGTTTGGTACCTTTGCCTAAATTGCTTTCCTCCTCTGATTTGGTTCCATTGTTTTTCCAGCATGTGGTTCGTTTACATGGCATTCCGGAGAACATCATGTCGAACAGAGGTTCCCAGTTTGTTTCAAGATTTTGACGGTCCTTTTGTGCTAAGATGGGCATTGATTTGTCTTTTTCTTCAGCTTTCCATCCTCAGACAAATGGCCAAACCGAACGAACCAATCAGACTTTGGAAACATATCTGAGATGCTTTGTTTCTGCTGATCAGGATGATTGGGTGTCCTTCTTGCCTTTGGCTGAGTTCGCCCTTAATTATCGGGCCAGCTCGGCCACTTTGGTTTTGCCTTTTTTCTGTAATTCTGGTTTCCACCCTCGTTTTTCTTCAGGGCAGGTTGAGCCTTCGGACTGTCCTGGTGTGGATTCTGTGGTGGACAGGTTGCAGCAAATTTGGACTCATGTAGTGGACAATTTGACATTGTCCCAGGAGAAGGCTCAACGTTTCGCTAACCGCCGTCACTGTGTTGGTCCCCGACTTCGTGTTGGGGATTTGGTTTGGTTGTCGTCTCGTTTTGTTCCTATGAAGGTTTCGTCTCCTAAGTTTAAGCCTCGTTTCATTGGTCCTTATAAGATTTCTGAAATTATTAATCCTGTGTCATTTCGTTTGGACCTTCCAGCTTCTTTCGCCATCCATAATGTGTTCCATAGGTCGTTGTTGCAAAGATATGTGGCTCCTATGGTTCCCTCCGTTGATCCTCCTGCCCCGGTGTTGGTTGAGGGGGAGTTGGAGTATGTGGTGGAGAAGATTTTGGATTCTCGTATTTTGAGACGGAAACTTCAGTACCTAGTCAAGTGGAAAGGTTATGGTCAGGAGGATAATTCCTGGGTGGTTGCCTCTGATGTTCATGCTGCCGATCTTGTTCGTGCCTTTCATTTGGCTCATCCGGAGCGGCCTGGGGGCTCTGGTGAGGGTTCGGTGACCCCTCCTCAAGGGGGGGTACTGTTGTGAATTCTGTTCTCGAGCTCCCTCCTGTGGTTATGAATGGTACTTCGGCGAGTTCTGTTCATGGACTCCCTCTGGTGGCTGTGAGTGGAGCTGCTGGTTCTGAGATTCCTTCTCCAGCTGATCTCGTTCAGGTCTTGGCTGGCTGCTCTATTTAACTCCACTCAGATCGTTACTTGATGCCAGCTGTCAATGTCCTAGTACTGGTTCAGTTCTCTTGGATCTTTCAGATGACCTGTCTACTTCAGCAAAAGCTAAGTCCCTGCTAGCTTATTTGTTACCACTGTGTTTTTGTCCAGCTTGCTATTATGATTTAATCTTGTTAGCTGGAAGCTCTGGGATGCAGAGTGGCACCACCGCACCGTGAGTCGGTGCGGTGGTTTCTTTTGCACACTCGGCGTGGTTTTTTGTTAGTTTTTATGCTGACCGCAAAGATACCTTTTCTATCCTCAGTCTGTTTAGTTCAGTCTGGCCTCCTATGCTGAAACCTATTTCATTCCTGTGTTTGTGACTTCCATCTTAACTCACAGTCAATATATGTGGGGGCTGCCTATTTCTTTGGGGAATTTCTCTGAGGCAAGGTAGGCTGTATTTTCTATCTTTAGGGGTAGTTAGCTCTTAGGCTGTGAAGAGGCGTCTAGGCAGAGTCAGGAACGCTCCATGGCTATTTCTAGTTGTTGTTGATAGGATCAGGGGTTGCGGTCAGCAGAGCTCCCACTTCCCAGAGCTCGTCCTGTATTGCTAGTTTGCTCATCTGGTCATTTCTAGTGTTCCTAACCACCAGCTCATCATACCATATATCTAAAGAAGAATATAATGCTGTCTGCAGAACCTGCAGGGCACAAATCAGATTATCTAAAGCTGACAATGAATTAAGGCTTGCAAGAGATGTCAAAAGCAATAAAAAGGATTTTGGGGATATGTCAAAAGTAAAAGAAAAGTCAAAGATGCTGTAGGATTTTTACAGGATAAAAATGATGAAATGGTAAGAAAGGATGTTGAGAAGGCCGAACTTTTAAATTCCTATTTTGCATCTGTTTTCTCTCAGAAAGAAAATGTAACATCAACTGATTTTCACTGTCCTATTAAGGGAATAGAAGAATCCAGGGTATCTATAAACAGAAAGATAGTAAGGAAACACATAGCTAACATAAATTTATTCAAGTCTCCGGGTCCAGATGAATTACACCCAGAGTACTGAAGGAGATAGCAGAAGAAATTTTTGAACCACTCTCCATAATCTTTGAAAATTCTTGGAGAACAGGAGAAGTCACAGAAGACTGGAGAAGAAAAAATGTTGTTCCTATCTTCAAAAAGGGGAAGAAGGTGGACCCAGGGAACTATAGGCCGGTGAGTCTGACATCTATACCAGGAAAGATCTTTGAACAAATTATTTAACAACATGTATATAAGTACCTGGAGAAGAATGAAGTGATTAAACAGAGTCAGCATGGCTTTGTAACTAATAAGTCATGTCAGACTAACTTAATTTCCTTCTATGACAGAATCACTGACTGTGTGGATCAGGGAAATGCTGGAGATCAGCAAGGCATTTGACAAAGTATCTCACACAATCCTTATTGAAAAAATGACTAAGTATGGAATGGACAAGGCAACTGTTAGGTGGATTCATAACTGGCTTATTGATCGGACCCAAAGAATGGTCGTAAATGGCTGCACATCCAGTTGGAAGAATGTCTCAATTGGGGTACCACAGGGTTCTGTCCTGGGCCCTTTATTGTTCAATATCTTTATCAATGATTTAGATGAAGGAATTGAGGGTAAGCTGATTAAATTTGCTGATGATACAAAGGTAGGAGGGATAGCTAATACTAGAGAAGAGAGAGAGGATTCAAAAAGATATAAATAAACTGGAGTAGTGAGCAGCAACTAACAGAATGATTTTTAACAGGGAAAAATGCAAAGTGCTACATCTGGGCAATAAAGCATATACAGAATGGGAGGAATAGGGCTAAGCAACAGCACATGTGAAAAAGACTTGGGTATACTAATAGATCACAGACTGAACATGAGTCAACAGTATGATGCAGCAGCAAAACGGGCAAATACAATTTTGGGATGTATTAACAGAAGCATACAGTCTAGATCACGTGAAGTCATTATTGCCCTCTACTCCTCTCTAGTCAGACCTCATCTGGAATACTGTGTTCAGTTTTGGGCACCACATTTTAAAAAGACATCAACAAACTGCAGCAAGTTCAGAGAAGAGCGACCAGAATGGTGACTGGTCTGCAAACCATGTCCTATTCCTATGAGGAACATTTACAGGATTTGAGAATGTTTAGCTTGCAAAAAAAAGACTGAGAGGAGACTTAATAGCTGTCTACAAATATCTCAAGGGCTATCACATTGTAGAAGGATCAACTTATTCTCATTTTCACAAGGAAAGACTAGAAGCAATGGGATGAAACTGAATGGGAGAAGACAGATTAAATATAAGGAAAAACTTTTTAACAGTTAGGGTGATCAATGAGTGGAACAGGCTGCCATGAGAGGTGGTGAGTTCTCCTTCAATGGAAGTTTTCAAACAGGGGCTGGACAGACACCTGTCTGGGATGATTTAGTGAATCCTGCTTTGAGCAGGGGGTTAGACCAGATGACCCACGAGGTCCCTTCCAACTCTACCATTCTATGATTCTATGAGTTTCACTTTTGGTATTGAAGAACTGAAATAAATTAACTTTTTGATGATATTCCAATTTTGTGAGAAGCACCTGTAATAAGATTGTCTGCCACAGTGGCTCAGCTGTACTAAGGGCAGTATTCGTGCCCACTCACTGTAGTAGCCGTTCATATATTACTTCTAGACTTTTTGGACTGTCCATTTGATATGGTCATTCCCATTTTGTCATCGCCTCATCCTTCCCCAATAAAACAATGTCATCCTTTCTGACTAAGCTCTTTAGGCCGTGTTCACATAGGGGGCAGTATTGTAATAGTTATAGTCTTGTACATTTGGAGCAGTATTATAGTACTTATATTCTTGTACATAGGGACAGTATTATCGTAGTTAGTAGTTATATTCTTGTACACGGGGGCAGTATTATAGTAGTTATATTCTTGTACATAGGGGACAGTATTATAATAGTTATATTCTTGTACATAGAAGGCAGTATTGTAGTAGCTATATTCTTGTACACAGGGGCAGTATTATAGTAGCTATATTCTTGTACACATATACCAATAAAGGAGAACAACTGGAGTGTTTAAGATAGATAAATTGAAAGTTTATTACAAAATTACATTAAAAATGACACACTAAAAGACACCAATTGAAAACACCAGAAAATAGACTCAGTGCCGGTATCCTTGATTGACCACAATTGCCACAATTAATAGTTAAATAACATGTAAAGTTTAGCCAACATCAAGGATCTGTGACCACCAGAAACCCACAAAAAGGACCAAAAGACAAAGTCCGCCTATAAATTTATTTGCTGGAACGTACCGCCAAATAAGGCTTCAAACAGTAAAAATCTGGCCATATTTTAGTCCAAGATGAGGGTAAATACAGAGAGTGTCCATAGGGCAAGTATAAATGAAAAGCCCACCGGCATGAAAAAAGCCACCACCAGAACACCGACCATATTGATATCTTACCCCGCACTGAGGTCCCTGGATTGGGCGCTACCCCCGTCACGCGTTTTGCTGCTATCTCGCTTGCTTTTTCAAGGGGAAGTGTTCCTTCTTACCAACCAGGACCCTTTTATCCCATAATTCCCTAGTCACCTGACCATCATGTGACCGGGTAGTTCAAAAGCTGTTCGTAACGGCGCATGCGCCAGCGGCCACCCGCCCCGCCACCACCCGGCCCGGCCCACGTCTGAGAACAAGCGAGCAGGTGCCCAGCGTAACCATGACAACCCAGTCGCCGGCCGCAGACGCATCACGGCTGGAACCAGGAGGCGCAGGGAGGGAAGCAAGCGGACGCACGCGCACCACAGCCAAAGAATCCCCCCAAGGTCATCATAATAGGACCTTAAGGATACGGCAACTGCCAAGGTAATATACACAATAAATACAATATGAAAATATAGCCGATACAGTGAAACTAATATAATTATAATGATAGTCCATAATCCACAGTAGTTGTAAAATGTAGAGATATCCTAGAGTCCTTTATTCCATCAATAGGTCTTCATCAGATAAGGGAACAATAGGTCCATAGTCATGCAATAATCTAAATTAATTAAAGAAAGAATTAATTAAAGAAAAAATTAAAATAAAATTAAAAACAAGACATAAGAAAAGACGGAACAACAAACAGGAAAGGGAACAAGGAAAAGTCCTAAATATAATATATATAATAATATACTCAATCTTATTACAGGAATGGAGCAAAATTCACGGCCTCAGTAAGACCATGTGGTTTGACCGTATCTAAGGTGACTATCCATTTGAGCTCACGTTGGGCGAGGAGCTGCCTAACATTTCCTCCTCTTATTCCCATATGGATTAAATCAATCCCCCGCACCTTGAAACTCCTTGGGTCACAGTTGTGAACTTCCCTAAAGTGCTTGGGGATAGTGGTTAACTCCGATGTATCAACCACTGTCCTGGCTGCGCCAATGCCCCGCACATGTTCCCTCACTCTCACTCTTAATTCTCTAGAGGTCAAACCCACATATATATGTGGGCAGCCACAGGTGGCATAATATATCACATTCCTGCTACTGCAAGAAATGTAATCTTTAATTTGAAATTCCCTTTTTCCATCTGCAGAGTGAAAGGAGGTACTGCGCAGGACATTGGCGCAGGCAAGACAGTGGCCACAAGTATAGCATCCCTTAATCAGTCGTGTCGAACCAAACAAACTAGGAGTTGGTGCCGTATAGTGGCTCTTGACCAAAAGGTCCTTCAAATTCTTAGCCCTTCATGGAGTCATGAGTGGGCAGTCGGACAGGAACGGACCCAGGGAGGGTTCCGTACTCAGGATACGCCAATGTTTCCTTAGAATGGCTCTGATGTTATCCCATTCATGGTTGTGTTCTGATATAAATCTGATTGTTCCTTCCCCCCCATCCTTGCTCTTCTTATTATATAATAGTTGGTTTCGGGGAGTTCTCCTGGCCCTATTATACCCGTATCGAACACACCGTTTGCTATAACCCCTTTGTTGAAAGCGTTCTCTCAAATCATCTGCTTGTTGTTCAAAGGTATGGTCAGTTGAGCAGATCCGCCTCATCCGGAGGAACTGTCCGACCGGGACGGCCCTAATCGTGGCTTGGCTGTGTCCAGATGACGCATGAACCAAGGAATTTACCGCCGTCGTTTTACGGAATAAATCCGTTTGAATGGATAAATCCGAACCCACTCTTAGACAGATGTCCAAAAAATCAATTGTACTCCTGTCGTATTTAAAGGTTAAACTGATATTGAATGGGTTCGAATTTTGGCGTGGAACGGAGCAACAACTCAGGGATTTTATGGCTGTGTTAAATTCGAACCCATTCAATATCAGTTTAACCTTTAAATACGACAGGAGTACGAAGGAAGCATTATAATAGTTATATTCTTGTACATAGAAGGCAGTATTATAGTAGTTATATTCTTGTATATAGGGGCAGTATTATAGTAGTTATATTCTTGTACGTAGGGGCAGTATTATAGTATAATCTTGTACATAGGAGCAGTATTATAGCAGTTATTCTTGTACATAGAAGTATTATAGTAGTTATATTCTTGTACATAGGAGCAAACTATTATAGTAGTTATATTCTTGTACATAGGGGCATTATTATAGTAGTTATATTCTTGTACATAGGGGCAGTTTTATAGTAGTTATATTCTTGTACATAGAGGCAGTATTATAGTAGTTATATTCTTGTTCATAGAAGGCAGTATTACAGTAGTTATATTCTTGTACATAGAAGGCAGTATTATAGTAGTTATATTCTTCTACATAGGGGGCAGTAATATAGTAGTTATATTCCTGTACATAGGGACTGTATTATAGTAGTTATATTCTTGTACATAGAGGTAGTATCATAGTAGTTATATTCTTGTACATAGGGGGCAGTATTATAGAAGTTATATTCTTGAACATAGGGGCAGTATTATAGTAGATATAATATAGTACATAGGAGCAGTATTATAGTAGTTATATTATTGTACACAGGTGCAGTACTATAGTATTTATATTATTGTGCTTATCCTTTGAATTCAGACTAATGCTTTCACTGGTGTAAACTTGTAATGAACTAAGCTCAATATAATTTTTACAACTTTATCACATGAATTACTGAGCTGATTGACTTCCTGATGCTTTTCTTATTGAAATATAGGGGATGCATGTCTTTTTAAATTAATGGTGTAAAATATCACATAGGACAAAGAGGCATTACATGTTATACCATGACACTGCAAAATGCAGGCTGCCTATTGTTTGTCTATGTCCTTCTTGGAGACCCAAGACTAAAATATTCTTAATTGAAATTCCCACATTGTAGCTCTGGCAGGAACTTTACATCTATCTCTATAAAGTTCAATTTACCCAAAACACCTGCTCTTTTTCTTTTTCCTTATCCACAAGGGAAATATCTCCTTTCGAGGCATCTGGCAGTTTTATAGTCTGTAGTGACTGTTTCCACAGGCGGGGAAGTTACTGCTTTTTCCCAAAACCATTTGATTTGTATCTCCAAGAAATCCATCAACATCTCTGTGATATAAGGAAAAAAAAAGACATGCAATTATTTCTTCCCTGTAAATCTTGTCTAAAGACCGAGCAAAGCCAAAATTAAATTGTTTCCATACATTCGCTCTATGTAATTCATCCGCTATCCAGCCCGATGACTGCTTAATGCACAGACTTAGACAGCACATTATGGCTCACATGTGGTCCAAAGGGGAAGATATCGAGAAAGTCTGGTGTCTCTGGAACAACCAGCCACATAGTAGATGCACCTTAACCAGATGTTATTTTCTAAGCTGGTTCTGGGGCACGCTTAATGCTCTTTTTTTGCTTTTATACATGTAATTCTTGGCTAATTTTTGCCTTCTATAACCTCTGTGCTGCACTGTTGGATGCAGAACAAGTTACCTGAGAATCCATCAGTGAGCTTGTTCTGACAGGGAGGTTGTAACTCTTTTACCTGTCTAAAAACTGCATCAGGAGAGCTGAATTTTGATGTGGTCATAAATCAGCTCAGACGCTGAGAAAAAAAGCCAGATAAAAGACTTACAAACTCCTCGGCTGCAGGACTTCCATTTTCTAATTAAAGGGTGCGTCGAGGTTTGAGATGAAAATCTGCAGATTTCTGAATTCTCATGGCGCATGCACTGCACACTTTAAGGATTTTCCCTTGCACAAGTATGTGATTTGGATACTTCTGGTATGAGGACTTCATCCCGCCACTCCAGTTCAGATGCAAGAGTCCAGAAGTATACAGCAAAGTGGCTGACCATAGATGAGCCCTGAGTCAATGCCAGCAGCCGGAGCGCAGTATCGTGGGTGACCCACGGTCCAACAAAGACCTGTTTCAGAGCGCTCAGGAACCGCGGTGCACTCTGTACCACCGGATCATTGCGCTCCCACAGCGGCGTAGCCACCTACAATGCTCTCTCCGACAACAGTGAGATCACGAACCCCACTCTGGCCCGCTCTGAGGGGAAACGTGCAGCCAGCAGCTCTAGATGTATTGCACACAGGTTCACGAATCCCCTACACGACTTGCTATCGCCTGTAAATTTATCAGGCAGCGGGAGACGGAATAAAGTCGGAACAGGGGTGGTAGCGGACATACGAGATGCAGCTTCACTAGCTGCCTGCGCCGCCACAGCAGTAACATCCACAGCGGAGGTCGTGCGCTCGAGAGCGGACAACCTGCCCTTCAGCTGCTGGATGTACTGCTGCAGACGCTGCTCGTCCGCCATTACTAGTCAGACCCTGGTGCTAGTATAATGCTAGGGTTGGCGGAACGCACAAAATAAAATACACTGCTCCAAAAAACAAAGGGAACACTAAAATCCCACGTCCTAGATATCACTGAATGAAATATTCCAGTTGTAAATCTTTATTCATTACATAGTGGAATGTGTTGAGAACAATAAAACCTAAATATTATCAACATAATTCACAACTAATATCCTCAGTAGTGTGTGTGGCCTCCACGTGCCTGTATGACCTCCCTACAATGCCTGGGCATGCTCCTGATGAGGCGGCAGATGGTCTCCTAAGGGATCTCCTCACAGACCTGGACTAAAGCATCTGCCAACTCCTGGACAGTCTGTGGTGCAACGTGACGTTGGTGGATGGTGCGAGACATGATGTTCCAGATGTGTTTAATTGGATTCAGGTCTGGGGAACGGGTGGGCCAGTCCATAGCTTCAATGCCTTCATCTTGCAGGAACTGCTGACACACTCCAGCCACATGAGGTCTGGCACTGTCCTGCATTAGGAGGAACCCAGGGCCAACCGCGCTAGCATATGGTCTCACAAGGGGTCTGAGGATCTCATCCCAGTACCTAATGGCAGTCAGGCTACCTCTGGCAAGCACATGGAGGGCTGTGCGGCCTTCCAAAGAAACACCAGCCCACACCATTACTGACCCACTGCCAAACCGGTCCTGCTCTCCATGGCGTCTCCAGACTGTCACGTCTGTCACATGTGCTCAGTGTGAACCTGCTTTAATCTGTGAAGAGCACAGGGTGCCAGTGGTGAATTTGCCTATCCTGGTGTTCTGTGGCAAATGCTAAGCGTCCTGCATGGTGTTGGGCTGTGAGCACAACCACCATCTGTGGACGTCGTCGTTTCTATCCATTTGAGCAGACACATGCACATTTGTGGCCTGCTGGAGGTCATTTTGCAGGGCTCTGGCAGTGCTCCTCCTGTTCCTCCTTGCACAAAAGCTGAGGTAGCGATCCTGCTGCTGGGTTGTTGCCTTCCTACGGCCCCCTCCACGTCTCCTGGTGTACTGGCCTGTCTCCTGGTAGCGCCTCTGGACACTACACTGACAGACACAGCAAACCTTTCCACAGCTCACATTGATGTGCCATCTTGGATGAGCTGGACTACCTAAGCCACTTGTGTGGGTTGTAGAGTCCGTCTTATACTACCACGAGTGTGAAAGCACAACCAACATTCAAAAGTGACCAAAACATCAGTCAGAAAGCATTGGTACTGAGATGTGGTCTGTGGTTCCCACCTGCAGAACAACTCTTTTATTGAGTGTGTCTTAATAATTGCCAATAATTTCCATCTGTTGTCTATTCCATTTGCACAACAGCATGTGAAATTGATTGTCAAACAGTGTTGCTTCCTAAGTGGACAGTTTGATTTCACAGAAGTTTGATTTACTTGGAGTTATATTCTGTTGTTTAAGTGTTCCCTTTATTTTTTTGAGCAGTGTATAATAGTAAGGTGCATTTGCAACCCTGGGTCCACTGTGCAGAGATGGAACCTGCTGCTGAGCAATGGCAGAACAAGATGTGCAGCAGGAGAATCCTGACGCCTAACATATAGAACAGGCTGGAGCGAGCCGCACCACCCCCTCCCACGGGCGGCGTACGTGGAAGCCGTCATGACAGGGGTTTTGGAGCTAGGAATAGGGGAGGTCGGGGTATATCTCTAAGGGGGAGGGATTTTGGTGGAGAAAGAGAGCTATAGCCTCGGTGGGGGTGGAGCCTGTCACTTCCCGCTCACAGGGCATCGCAGCAGGACATCTGCACTCACCCGGGATGAGTTCCTTAGACCTTGTGCTGTCCCAGCTGCGGGCGGCGGCGACGTCCCAGCCTCCTGGTTGGTTGGAGGTGCAGGTGGCCGGCATACTCAGCGGTTCCAGCGGGGATCCCATGGGGGCCAGTTCCGGGGAGCGGGGGTCCAGGCGATTACAGCCCCCGGAGCGCCTATCCCCCGATCTGCCCCAGGCGTGCCTGCTCGCAAACGCCCTAGCAGGCCACGGTCTGGGAGGAATCCACCAGCCGCGCTGGGATCTGTGGCGGCAGTCAGGCCTTCTCCCCCATCGCTTCGGGGGGTGGGGCCTGCGCGCGCCAGATGCCCTAACGGTCGGAGCAATGTCGCGGCGGGCTGCCGCGGTGATGTCCAGCCCGGGCCGTCTGCCTCTACAACCAGCACGAGACGGCGGGGGAGTATTCCGGAGGCTGCGGCGGGCAGCGCCCCAGATCTGGCGGGGCTGCTGGACTCAGCTGGGGATCATGATTCCCCTCTTATACCTGCGACCGGGCCAGCACCATATCTTTTGGCGGGAACGGACGGCACTGGACCGGATGGTGGGCCCGGGTCTGGGGCTCCTTCACATCAGGCCGCACCTGCGGCTGACCGATTCATCAAAGTCCCTGCTGCAGGAACCAGGCTGGTGGGAGCTGCATTGAGAGGAGACATTCACGTCCAGGAGGGTTCAAGGTCGGCATCGCGGTCAAGACACGACTGGACGGCGCCTGCATCTGCGGCTGGGGGGATCACAGCTCTCCTGCAGCCTGGTGAGAATCATTCTTTGTCTCGTTTGTTGCCGGCGTTTTCGACGCCTACTTCATTTACTGTAGATCGGGCAGGGGGGTCTGTGGAGCGGGGTGAGGGAGTCAGTGTGCGTGCTGAGGCGAGTTGTGAAGGGGTGGGGTAGCTGCTGTCGGGTGTCCGGAAACTGTTGTCGCGCTTGGGCGGTAGTAGGTCAGGGCCGTCCCCTTTGTCTGCCTGGGTGGGATTGTCTGATGTGGGGCTTGAGGTGTCGGGTAGCGGTGCTACGGTGCGGGATAGGTCGGCCGAGCCAGTTTCTGTATCTGTACAGACAGAGAAGGAGAAGGAAGGGTTCATTCGTTTGGATGATAAGGCGCGTGGTGAGGTATATGTCTGTTTCGAGGGGCCGTTAGGGGCGCATTTGAAGAAGGAGGTGCAGGAAAAGATTTGGAAAGATGAGTGCGTGGAGATATTCTCGCTGTTGCCGTTAGAGAAATTTAATTTAGATAAGAGCAAGAAAAAGGATAGTAAGAAGGAGGATGAGGAAAAACAGAGATGGCGCCTTATTTGTCAGACTTTTGTGAATTGGCTTCAGGCATTTGCGATCTTAGCAAGTGTCATTGGTGAGAATGCTCCCGAGAATTGCTCCGCCTTGTTTTGTTACATGGATTCTATAGGAGAGGCACATAGGGGCTATGGAGGCCAAGCATGGTTGAGGTACGATGAACAGTTTAGACAGCGGAAGGCTATTCGTCCTGTGATCCGGTGGGACCAGAAGGACATCGGGTTGTGGTTGTGGGTGATAGCGCCAACGAAGTTTGGTCACTCCTTTCAAAGCGGGGCCGGAGCTTCCGGCCAAGCCACTTTGCAAGGTAGCTCTTCGGGAACCGGAGGTCAGTCAATCCGGTGGTCAAAAACATGGCGTGTGCTGGCAGTTCAATGAAGGCCAGTGTAGGTTTGGAACAACTTGCAAGTTCAAGCACCTGTGCTCGCACTGCAACGGTTCTTCCCACGGAGCGTCCAGATGTTTTAGGAAGAAGGGAAAGCCAGAGGGTAATTCCAAAGGGGGTGACGCCAGTGAGGTTGGACGCGATGGTCCCCTATCTAAATAGGTTCCCTGATAGGAAGAAGGCGGAGCTGCTGCGGGCGGGTTTTAGTGTTGGTTTTTGTATACTCACCCCTGCTTTCGTTATACCACAGAGTTTAAAGAACCTTAGGTCGGCTGAGTTGCATACATCGGTTGTGTCAGAAAAATTAAGTAAAGAGGTTGCTTTAGGTAGGATGTAGGGACCTTTTCCCATTCCTCCTTTGGATGACTCGGTGGTGTCGCCTTTGGGTGTGGTCCCCAAGAAGGAGCCTAACAAGTTTAGGCTCATTCAGCATTTGTCTTACCCAAAAGGGAGGTCTGTGGATGATGGGATCGATCCTGAGCTTTGTTCGGTGGTTTATACTTCGTTTGATGAGGCAGCTAGGTGGGTGCGCGGTTGTGTTAAGGGGGCATTGTTGGCTAAGACCGATATTGAATCGGCCTTCCGTTTGTTGCCGGTGCACCCCGATAGTGTGCGGTTGTTAGGTTGTTATCGGGACGGCGGGTTTTATGTTGACAGATGTTTGCCGATGGGCTGTTCGTTGTCGTGCGCTTATTTCAAGGCCTTTAGTTCTTTTCTTGAGTGGGCGGTGCGGGATGTGTCCGGTTTAGATTCAGTGATTCATTACCTGGATGATTTCCTGTGCATAGGCCCAGATCAGTCTCAATGTTGTGAGGTCCTATTGAGGACGGTGGTTTGGATAGCTGAGCGATTTGGGGTCCCATTGGCGCCGGAAAAGACGGAGGGCCCTTGTACATGTCTGTCCTTCCTAGGCATTGTTATCGATTCAGTGAAATGGGAGTTTAGGTTGCCGGAGGACAAGGTGCTTGGTTTGAGGAATGAGGTGGCCCGGGCTAGACAATTGAAGAAATTGCCTTTGCACGAAGTGCAGTCTCTCCTTGGAAAATTTAATTTTGCATGCAGAGGAGAGTTTTTTCGCACAGGTTGGCTAGCGCTACAGCTGGGGTTAGTGCCCCGCATCATTTTGTTCGTTTATCGGCTGAACACAAGGCCGATTTGGAGGTTTGGGATCGTTTTTTGTCTTGTTACAACGGGCTTTCGTTGTTATTGGAAGAAGTGGTGGGCAATGCTGATCTGGATCTCTTCACTGACGCGTCAGGCGGTATCGGTTTTGGGGCCTTTTTCAGGGGTCGTTGGTGTGCTGCTAGATGGCCGGAGGAATGGTTTGACACCGGGTTGGTACGGAACATTACCTTATTGGAAATCTTCCCGATTTTGGTGGCAGTGCATCTATGGGGCGATGATTTCCGAAATAAAAGGGTTCCTTTTAATTGCGATAATATGGCAGTTGTATGTGCTATCAACAGTTTGACGACAGCCTCTCCCCCGGTGATTAGGGTCCTTCGTCAACTGGTGCTGTCTTGTTTATCCATGAATGCTTATTTTACGGCATCTCACATGCCCGGTGTAAATAATTGCATTGCTGACTCTTTGTCTCGTTTCCAGTGGGAGCGTTTCCGGTCGCTAGCTCCGGATGCCCAGGAGACGGGGCTGGAATGCCCGGTGGAGCTTTGGAGCGTGGTGTCCGGGCTGCAGAACCTTTAATTCAGGCGTCTTTGGCTCCCAGTACGTGGTCGGCTTATCGGTCGGTATGGAGTGCTTGGGAGAGTTGGTTGGTGTCGTGTCATGGTTCCCAATGGCAAGGGAACGTCAGAGAACATAAATAACAGAACAGCTCTTGGGTGATGGAATCTCGAGCTGACCGTGAGCTAAACCTACCACACAACTAACAGTGGCCGGGTGGCGTACCTACGTTTTATCCCTAGACGCCTAGCACCAGCCGGAGGACTAACTAACCCTAATAGAGGAAAAGACAGACCTGGCTTACCTCTAGGGAAATTCCCCCAAAAACGGAGACAGAAGCCCCCCACATATATTGACGGTGAGTTCAGAGGAAAAGACATACGCAGTATGAAGGTAGGTTCAGCAAAGCGAGGTCCGCTTACTAGATAGCAAGAAGATACAATAGGGAACTTCACGGTCAGCTGAAAACCCTATTAAAGTACCATCCCGAAATTACTTTAAGACTCATGTGTCAACTCATGACACCGGAGTGGCAATTTCGGCCCACAAGAGCTTCCAGCTACAGAAAAATAACATAACTGTGAACTGGAACAAAAATGCAAAACAAAACTTAGGACTAAGAGTCCAACTTAGCTGATAGTAGTCTAGAAGCAGGAACATGCAACAGAAAGGCTCTGGTTACATTGATGGCCGGCACTAGAATAACTGAGCAGCAAGGCTAAATAGGATACACCCATATCCTGATGGAAACAGGTGAACAGAGAAAGTGAAGCACACAAGTCCAGTACCACCAGTGACCACCGGGGGAGCCCAAAAACCAAACTCACAACAGTGTCGTGTGAGGTTGGTAATTCGGGTCAGGATCAAGTTGGGGCCTTGTTGTTATGGTTGAGGCATGGGGCGGATCAAGGATGGTCGGTGGCGAAAGTTGACAGGATAGTAGCGGCTTTGTCATTTGGTTTTTTGGCTTCGGGGCGTTCAGGATTTGACGAAGTCCTTTTTGGTGAAGCAAACAGCAAAGGGGTTGAGAAGAGTATGCAGCAGAGGTGATCGGAGGCGTCCGGTGTCTTTTGAGATGTTGGAGCAGTTAGGGGCGCGGCTAGATAGTATTTGTGATTCCAGTTTTGAGGCTACCTTATTTCGCCTAGCTTTTTCCTTTGCATTTTTTGGAGCTTTGAGGATTAGGGAGCTGGTGTCCCCTTCGACTGTTCAGCAGGGGGGCTTTGGGTGTTTGGATGTATTTGTTGCTGGAGGTTCTTTGGAATTTTGGATTCGGAGGTCTAAGACAGATCAGGAGGGACGGGGTAAAAAGGTGGTGTTGGACGCCGTTCCGGGTTCTGTTATGTGTCCTATCCGTTGTTGGCAGAATTTTAATAGCTTTCAACCGCTTAGAGACGGGCCTTTGTTGCATCACGAGGACGGGTCTTTTCTTTCCAGATACCAGTTTGTGGCGGTTTTTCGGCAGGCTTTGGTTGCTATCGGAGTAGATTCTTCCAGGTTTGCCTCTCATTCTTTCAAGATTGGGGCTGCTACGGAGGCGGCGCTGGGGGGTTTAGCTCCTGCAGTGGTACAGAGGATAGGTCGGTGGGAGTCCGGCTGTTATCGGAGCTATGTTAGGCCTTGAGAGGCGTGGGCTGATCGGTGACCTGGTTCGTTGTCTGCACTTGTTAAGTTGTTTCTGTTTTCCAGGTTCATCTTTGCTGTTGGTTTTGATTGTCGATCACTCCTACGTGTATTGGGGCGCGAGGCGGGCAGACGTTCGTCAGGATGGAAGACAGCTCGGTTTTTCCAGGGATGTGGCCGTTATCAGGTGGTTGGGTTTTCGGGGCCTGGGCTGGAACAGAGTCATGCAGGAGGTGCACAATGGAGTTTGCTTGGATAGGCCACCGGATATCTTGGTGTTGCATATTGGGGGAAACGACTTGGGTGTTCGCCCTTGTCGTGAGTTGATTCGGGACATCAAGCATGACTTACTTAGACTTTGGGTTTCTTTTCAGGAGATGTCCATCGTGTGGTTGGAAATTGTTCCACGAACATCTTGGAGGCACGCCAGGTCTGTGGACAGGATCAATAAGGCCCGCATCAAGGTGAATCGGGCTGTGTCGGGTTTTGTCGTTCGGAATGGGGGCCTGGCGGTGTGTCATTTGGAGTTGGAGCGTGGGGGTGACGAATTCCTTTTGGGCGATGGCGTACATTTGAACACCGTGGGCTGTGATTTGTGGGCCCTGGGGCTGCAGACTGGAATTGAAAGAGCCATAGCGGTTAAGGTTGGTGGGGTCTCGGCTACTTGAGGGGGTCAAGTGCCCTCGTTGTGGCGGTGGGAGGGGTCCTTGGAGTTGGTGCTAAATTGGCCTGGGGGATCCGTCGGGATATGGATTCTTCAGTTGGTATAAGTTTTGGTTGCGGGTCTGGTGATTTGGGGCAATCTTGGCAACGGTGGGCCAGATTCCTATGTTGGAAGTGGACAATGGTAACCCTTCGGGGTATTTTTGGTGCTCTCGAGCCAGGGGGGTAACGACTGAGAGTAAACGATGGTTGGTTTTTTTGTCCACTAGTTTATCCTATGGTTAACACCAGATTTTTAGCTTCAAGGACCCCTTCCCAGCTTATTTCACTGTTATATGTTTGTTTGTTTGTTTATAATAAAGGCCTCTGTGGCCAATCATATCCAATTTGGGAGTCGTGTCGTTATTTGGGGGTGGGGGGATGGGTCGGTGACCTATGGGAAGGCACTTATTGCACGGTGGTCGACAATACCAATGTCAAGTTCTTTCAATTTCATGGGAGAATATGGCAATTTCAAAATTTGCAAGATTCACTCATTACTAATAATCATGGTATAGTTTATTATTTTTAGAAAAAAATACTGTCAAAAATAAAAAATAAAAATAATTACAACTTTCCTTACAAAATATTAGACAAATACAGGGTTAAACCCAGCCTTGTCCAGTGTGATATGCTCTTTGTAGCCTGTGGAAGTATCATTTTCACATATCTGAGAAAGCACCTGCAGGTGAGATCATGGAATGTGAAATAGAACTGAACAAGGGTAATTGTCTCTTAGAAGCACCAAGAAAGGGTGTGTTACTGAAGAAGTCGTGCCTGCAGAGAGCAGGGCAGCAAACAGGGACGCAATAAGAGACTTTCCCAGACATTAAACATGAGCTTACATTTTCCATAGTCATCCTGAGAGAGGAAACAAGTGTTGTAGCATCTGGGATACCTTTATGTTTCACTTTATGTATGCAGAAACTTGTTGACCTTGGAGACTTTTTGGAATTTTTTTTTTCCTGAAACAGCTTAGAAAAGTTTTTAAAGTGTTTTGGAAGAGTTTTTTTTTTCAGAAGTTTTTTTTTTTTTTTTTTGCAAACTCTTACTTGGTTGGTGGTTTGTTTGGCCTAACGTCCACCAGGACCCACTTCAAAAGAGTGACATCCTCTTTCTTTTTTTCCACCAAGCCTTTTTCAAAACCTGAAAGGAAAAGGGAGGTTCAGTATACAGAGTGAGGGATAGTGTGAGAGCGCAGGATGAAAAGGGGGCTGCTTGGGAGGGTGTTGTGGGGCAATGTGAAGAGGGGGCACACTATGGAGAGGGGAGGAACCTGAGAGGACAGAGTGCATGGGCACAGTATGTAGAGGTGGCAGTGTGTGTTGACTATAAGGCTGTGAGCACACGTTGCAGATTTTTCGCTTTTTTTTTGCTTTAAAAATGCAAAAAAACGCATACATTAAGCATCCCATCATTTGGAATGCATTCCGCAATTTTTGTGCACATGATGCGTTTTTTTCCAGGAAAAAAACGCATCGCGGTAAAAAACGCAGCATGTTCATTAATTTTGAGGATTTTTTGCAGATTTCCCACTATATTATTGCATTGGGAACCCCCGGAAGAAAATGCAAAAAAAAAAAAAAACGCACCAAAAATGCGGTAAAAATGCGAGAAAAACATTCAAAAAACGCATGCAGATTTCTTGCAGAAAATGTCCGGTTTTGCTCAGGAAATTTCTGCAACAAATCCTGAACGTGTGCACATAGCCTTAAGAGGGGGCTCAATGGAAAGAGTTCAGCATGTCAGGTCAGAGTGCAAAGGAGCCCAGTAAGGTGAAATGGCAGCATTAGGGGGGACAGTGTGGAGATGAGACTATGAAGTGGGTATAGTTGGGTGGCCATAGTTGATAAGGGTGTTCAGTGTAGTGAGTATAATTCAAAGAGAGGGATGGTGTTGTGGGAATAATTCATAACATGGTGAATTGATGGTTATAATTAATAAGCCGGGGCAGCATGACGGTTGATGGTTATAATTCATGAGCAGATGGCAGTGTGTTAGTTGTAGTATGGTGTGGCAGTCATAGTACATAAGGGGTTACAGTATAGCAGTTACAGTTAACTAGATGGTGGCCCGATTCTAACGCATCGGGTATTCTAGAATATGTATGTATGTGTGTATCTATGTATGTATATAGCAGCCACATAGTATATAGCACAGGCCACGTAGTATATAGGAGCCATGTAGTATATAGCAGACAAATACTACGTGGCCTGTGCTATATACTATGTGGCTGCTATATATATACATACATACATATTGTAGAATACCCGATGTGTTAATACAGGCCATACAATATATAACAGTGGCCACGCAGTATATAACACAGCCCAAATAGTATATAACACAGCCCACGCAGTATATAGCAGCCTGTTATGACCCCAATGGCAGAGGGTCTCAGGAATAAATACCAAGTCTGCAAACACAAAAAACCAGCTCATAGGGCAGTGGTAACTGGGCTGACCATATATCTAATCCTAGCACCACAAATAGCAGTAGCCGGGGAACGTGCCTACGTTGGTTCTAGACGTCTCGCGCCAGCCGGAGAACTAACTAACCCTAGAAGGGAAAAGAAAGACCTTTCTTGCCTCCAGAGAAGAGACCCCAAAAGTTGGATACAAGCCCCCAACAAATAATAACGGTGAGGTAAGAGGAAAAGACAAACATAAGAATGAGCTAGGTATTTAGCAAAGAGAGGCCCACTAGCTAATAGCAGAATATAGTAAGATGACTTATATGGTCAGCAAAAACCCTATTAAAATATCCACGCTGGATATTCAAGAACCCCCGAACCGACTAACGGCCGGGGGGAGAACACCAGCCCCCGAGAGCTTCCAGCAAGGTCAGAACTCACATTTAGTACAAGCTGGACAAAAATAGAAGCAAAGCAAATAACCCAAAAAACAAAGAAGCAAGACTTAGCTTAATTTTGCAAGAACCAGGACCAGCAGACAGGAGCAACAGAAGGATCTGATTACAACGATGCCAGGCACTGGACTAAGGATCCAGGAAGTTTATATAGCGACACCCCTGGACTAACGACCCAGGTGAGTGCCAAACTGAAGAAAGACAATCCCAGAGTCATATCACTAGTGACCACAAGAGGGAGCCAAAAAGTCTAATTCACAACAGTACCCCCCCCTTAAGGAGGGGTCACCGAACCCTCACCAAGACCACCAGGACGATCAGGATGAGCAGCGTGAAAGGCACGAACTAAATCGGCCGCATGCACATCAGAGGCAACCACCCAGGAATTATCCTCCTGACCATAGCCCTTCCACTTGACCAGATACTGAAGCCTCCGCCTGGAGAGACGAGAATCCAAGATCTTCTCCACCACGTACTCCAACTCGCCCTCAACCAACACCGGAGCAGGAGGCTCAACAGAAGGAACCACAGGTACAACGTACCGCCACAACAAAGACCTATGGAACACGTTGTGAATGGCAAACGACACCGGAAGATCCAAGCGAAAGGACACAGGATTAAGGATTTCCAATATCTTGTAAGGACCGATGAAGCGAGGCTTAAATTTAGGAGAGGAGACCTTCATAGGAACAAATCGAGAAGACAGCCACACCAAATCCCCAACACGAAGTCGGGGACCCACACCGCGGCGGCGGTTGGCAAAACGCTGAGCCTTCTCTTGTGACAACTTTAAGTTGTCCACCACATGATTCCAGATGTGCTGCAACCTATCCACCACAGAATCTACCCCAGGACAGTCAGAAGGCTCCACATGTCCCGAGGAAAAACGAGGATGGAAACCAGAGTTGCAGAAAAATGGCGAAACCAATGTAGCGGAACTAGCCCGATTATTAAGGGCAAACTCAGCCAACGGCAAGAAGGTCACCCAATCATCCTGATCCGCAGAAACAAAACACCTCAAATAAGCCTCCAGAGTCTGATTAGTTCGCTCCGTTTGTCCATTAGTCTGAGGATGAAAGGCAGACGAAAACGACAACTCAATGCCCATCCTAGCACAAAAGGATCGCCAGAACCTGGAAACAAACTGGGATCCTCTGTCAGACACAATATTCTCAGGAATGCCGTGTAAACGAACCACATTCTGAAAGAACACAGGAACCAGATCGGAAGAGGAAGGCAGCTTAGGCAAAGGCACCAAATGGACCATCTTAGAAAAGCGATCACATACCACCCAGATGACAGACATGCCCTGAGACACCGGGAGATCTGAAATGAAATCCATGGAAATGTGTGTCCAAGGCCTCTTCGGGACAGGCAAGGGCAAGAGCAACCCGCTGGCACGAGAACAGCAAGGCTTAGCTCGAGCACAAGTCCCACAGGACTGCACAAACGACCGCACATCCCGTGACAAGGAAGGCCACCAAAAGGACCTAGCCACCAGATCTCTGGTGCCAAAAATTCCCGGATGCCCTGCCAACACCGAGGAATGAACCTCGGAAATGACTCTGCTGGTCCACTTATCAGGAACAAACAGTCTGTCAGGTGGACAAGAGTCAGGTCTGCCAGCCTGAAATCTCTGCAACACACGTCGCAAATCCGGAGAAATGGCTGACAAGATAACTCCCTCTTTAAGAATACCAACCGGTTCTGCGACTCCCAGAGAGTCAGGCACAAAGCTCCTTGAAAGAGCATCAGCCTTCACATTCTTTGAACCTGGTAAATACGAGACCACAAAGTCAAAACGGGAGAAAAACAATGACCAGCGGGCCTGTCTAGGATTCAGGCGTTTAGCAGACTCGAGATACATCAAATTTTTGTGATCAGTCAAGACCACCACACGATGCTTAGCACCCTCGAGCCAATGACGCCACTCCTCAAATGCCCACTTCATGGCCAACAACTCCCGATTGCCAACATCATAATTCCGCTCAGCAGGCGAAAACTTCCTCGAGAAAAAGGCACAAGGTCTCATCACAGAGCAACCAGGGCCTCTCTGCGACAAAACGGCCCCTGCCCCAATCTCAGAAGCATCCACTTCAACCTGAAAGGGAAGTGAGACATCAGGCTGGCACAAAACAGGCGCCGAAGTAAACCGGCGCTTCAACTCTTGAAAGGCTTCCACGGCTGCAGGAGCCCAGTTAGCAACATCAGAACCTTTCTTGGTCATATCCGTCAAAGGTTTAACAATGCTAGAAAAATTAGCAATAAAACGACGGTAGAAGTTAGCAAAACCCAAGAACTTCTGAAGACTCTTAACTGACGTGGGTTGAGTCCAATCATGAATAGCTCGGACCTTGACTGGGTCCATCTCCACCGCAGAAGGGGAAAAAATAAACCCCAAAAAGGGAACCTTCTGTACTCCAAAGAGACACTTTGAGCCCTTAACAAATAAAGCATTCTCACGCAAAACCTGAAACACCATCCTGACCTGCTGTACATGCGAGTCCCAGTCATCAGAAAAAAACCAGAATATCATCCAGATAAACGATCATAAATTTATCCAGATACTTCCAGAAAATATCATGCATAAAGGACTGAAACACTGAAGGAGCATTAGAGAGCCCAAAAGGCATCACCAAGTACTCAAAATGACCTTCTGGCGTATTAAATGCGGTTTTCCATTCATCTCCTCGCTTAATGCGCACAAGGTTGTACGCACCACGAAGATCTATCTTGGTGAACCACTTGGCACCTTTAATTCGGGCAAACAAGTCTGACAACAGAGGCAAAGGATACTGAAATTTAACAGTGATTTTATTCAAAAGCCGATGGTCAATACAAGGTCTCAAAGATCCGTCCTTCTTGGCCACAAAAAAGAATCCCGCACCAAGAGGGGAAGAGGAAGAACGGATATGCCCCTTCTCCAGAGATTCCTTGATATACGAACGCATTGCGGTATGCTCAGGTACAGACAGGTTAAATAGTCTTCCCTTAGGAAATTTGCTACCTGGAATCAAATCTATGGCACAGTCACAGTCCCTATGAGGAGGCAGAGCACTGGACCTGGACTCGCTGAACACATCCTGATAATCAGACAAATACTCAGGAACTTCCGAAGGAGTAGAGGAAGCAATAGACACCGGCGGGGAATCACCATGAATACCCTGACAGCCCCAACTTGACACAGACATTGCCTTCCAATCCAAGACTGGATTATGAGTCTGTAACCATGGCAAACCCAAAACGACCAAATCATGCATTTTATGCAGAACAAGAAAACGAATCACCTCCCGATGTTCAGGAGTCATGCACATGGTTACCTGTGTCCAAAACTGCGGTTTATTTTCCGCCAATGGCGTAGCATCAATACCCCTCAGAGGGATAGGATTAACCAACGGCTCAAGAACAAAACCACAGCGCTTGGCAAATGACAGATCCATAAGACTCAGGGCAGCACCTGAATCCACAAACGCCATAACAGGGTAAGAAGACAATGAGCAAATTAAAGTCACAGACAAAATAAATTTAGGTTGCAAATTACCAATGGCGACAGGACTAACAACCCTTGTTAGTCGTTTAGAGCATGCTGATATAACATGTGTAGAATCTCCACAGTAAAAACACAACCCATTCTGACGTCTATGATTTTTCCGCTCATTTCTGGTCTGAATTCTATCACATTGCATCAAATCAGGTGCTTGTTTAGACAACACTACCAGAGGATTAGCGGTTTTGCGCTCCCGCAAACGCCGGTCAATTTGAATAGCCAGCGCCATGGAATCATTCAGACTTGTAGGAATGGAGAAACCCACCATCACATTCTTAATGGCTTCAGAAAGGCCATTTCTGAAATTTGCGGCCAGAGCACACTCATTCCACTGAGTAAGCACGGACCATTTCCGAAATTTTTGGCAATACACTTCAGCTTCATCCTGGCCCTGAGAAATAGCCAGCAAGGCTTTTTCTGCCTGAACCTCAAGATTGGGTTCCTCGTAAAGCAATCCGAGCGCCAGAAAAAACGCATCAATATTTGCCAATGCCGGATCTCCTGGCGCTAGCGAGAAAGCCCAATCCTGAGGGTCGCCCCGTAAAAAAGAGATAACAATTTTAACTTGCTGAGCTGAGTCTCCAGATGAACGGGGTCTCAGAGATAGAAACAATTTACAATTATCCCTGAAATTCCTAAACTTAAATCGGTCTCCAGAAAACAGTTCAGGAATAGGTATTTTAGGTTCAGACATAGAACTACTGGTAACAAAATCTTGTATGCTTTGCACACGAGCAGCAAGCTGGTCCACACTTGTAATCAAGGTCTGGACATTCATGTCTGCAGCAAGCTTAAGCCACTCAGAGGTAAAGGGGAGGAAGAGAGGAAAAAAAAAAAAAAACTCAGAATTTCCTTTCTTATTATCCCACTTCTGCAATGCATTAAACATTCAATGTTGGCCTGGCATACTGTTATGACCCCAATGGCAGAGGGTCTCAGGAATAAATACCAAGTCTGCAAACACAAAAAAACAGCTCATAGGGCAGTGGTAACTGGGCTGACCATATATCTAATCCTAGCACCACAAATAGCAGTAGCCGGGGAACGTGCCTACGTTGGTTCTAGACGTCTCGCGCCAGCCGGAGAACTAACTAACCCTAGAAGGGAAAAGAAAGACCTTTCTTGCCTCCAGAGAAGAGACCCCAAAAGTTGGATACAAGCCCCCAACAAATAATAACGGTGAGGTAAGAGGAAAAGACAAACATAAGAATGAGCTAGGTATTTAGCAAAGAGAGGCCCACTAGCTAATAGCAGAATATAGTAAGATGAGTTATATGGTCAGCAAAAACCCTATTAAAATATCCACGCTGGATATTCAAGAACCCCCGAACCGACTAACGGCCGGGGGGAGAACACCAGCCCCCTAGAGCTTCCAGCAAGGTCAGAACTCACATTTAGTACAAGCTGGACAAAAATAGAAGCAAAGCAAATAACCCAAAAAACAAAGAAGCAAGACTTAGCTTAATTTTGCAAGAACCAGGACCAGCAGACAGGAGCAACAGAAGGATCTGATTACAACGATGCCAGGCACTGGACTAAGGATCCAGGAAGTTTATATAGCGACACCCCTGGACTAACGACCCAGGTGAGTGCCAAACTGAAGAAAGACAATCCCAGAGTCATATCACTAGTGACCACAAGAGGGAGCCAAAAAGTCTAATTCACAACAGCAGCCACGCAGTATATAACACAGGCGACGTAGCATATAACACAGGCCATGCAGTATATAACAGTGGCCACATAATATATAGCACAGGCCACGCAGTACATAACACAGCCCACATAGTATCTAACACTGGCCACGTAGTATATAGCAGCCCACGCGGTATATAACGCAGCCCACGCGGTATATAACACTGCCCACGCGGTATATAACATTGCCCATGTAGTATATAACACTGCCCACGTAGTATATAGCAACCTACGCAGTATATAACGCAGCCCACGCGGTATATAACACTGCCCATGCGGTATATAACACTGCCTATGTGATATATAACACTGGCCAAGTAGTATATAGCAGCCACGCTGTATATAACACAGCCCACACGCTATATAACACTGCCCACGTAGTATATAGCAGTGTGGGCACATATCCGTGTTAAAAAAAGATAATGAAAACAAAAAATAGTTATATACTCACCCCCTGGGATCCAGCGAAGCTGTCCCTATGCGCGCGGCTGCCGCCATCTTCCGTTCCCAGGATGCATTGCGAAATTACCCAGATGACTTAGCGGTCTCGCGAGACCGCTAAGTCTTCTGGGTAATTTCGCAAAGCATCTCTGGTAACGAAAGATGGCGGCCGTCGCGAGCGCATAGTCGGACTACGGAGGGTGAGTATAGCAGGTTTTTTGTTTTTTTATTATTTTTAACATTACATCTTTTTACTATTGACGCTGCATAGGCAGTATCAATAGTAAAAAGTTGGGGACACACAGGGTTAACAGCAGCGGTAACGTTACCCGCAGCATAGCGCTGTACGTTACTTCTGGCATTAACCCTGTGTGAGCGGTGAGTGGAGGGGAGTATGCGGGCGCCGGGCACTGACTGAGGGGAGTATGGAGCGGGCGCCAGGCACTGACTGCAGGGAGTATGGAGCGGGCGCCGGGCACTGACTGCGGGGGAGTATGGAGCGGACACCGGGCACTGACTGTGGGGGAGTAGGGGAGGGACTAATCAGACTGTGCCCGTCGCTGATTGGTCGCGGCAGCTATGACAGGCAGCTGGCGAGACCAATCAGCGACGCAGGATTTCCGTGACGGAAGTTGCGGACAGAAAGACGGAAGTACCCCTTAGACAATTATATATATAGATAAGGGGGTAGTGTGGCAATTGTATTCAGGAACGGACATATCATTAGTGCAACTAGTGCATTAGTGCAATTAGTGCAAGGGCCCTCTAAAGCAGATTAAACATGCATTATGATGAGCTATTGGATTTGAAAGGTCCCAAATACTGTTCTTGCATGAGGGCTTCTTCTGTCTGTATCCTCCAATGGATGAATTCATGTACTGATGATAGTTCAGGTAAAGTTTTCATGTACCGATGATGGTTCTGGTGTTATATTCATGTACTGATGTTGGTTTTTGTGATGTATTCATGTACTGATGATGTTTCGAGTGATGTATTCATGTACTGATAGTGTTTTTAGTGATGTTCATATTGTAATGGTGGTTCTATTGCTGTAATAATGTGATAGTAATTCTGGTAATATAGTCATGTACTAATGGTAGTTCTGGTACTATTGTCATGGTTTGGACAGGGTTAATGCCCTGCCCTCTTAGGGTTAATTGTTCTGGCCTCCTTTTGGATCTGGGAGGGATATTTAAACCCAAGCTGGACTAGGATTCTCTGTCAGTCATACTTTCGCTTTGTCTGTGTGCCTGACCCCCTGGTGTGCATGTGCATACTGTGTTGTTTGTTTGCTCTCTGTGTTTGATCTGGTCTGTTTTATCCTCTTGGCTTCTCTGCTTTGTGTTTCTATTCATTGGCTTACTCTGCTTCTGACCTCTGGCTTCCACCTGACTATCTTTTTGTCTCACCCTTCAGTACCTCGCTTGTTCCCTGGTTATTGACCTCAGCACGTTTGACTACTCTCCGGCGCCGTTCGCCTACCTTGCACCCCGGGGCCTGGCTCCGCCTCTGGCCACTCCCCCTCTGTCACATGGTCCAGGTCCTGCTTGCTACCTGGTGAGTTCTCCGCCATTCTACTCTGGGTTCCCTTACTGCGACAAGTAGCCTCCAGCAGTAGTTACACCCAGGAGCTTTGACAACTGTATTTTTTACTGATTGATGTTCTGGTGCTGATTTCATGTACTGATGGTGGTTAACATGCTGTATGCATATGCTGATGCTTGTTCTGTTGTATATAATTATACTAATTATGGTGGTTTTGGTGTTGTATTCATGTACTGAATTGGTTGTGGTGATGTATTAATGTATTGATGTTTCTCGTGAAGTTTTTCTGTACTGATGGTGTTTTGATGCTGTATTCATGAAC